>NC_037337.1:82008615-82311645 GCF_002263795.3 Bos taurus | reverse complement strand
AATATGGATTCAATGAATAAGTAAAGAGGGCTGGATTCTGGGTTGGAAAAATGAAGAAATCCACATCCTATTTAAACAGAAGAGGTGCCCAAGCTCCCTGGAACGCAGATCCCAAAGGCACGGACTCCATGTGCTCCAAGACCTAGGACACACCTGACCCCTCACTTGCCATTTCTCCCTCTGCCTGGCCCTGCCAGCCAGAAAAAGCTGACCTTGGCGGTGAGATGGTCTGGGAGCTGCCCCAGGGCGCTGTTGGTCAGAAAAGAGCAATTGCTGCCTTACCTGTTGGCTGTCGGGTTCTTGCCTCTTTCAGGTAGTAGAGCGCTTTGTCATAGTCCCCAAGGTGGTAGAAGGCCACACCGGACCGGTAAAGGGCCTTGAAATTCTCCCCTTCTTTCTTCAGGACTTTGAGGCAGTACTCCTTGACTCGCTCATAGTTCACCAGCTCAGCCTGGAGCAGGCAGGCTACAGAGAAAGGGAGCAAAAAGGGAAGGCGCCATCAACACAACAGCAGCAGCCTCTGAACGTCTCTCTTTGGTTCTTCCTCTCGGACCAGTAAAGGTATATATACTGCAGGTGCCAGGGCTTACAGTGGCTTTATGCCATGGAATTTGTCATCAAATAATCCTGGGTTCTAGGACGCGGTTTCATCTTCAACAATCCGTATATACTTCAACAAGCAAGTGACCTGGCCTTGTATTATGGGTTGAGTTGTGCCCCCGGCTGAGGCTGGCCAGTGCCTATGTGGGGCCCTTTCAGTCATCTCTGAGTAAACCGTCTCCCCTGGAAGCTTTCTCTCACCAGCCATCAGTCGCAGGGCCAGGGTCAGGGTGAGGAAGCCTGCACCTGGAGACTGAGCGCCCCGGGGCAGGGAGGGGGCTCATTTGCCTCACCCTAATCCCAGCCCTTCTGAGCTCCCTTGGCCTCCGTTCTACCACTAAAGCATTTAGCAAGCATTGATGGAAGACAAAAAGATGTGTTATACACACTGGAGGAATGTTTCAAAAGGGGGTGGGTGGCGTGGGGAACAGGGTACCTTCTTCAAAGCAAATAAAAGCAGAGACTTGGGAGGTCAAACTGCTGTTTCCTGCCAAGACCTGGCTGGTGGGACGGGGGAGGCTGCCGATGCTTAGGTCCTTTGCACTAAGGTTTCTCCCACCACG
Organism: Bos taurus; assembly: GCF_002263795.3. Lineage (NCBI taxonomy): Eukaryota > Metazoa > Chordata > Mammalia > Artiodactyla > Bovidae > Bos > Bos taurus. The sequence continues at coordinate 82,310,482 of NC_037337.1, read as the reverse complement.
GAAGAACCATATTCTGGATAGAGGCAAGTCATGGATTTTAATCTTTAGGGGGTCTAACTAGAGCTGTTTTGATTCCTTAAATAACTTGCCAGGGATCTGAACTGATTAAGAGACCAGATCTTTCGTCAAGCATTTTGGACCAAAAAAAAAAAAAACAACCCCAAACGAGAAACATCCTTTTGCAGACTGAGTGGAAGGTATGAGAACCAGGAAATGGAAGAAAAGCAATCCAGATCGGGAAACTGCCCCACCAGGTTCCACCAGCCACAAAGGCAGAAAGTCAGACTTGTTGACGGAAGCAGCAGGCTACTAATCCCGTGGGCATGGGCGGCATGGGTGTGGGCGGCTGTGGTCACAGAGAACACGGAGCTGCTGGCATGCTAGGGTCCATCGTGCCAAGCTGATGCCACCGGCACGCTCCCCTCTCCTCCCTCAGTCATGGAGTCGAGGCCCCTCTGCCCCCTGCCTTGCCCCCACGCTGCTGGAGTCTGCCCTGGTGCTCACACAGCTCTGCGGATGGAGAGGAGTTCTGTCAAGAGCCTTGAACCTCACTGGCTGCTGGCTATTTGTGTGGGACTTGGCTCCAACCGCTGCCCCCAGGGCTAAAGGGGTTCCTATCCAAAACTTCTCTGTGCCCATCTCATGTCCTCTGTTCTCTGCTGAGAGTCTTCTTCCTGTCCTGCCCTCCATTCTCAGACAGACACTTCTGTCTGCTGACCTGAGCAGTCAAGACAAAGGATCTTTGCTTCTTTTAAAAACAGGTTTTGAATGTCTAAAATTGAGGGGGAAGCAAAAAGGCCTGAAAACGGGAAGTCCTTCCCCTCCCCACCTTGGGCAAAAGAATGATAGCAATCAGTTTCCAGGTCTCATTCGGTGAAAATGTCTGGAATTCCCCTGCTGATTGGGTGTGGGCTGTGAGACCTGGCTGTGGACCAGGGTCCAGACCGTGTGGGAGGTGGGGCCAGGCAGGTTACAGAGGGTGGAGTCCCTACTGGCATTAGAGGCAGAGCTCAGGAAGATGGAGGAATCTGGGGTTGGCTCTAATTCAAATGGGCTGCCTTTCCAAACGTCTGGATGGAGGTGGGGAATCCAGGTAAGAAAGAAAGGGTGGCAGGCCAGAGCTCTTAAGAAGACCCAGGGTGGAGGAGGTAAGACAGTCTGGACTGCACTCAGCCCTACCTACAGGTAATTTTTAGGCACCTCTCTTGTTTGGGTGGGGAGTTATCTGGGGTGCATATAACAAGCTCATGGGATAAGTAAGATGAGATATTGGTAGGCACATTTTAGAGCTGAAGAAGTCGAGAAAGACAGGTTGACTAGCAGTCTCTTGATGTCCCTTCCACATTCCTCTTCCCGCTACCCAGGCCCTGGCGGCTACAGGAGACCCTCAGAATAGGTCTAAGGGTCTATTTTCCCCCTGCCTTTTCTTCCTCTCAATTATTAATCTCTTAGCCTATGCCAGAGGTGGTACTCATCTTTTCATCTTCACAGCAACTCTAGGAGACAGGTTCTATGTTATGCTTCTTTTACTGATGATGAAATCCAGTTCCAGAGAAATTAAGTAACCTGATGGAGGTGGCAGAATTGTGATATCCTCCCACTTCCACCTGGCTGCCAAGACCGTGCTCTTGTCCCAGGTATCTGTGGATCTGCATGTGAAGCCCTTAGAAACCACATCACTCGGTAAAAGACAGGGCCCCTGTGTAAACTGGCCTCCTCTGTGTCCCAGGATCAACAAAACAAAAAGTGATGCCTAACTTCACCGAGTACCGCATAGGGCGCTGGGATGAGGTGATGGACCTAACACTCTGCTCCATCCTGGAGCTGGTACACTGCAGTGGAAAGCAGATGGTACATTATCTCAAATACTCCCATGTGCCAAGTGCTATGAAAGAGAAGTGATGAGTAGGAGCCTCCTGAGGGGGGAGGGGTCCTAAACCAATATCAAGTGTCATGGAAGGGCTTCTTGGAAGAAGTGGTGTTTAAGCTGGGTTCCAAATGTTGAGTGTCTCTCAATTTCAGCACTATCAATATTTTATTTTTTGTTAGTGGGCTAGGGGTGGGGAAATGTCCTGTGCATTGCTGGGTTACATCCTTGTGTTCTACCAACTAGATGCCAGTTGTAACAAGCAAAAAAATAAATATCTCCAGATATCACCAAATGTCCCCTGGGAGGGGCAGGATCACCCTTGTGTGAGAACCACTGATCTAGGTGGAAAGGAGAAGAAGGGAAGCCCTGTCCTTTCTATAGGGAACAGGACTTCCCTGGTGACTCAGACGGTAAAGAATCTGCCTGCAATACAGGAGGCCCAGGTTTGATTCCTGGGTTGGGAAAATCCCTTGGAGAAGGGAATGGCAACCCTCTCTAGCATTACTGCCTGGAAAATTTCATGGATTTTTCATGGAAAAATTCCATATAGCCTGGCAAGCTACAGTCCATAGGGTTGCAAAGAGTTGGACACTACTGAGCGATTAACACACACATATGGAAGAGAGAGGGAGAAGGCAACAGCACCCCACTCCAGTACTCTTGCCTGGAAAATCCCATGGACGGAGGAGCCTGGTAGTCTGCAGTCCATGGGGTTGCTGCAAGTCGGACACGACTGAGCGGCTTTACTTTCACTTTTCACTTGCATGCATTGGCGAAGGAAATGGCAACCCACTCCAGTGTTCTTGCCTGGAGAATCCGAAGGGACGGGGGAGCCTGGTGGGCTGCCGTCTATGGGGTCGCACAGAGTTGGACACGACTGAAGTGACTTAGCAGCAGCAGCATGGAAGAGAGAGACAAAGAGAGGGGCAAGGAAAAGAAAGATAGGAAGGAAGGGAGGCAGGGAGAGAGGGAGGGAGGGAGGCAGGGAGAAAGAAAGACTGACTACACCTATTTGAGGAGCTTTGAGAAGCCATGCCCAGCTGGAGCAGAGAGACTGAAGGGAAGGGTAAAAGAGAATAAAGTTAGAAAAGCAAGATGAAACCAGGACACATGGAACCTTCTGGTTCATGTTGAGGATCTGGGATTTTATTCTTAGGGCAAGAGTGTTTTTGAATGATGAAATGATGGTGACTAGGTTGACTCAAATGGAGGCAGAAAGGCAGGAGAAAGGGATTGATATAAGTGACATCCAGGAGTTAGAAATGACTAGCATTGGGAACCCCCTGAAATATGTTTCCTCTGCTGTTACACTCATGTGCTTAGAGCCCTTTATCCCAGGAGATTTTAGACTGCCATTTTGGATTCATTGATGATCCATGAAAAGTTTTCTTCCACACTGTAGCAACTTGATCTCTGTTTGAATTAAGGTTTAAAATAACAAGTCTCTGTGCTCTACTATGGAGAAGGCAATGGCACCCCACTCCAGTACTCTTGCCTGGAAAATCCCATGGACAGAGGAGCCTGGTGGGCTGCAGTCCATGGGATCGATACGAGTCGGACACAACTGAGCGACTTCACTTTCACTTTTCACTTTCATGCATTGGAGGAGGAAATGGCAACCCACTCCAGTGTTCTTGCCTGGAGAATCCCAGGGACGGGGGAGCCTGGTGGGCTGCCCTCTATGGGGTCGCACAGAGTCGGACACGACTGAAGCAACTTAGCAGCAGCAGCAGCAGTGCTCTACTATACATCAGAGATAAATATGCTAAAGGGTGCTGGGCTGGGAATCAGAAGAGCTGGATTCTAGAATCAGAAGAGCTGGATTCACTTTTACCACTAGCCAACATTATGCAGATCACTTTCCCTTTCTGGGCCTCAGTTTCCTACCTGTAAAACAAGGACTCAACTTCATTGAATAATCTCTACCATGCATCTCAATCTAACAGCTTATAAATATAAACGCTCGCCACCTAATAGAAGGATGAAATTGTCTCACTGGTTCTTCTTCCAAAGGAATTCTGTTCTGTTACTTTGGGTAGGCATCTTCTGTTGGCAATGACCATCAGAACTGGTGGGAAGTGCAAGAAAGGGCTTGTCTAACACAATTCCACCACTTCCCTGTGGAGATTTGTTTGGGCACAGAGACTGGATGATGTTCGGATGTGGTCTTTCCAAGCCAACGCTCTGGACTTTTTCCTGCAGGATTTTTCCCTGCAGGGAATGAGCGCTGCCACTGTTGGCCAGTCTCCGCAGAGGAGACGCTGGCCTTGGGAAGGCAGGTCTCAGGCTGGATGGAAAGGGGGCTTGTCCTTGCCTGTGACCTCCGTGTATATTTGGATCTGAAGATGCAGTATTAGGTGGGTAGGGAGACAGGTGGAGATGGGCCTGGGCTCCCAGACCACCTTATCTATTGATAGAAGCCCTTTTGAAAGGAATATTTTGAACTTTCTGGTTTGGGGTCTTCTGACAAGTTTGAATAAATGCTGCATCCTGGACTCAGCCAAGCAGGGGAGAATTAAGACAAGCTTCCCTTCATACTTGGAAAGGAGTGCCTTCTCTGAGCCTAACCTGGTGACAGCAGTGGCGGCTAGTGCAACTTACAAAAGACAGGTAAATCTGGAGGACAGGAGTTGGGGCTGAGAATCCTCAGTTAGGCCTCCCACGTGGAGATTCCTCTTCCACTGCCAACCTTGGGGAGTTAGGGTATGGTTTTATGAAAAGAGCTTGGCAGGCTTTCTTAGCTCCATAGAGGAGTCTGCAGTAGGAGCATGTTAGAGAATCGGGAACTTGAAGAACCCTTTTGTACAAACACTCACACACTCAGACAGAGGAAATTGTAAGTTAGATGTTGCCCAAGGCAACCACGCCGAGACCTCTGGCTAAAACATGTCAGGCTCTCTTGGCTCCAACACTTGTTTTGCTTCTGTTTTTTCTGGTGCATGCAGGGCATGGTGACAGCCTGGGCAAAATGCCACTTGTTGGCATGAGATGAAGGGAACTAGATGGGAGGCGGAAGACCAAGTTCATGGAGGCTTTGGTTTTCTTCTGACAGTTGATTCACTGCTATTTGCCCTTACCTGCTGGACAAAAGGGGAGCATGGGCTGGATGGGAGGAAAGGAAAGACCTACCAAGGGCCAGGAGTGAGGAGGAGGAGCCCGCTCCCCAAGGCTGCCTCGCCATTAGGAGTTGAATTGTGTCCTCCCCCCAAGGTATTTTGGGAGTCCTAATCCTCCGCACCTCAGAATGTGATCCCACATGGAGAGATGGTCTTTACAGAGGTGCTCAGTTGCTTTAGTCATGTCCAACTCTTTGCAACCCCATGGACTACAGCCCACCAGTCTCCTCTGTCCTTGCGATTCTCCAGGCAAGCATTCTGGAGTGGGTTGCCATTTCCTTTGGCAACCTTCTTACAGAGACAGTCAAGTCAAAATGAGGTCAGAGGGATTGACCCTAATTCAATATGACTTATAAAAAGGAGAAATCGGGACACAGAGACAGACCCACACAGGAGATGTGAAGAGATATGGGGAGAAGATGGCCACCTACCAGCCAAGGAATGCTGGAGGCCACCAGGAGCTGGAAGAGAGGCCTCGAACAGATTCTCCCTCACAGCTCTCGGAAGGAACCGACCCTACCAACACCTTGGTCTTGGACGACTAGCCTCCGGAACTGTGAGACAACGCATCTCTGTTGTTTTAAGCCACACAGTTTGCGGCCTTTTACGATGGTGGCCTTAGGAGACTAATACACCTTGCTGGTCTCTTCTTTTGGAAGCAGGCCTGAAAAGTGGCTATTACATTCCTGGGGGAAATTTTCCCAAACCAAACGATCTGAGCCATTTTCAAATTGATTTCAAGGGGCGTTGGCATAGCAGTCAAGTGGAAAGAGCTTGGATCTGGAGAGAGGTGACACTCCGGATATTTCACAGCTGGTCTAGGTCACGACCACCCTGAACAGGCTCAAGGGACTGTGCCAGTCCTGGCTGCAGATTAGGGCAGCATCTGGAGACAGAGTTCTAGGTTGGAGTCCAAGCTCCAAAACGGGCTAGCCCAGGCCCTTGGGCAGGTTACTTCATCTCCCTCGGCCTCCTTCTCATTCGTTAAATGAAGATAATAATACCTACTTTGCAGGAACTCCTGTGATGATAAAATGAGGTAATTAACGTATGTTATATGCCTCACACAGCGCTGGGCACAAAAACCGATTGTCATAAACACTCGTTCTTTAGGAAAACACTGGTCAAGTGTGGTTTCCCTAGCAACATGTATGTTAATCAGAGAAAATCTCCATTCCGAATCCTGCACACACAGTGCAGGAAACTATAGCTTAATTTAGAGCAAATTTTCAAGAATAGGTCAGACACATTTTGGAAGGTAATTTAGAGGGTCTTCTTTAGCATCTTGATTCCTTTTTTTAAAAAGGAATCGAGGTGAAGTTGACAAAATATTTTGTTGGTTTCGGGTGTACAACCTAGTGATTTGATATTTGTATACACTGCAAAATGACAGAGGGTCTTTCTACGGCATAGCCATGGAAATTTAGTGTGTGCAGTGAAATGATGGGTATTTTTACTTATTAGACTTCATACCCAGGACTGCTACGACCCACCCAATTTCACCTTTCCACAAAAGTGCTGAGTTTCCTCTCAGTGTACATGAATACTTAAGAGTTCTGAAAACAACTTTCTTCTCTTGATTCTTTCTTTTCTTTTTGGACATTTATGTTGCCTCTACATTTTAGATACTGAAGTAGCTTTATGATAGATATACTCATGGAGGTTTTGTTTATGGTAAATATAACCTATAATCCCAGGGTGATAACTACTAGGTCAGGGTGTGTGACTGCGTGGCCTTTGCCACGTAACACAGATCTTCCCCTCAACAGTGGCTGTTTAGCTAAAGCTTTGGGCCCTCCCAAATGCCTAGGAATCTTCATTACAGAAATCATCTATGTTTGGCTTGCTTTGATTTCACTGGGTTGTGGGGAGGGCAAGGAAGACAGCTGGGAGGAGACGGGCCATCTCCAGTTTGCCCAAAAAGATGTCTACTTTCTAAGGGGCACAAAGAATTTAAGAGCAGACCTGAGTTACTAGGGTGGAATCCTGTAATCCACTTTTTTTTTTTTTTTTTTGATGCTGACTACTCTTGGCCAGTTGTGAGGCCTTAGAAAGTGACTGGCCCTCTCTGAGACTCGGTTTCCTTGTCTCTGAAATAAAGATAATGACTCTGTCAACCTCACTGGTCTGTTCTGAGAATGCAGTGAGAAAGTGTGCCACACAGCTGGGTGTAGTGCTGCGCGCTCAGTCGTGCCCAACTCCTTGCAACCCTGTGGCCTGCAGCCCGCCAGGCTCCTCTGTCCACGAGATTTTCTAGGCAAATATTCTTGAGCCGGTTGCCATTTCCTACTCCAGGGGATCTTCCCAACCCAGGGGCTGAATCTCCTGCGTCTCCTGCACTGCAGGCTGCTTCTTTACCCACTGAGCCATGAAGGAAGCCTGGGCGCAGGGCCAGACCCATGGCACATGCTCGTGGACATGAGCTGATTCAAAGATCAGCCAAAAATGCTCCACCCACAAACCTGTGCAGCAAGGGCAGAGCCCTACCCCAGTTTCTCATTTTTCGTTTCCTGGTCTTAGATGTACATAAACTCACACTTGACCCAAACGTTTCCCATATCTAGGTTTGATGCTTAATCTTACTTACTGGTTTTCTTTTTGAAAGTGTGTTTTGGGGGGAGGTGGGTGGGTATACAAAGCAGCTTTGTAGCCAGAAAAGGAGGCTTAGGGAAAGAATGGGGAAGGATTCTGGGACTATTTTTTTTTCACTTATAGATTAGATAGCCTCTGAATCCACAGTTGGTTGTACGCTCCCCCCTCCACCCATCTACACCCTTAAACTGCAGACAGGAATCCTGCCTCCTGCCTACTCTCAGCCCTTCTCTCATCACAAGTGGATGACTGGAAACCACCGTCTGTATTTCACTGATAGCTTTACGGATGGCGTAGCAGACAGACCCAAAGTTGCTGGGCTCCTCTGGAGTCCTAACAATTTGGGAAAGCTAGGAGCTCTGAAAGCCAGATGTGGAAGAAAAATGAACAGGTCTGGTTCCTGACTCTACAGAGCATGAGATGGCCTTTGAGGGAGGAAGGAAATATTTTTAGTAGAGAAATGGCTGGCCAGTTTCGGTGCCTCTGAGTTAGCTGATTCAAGACAATGTCCCCAGCACTGGCACTCACCCGGTGTCCTTGGGTTAAAAGAGCTCGCCTCTCAGAGATTTGGTTTTGAATTGGGTAAAAATAAAGATCAAGCAGTAAAGAATCCACCTTTTAATGTGGGAGACCTAGTTTCGATCCCTGGATTGGGAAGATCCCCTGGAGGAGGGCATGGCAACCCACTCCAGTATTCTTGCCTGGAGAATCCCCATGGGCAGAGGAGCCTGGTGGGCTACAGTCCACAGGGTCACAAAGAGTTGGACACGACAGAGTGACTAAGCACAGCATAGCACAAAGGTAATTACAGCTGCTGTCTACTTTGAAGGGGGGCTTCCCACGTGGCGCTAGTGGTAAAGAACCTGCCTGCCAGTGCAAGGGACATAAGGAACATGGGTTCAATCCCTGGATTGGGAAGATTCCTTGGAGGAGGCCATGGCAACCCACTTCAGTATTCCTGTCTGGAGAATCCCATGGACAGAAGAGCCTGGTGGGTTACAGTCCACAGGATCACAAAGAGTCGGACTGAAGTGACTGAGCATGCAAGCATATACGCACACACACACACGCGCGCGTGCATGCACGACTTTGAAGGCTTGTGTGCAGGATGAGAAAAGTCAGGGTTTCTCAAGTGCCAGACCCTGACATCTGACGAGTGTTTCTCATTAAATCATCCATGCTAACTAATCATCATTAGTTAACATGGAGATTCTCAGGCCCCATGTCCAGCAATGCGGCTTTTAAAGGTCTAGGGAAGAACCCTGTAATCCAGTTTTTCGCTTTGTTTTTTTTTAATTCTGGTGTTTTTTTTTTTTTTTTTTTTTGCCACGTTGCACCAATGTGGGATCTTAGTTCCCCATGGAGGGATTGAACCTGTGCCCTCTGTGTTGAAAGTGCAGCATCTCAACCACTGGACCACCAGGGAAGTCCTTGTAATCCACATGTTTAATAAGTTCCCAGTGGGCACCTGCAGGTGGGCCACCTCACCTGAGCTAGTGCTTTACATTCTAGCATTTTCAATGTATGTTTCCTAAGGAACATCCATTGTTAAACCATGAGAGTCCAGAATAGCTACTGGGAGCCCCAAGATTACCCCCAAGGGCAAACGGGTCCCAGAAGACCTTCAGTTCAGTTCGGTGCACACCTAAGCAAACAATTGTTCTTAGTCAACATATGACATTAAGGGTTATTTTCTTCTTGGTGATTACAGACTTCTGACTGGTGAACAGAAGCCCAGGTCAAGGAAATGAAGAAACAGGGAGAAGGCTGACATGTTTCATGATGAGCTCTGGAGAATCCAGCCCTGCACCAGGAGATGGTATTCATCTATTCTCCTAGAAAGGGTAATAAGAGTAAGAGCAGGTAACCTCGATCAAGCATGAATGGGCCAGGCAGTAGTCTGAGCATTAACTTGTTTAATCCTGACAACACCCTGTGAGGTAGGGTCTAGTATTTTGTCCATTTTCCAGATGGGGAAACTGAGGCCCAAGGACCTTCAGTCACTTGCCAAAGGACACAAAGCTAAATAAGTGTCAGGGCTGGGATTGATTCTAAGCCACCCGTCACCTAAGACCATGCTCTTAAGCATTACCCACAGTGCTCTCCTAGAGTGTTCAACTGCCTATAATGAATTTTAATTCAGTTTCTTCATTAGGCAGCTTTGAGGCTCGAGTTCTGCTTCTTGTCAGGTGTAACTGTGGAACCCTGATGGAGACTGTGTTCATTTTATTTGCGTACTTTATCTGTACGCATATCATTTGGAAGCTTCCTACGTAACTCTCCAGGACCCTCTATTCCTCTTGTTTCTCTGCCTTCAAAGACAAAAACAAACAAACAAAACCAAGTGCAGAGTTTCCACCAAGGCTTCTCTCTTTTATGTCCTAAAACCACTTGCATCTCCGGTTCCATTGAGAGTCGACTGTGATACTAACAGGGTCGATGTGACACGTCCCTGGTTTCTTCCTAAAACAACATCTATCTTAGCTGCCGCTGGCAAGACTAACCCCAATGATACTATTTTTTAATTCAAATTTTTATTGAGACAGTTTTAGATTCACACAGTTTGTAAGAAATAATACAGAGATCCTCGCACTGCTTACCCAGTTTCCCCAATGATAATATCTTAATAAAACCACAGTATAATATATTGACTATCATGTTGACACTGACACAATCCACAGATCTTATTCAGATAGTCCAACCTTGTTGTTGTTTCTCAGTCACTAAGTCAGGTCTGACTCTTTGCAACCCCATGGGCTGCAGCATACCAGGCTCCTCTGTCCACTATCTCCTGGAATTTACTCCAACTCATGTCCATTGAGTCAGTGATGCTATCTAACCATCTCATCCTCTGCCTCCCCCTTCTCCTTTTGCCATCAAGCCCTCCCAGCCATCAGGGTATTCTCGGATAAGTCAGCTCTTTGCATCAGGTGGCCAAAGTCCTGCAGCTTCAGCTTCAGCTTCAGCAACAGTTCTCCAATGAATACTCAGTGTTGATTTCCTTTAGGGCTGACTGGCACAGACTGGTGTGTGTGTATGTTAGTTCTATGCCATTTATCACAAACATAGTTTCCTCTGTCTATCCCCAAAAGTTGTTACAGAACAGTTTCATCAAGAGTCCCTCCTGTAGGCCCACCTCTTTTTCACCCGACAACCAGTAATCTGTTCTCCGTTTGTAAATTTTGTCACTTCAAAGTGTTATATAAATGGAATCATATAGTATGAAGTTGTTGGAAATCAGCTTTTATTCACTCAGCATAAGGCGCCTTGACATGCATCCAAGCTGTTGCAAGTATTGATAGTTCACGCCTTTTCATTGCTGAGTAGTATTCAATGGTGTGAGTGGACCAGACTTTGTTAAACTGTTAATTTGTTGAAGGACAGCTGGGTCATTTCCAGTACTGGGTTATTATCAGTGATGCTGCTACGAAGAGTCATGGACAGCACAAAGTCTCTCACCATTTAGTATGATGTTAGCTTTAGTTTCTTCAGTAGATGCTTTTTATCAAGATCAGATAATTTCCCTCTTTTCAAACTTGCTGAGAAATAACTAGTTTTCTAAAAACCTGTAAATTATAAATTACAGCACACCCCTGACTAAGGGTAACAATTTCACAGAACACGTGTGCTTTGTGCCTAGTCGCTCAGTCGTGTCCAACTCTTTGCGGCCACAGGGACCGTAGCCCGCCAGGCTCCTCTGTCCACGGGGATTCTCCAGGCAAGAATACTGGAGTGGGTTGCCATGCCCTCCTCCAGGAGATCTTGCCAATCCAGGACTGAACCCAGGTCTCCCGCATTGCAGGTGGATTCTTCACCATCTGAGCGACCTGGGAGGCCCATGAACACTGGAGTGGGTAGCCTATCCCTTCTCCAGGGGATCTTCCTGGCCCAGGAATTGAAATGGGGTCTCCTTCATTGCAGGCGGATTCTTTACCAACTGAACTACCAGCGAAGCCCAAAAGAGCAAGTCAACAGAATGTGTAGGGAGGTCGTTTTCTAGTGAAGCCAGATCCACAGGTATGATCAACAAGTGGAACCTTTCATTTTCCAAAGAATGAAATCACTTTTTACAGCCCGAGACTCAGCTCATGCCCATAATTGTAGTTATTTTGACACATATCTTCTTTGCCTTCCAGACAAGCATGTGTAGCATCTTTGGGGGTTTAAAGCATCTTTAAAACCCCACACAGAAAAACTAAATCATACTGGTTTACATACATTGTATTCTCAGTAAGTAGCAATACCAAACACTTGTATAGTGTTTCACGACTCATCTGACCTTGACAGTGACTCTGGGAAAACAGGTCTAATGTGTTTTGCATCTAAGAGCTGAGGCTGAAAGCTAAGTGATTTTCTAGGGCCATTTGATTTTTAGAAAAAGAGCCAGGATTGTCTAAGCCCAAGTCCACATTGGCTCTGGTGGGCAAAGAGACCTAGACTCACAGATCCCCAAAGGTCTTTTCCAAGTCTAAGGCACTAAGAACCTATGATAATGGGAAGCTGGCTGACTCAGGGAGCCAGGACCCTTCAGGGGGCAGTATCATCATTCTCACCATAATTGCCCTCCCTGGCACCTAGGTAGAGTTCCCCTACTACTGCTGATGCTGCTCTCACAACTACAAGTCATTTGGCTTTATCTCATGGGATAAATCTCCTAGGATTCCATTCATATTAATTTCTGACCTTGTATTTTTCCAGTTCTAGCACATGCTTTGGAGAAGGCAATGGCACCCCACTCCAGTACTCTTGCTTGGAAAATCCCATGGACAGAGGAGCCTGGTAGGCTGTAGTCCATGGGGTCGCTAAGAGTTGGGCACGACTGAGCAACTTCACTTTCACTTTTCACTTTCATGCACTGGAGGAGGACATGGCAACCCACTCCAGTATTCTTGCCTGGAGAATCCCAGGGACAGAGGAGCCTAGTGGGCTGCTGTCTATGGGGTCGCACAGAGTCGGACACAACTGAAGTGACTTAGCAGCAACAGCAGCAGCAGCACATGCTTGCCCTGGATTCAATAAACATTGCCAAGTGTTTCTTGCATTTTGTTTTAGCAACATTATTTTTGGAGGTCTCTTCTTTTCACCATTCCCAAGTTGCCCTTTTTTCCCTGCCCTTTGTATTCTTCAGATGGATGCCCCCAGTGTTCAAGGGCTGCTGCATGCCTCTCACAATCACTGTACGATCCTGGGTACAGACTCTTTGTAAACTTATTTTATGAGAACTCATTCACCACAGGCTGTGCCAGGGCTTCATAAAGAAATGGAGATATTCAAAAGATATTGATATCTTCAGGGAGTTTATATTCTTATACCCTTATATTCTTTATATGCTTGTTGACCAGTACTTGGCTTACGAAATAGCAAGCAGAAGAACGAAGGTGAAAAGCCACTCTAAAATCTTATAAGCTAAAGGCTTATGTTGACAGTCCTTTAAGGTCCCCAACGTTTTTAGCAGCAGGGACCAGACTCACAGAAGACAATTTTTCCTTGGACTTCGTGGGGTGGGGGTGGGGTTGGGGGGGATGGTTTCGGGATGATTCAAATGCATTACATTTATTGTGCACTTTATTTCTATCATGATTACATCAGTTCCACCTCAGGTCATCAGGCATTAGCGGAGGTGGGAACCCCTGTGATGGATACTGGAATCTGCTCAAGAGTTGTAATGTCAAAGTCTGAGGTCAGTTCAGCTTTCTGTTGCCTGTCACGTGCTCCTGTTCATGAAGGAAGGAGACTTGGCTGCTACGGCATCTTACCTATGAGTTATCCCCTCCCCAGCCCCCGCCTCTTACATGACTTCATTGTGGCATACACGCAGAGAGGAGTGAGCAGGAGGCAGAAGGTAGGCCAGGATTATTGTTTGCTTCCATTCGCACCCTGTCGGGTTAGAAGCGGACTCTGAAAGAACCAGTTGGGCCATTTGGAATGTGATGATGGGTATATACCCAGATAGATTCAGAAGAAACTCATTACCTGAGGTTATCTTTATCTTGTCAGCTCTGGCTAGTACCCGTGTCATGCCCATTGGCAGGAATTCTGAATTAGGATGGGGGAAAAGAATCTCAGAAGCCAAAATGCCATCCTGTACTTTTTTTAGACTTTAAAAAACACCTCTCCTGTTCTGATCATCTCTCCCACCGTTCTTCCATGGCACCAGATATGTTTGGGGATAAGTTAGTTAATAGGCACACATGTAGCAGAAAGAACACTTCTGTGGCTTCTCTGTGGCAGCATTGTACATATTAGCAAAGTGTTGGAAATAACTTATAGATCCACCCTTAGGAGACTGGTTAAATAAATAATGGGGCACTGGTATAAGAACATGACATGGACATTAAAATCATGCTGTAGAAAAACAGATAATTACACTGAGAAATGTTTTTAGTGGAAAACATTGGTGAAAAAACTTGTTAACATTTGTGCAACCCAAACACTGCACAACCAAGTAAAACCCAAATCTTGTGAAAATAAATAAATAAATAAATGTGTGCTTGTGTATCAGGGGGAAGAATTTGTACTAACAGGCATCAGAGTTCCTCTTAGGGGAGAAATGATCTTTTTTTAGAATACCCTCATCAACTGTGATTTTATTTTTTTAAAGAAATTACCTCTGCCCATTATGTCTTCAAAGAGAGCAGGGGGAGACCCTGGGAGGATAGACGCAGTGAAGGCTGCTGAAGGGTTTCCTAAGCAGAAAGCACTGACCCTTCGAGAAGTGCCCATCTGGAGAGACCCAGGATCATAAGAGGACCCGAGGCATCACGGCAGAGGAGTGCCTGTAAGCTGGGATTAAAGGGAGGCTCCAAGAAACAGGGCTTCCCAGGTGGCACTAGTGGTAAAGAACCCACCTGCAATGCAGGAGACGTAAGAGACGTGGGTTTGATCCCTGGGTCGGGAAGGTCCCCTGGAGGAGGGCATGGCAACCCACTCCAGTATTCTTGCCTGGAGAATCCCATGGACAGAGGAGCCTGGCAGGCTACAGTCCATGGGTCACAAAGAGTCAGATGTGGCTGAAGCAACTTAGCACGCATGCCAAGAAACACCTGTGAGGGCTTTTATTCCCAGGACCCCTGATCAAGCCCAGGGGCTTTCCTCATCTGACAGTGGAAGGCAGCTCAGTAAGCTGGCTCCAGCACAGGGCACCAGAGGACAGGCAAAGCGGGCACGAGGCTGCTGGCTTAGCACCCTCTCTCCCTCTCCCAGGGGCCTCGACTTCCTCCACAGCCTCCTCTCCCCAGCCCGTCAGTCCCGCTTTCTTGCTTGCGAAGCTCCCCAGGGAACCCAGCAGATCACAGCACGAATCTTCTCTTCCTGGAACATCCTTGCTCTTTCTGCTCTCAGACTCTGAACTGGTCTGACTTGTGAGACAGTCCGAGGTTCTTTCTCTGCTAGTTCAGTTCAAAGAATGGGTCAGAGCATCCTGGGGCGGAGGATGGAAAGGGGTGGAGAACAGACACCGTCTGTCTGAGGCTTATTTGCCCGCACAATCTCAGGCCAGAGACATGTCTGCCTAGAACCCAGCAGTTTCTAAATGTTACAAGTCAATGGCTTGACTTATACCCTGAGAAAATGGAAGCAGGCACAAACCTTAGGGGTCCCATGGCCCTTGGTCCTGCAGGAGATCAGCTGCCTTTCAGAGGAAGCCTGGTGGATCATTGTTCACCCAGCCTCGTGGGCCCAGGTAGGAAACACCCACACCAAAGGCTCTCGGTTCACACCTTGCTCACCTCCTCTGCCCTGCAGACACTTAAGAGCTGAGACTTGCCCTGATCCCTCTTTTGCTCACTTGCTTCCCATATTCGCCCAGTCTCCTTTGCTGAGTCCTTTGTCCTCCCCTCTTGCACACTTGCCTGCCACAGCACTTACTGGAGTAGGAGTTAGATTTACACATGAAAGAGAAAGTGAAGTCGCTCAGTCGTGTCAGACTCTTTGCAACCCTATGGGCTGTAGCCTACCGGCTCCTTCGTCCACGGGATTTTCCAGGCAAGAATACTGGAGTGGGTTGCCATTTCCTTCTCCAGGAGGTCTTCCCAACCCAGGGATTGAACCCAGGTTTCCCGCATTGTAGGCAGACGCTTTACCGCCTGAGCCACCAGGGAAGCTAGATTTACATATAGCCATCACCTATGAAGCATCAGTTACGTGCTAGGCACTGTAGTGGGCATGCATGCATGTATCCTTTAATTTCAATCATCACAGTCCGATCTGGTGCATATTATTGCTCCCATGCTATAATGGAAACAGAAGCTTGTTAAGATTGGGACTGTACCAAGGTTAATGGAGGAGTAGATGGGAAGTCAGGGGTCAAAGCCAGACCCTCTTATGCTAAGTAAAGTTCCTTTCCATTAGGCCTCCTTGCCCTTAGGTTTTCTGGGGTCTAAGTCTGTGCCTGCCTGTTGCTCTGTGCTTCTCTGCTTCCTCTCTTCACCCCCCTACCCCATGTTCACTGGCACACACAGGGACACAGCCTTTCTCTCCCTGGAGGTGTCAGAGACACAAGTTCCAATGACCAGTCGGCATCTGCAATCTGAGGTTCGGGTCCCTTTGAGAAAGGAGCTAAGTTCTGACTCTGCACAAGCAATAGGTCCAGAATCACATCCTGGTCCAGATGTGCTCAGGCCCTGGCCGAGACTCCTCAGGGCTCTCCAGTCTTAAGCCAAGGGTAGCAGCTCTCTGAGATGCTACAGCTTAGCAACTGTTCCCTGAAACGCTTGGCCCCACCACTGCCAGCTCATTTCTTAAAAGCCTTTTACGGGCTCCAACAGAACTTCCTGGTCTAATGTAGCTAGTTTTGCCAGATTTCCTAGGGTGAATGATGGCCTGCTAAGAATCAAAGTCTGATTTTTGGAATAATCTGAGAAGATCTAGCAGCAATAGGTAATATCTGGTGCCATCACTTTAGATTCCAGCACCCAGGTAATATTTTAAAGAGGCTTCCAACCCCACTCTCGTTCCTCTCGGAGACCCTCTGTCTGACTCTCACTCTGCAAGACTGTGGGTTCCTTTATTTTGGTTTACCTTCATATTTGCAAGGTTACCTTGGAAATCTTGGTTGAGATCTCTCATGCCTATTTGTCAGCACCTATCAGTAAACTAGAACAAAAGGGAGCTTGTTTCCTGTTTCCTTTCTAAATCTGCTTGCTTCCAGAAGAGAGAGAGGCTAGAGGAGGGTGGGGGTGGGGTGGGGACACTAGACAGTTTTCAAAATCCTAGACGGCTCAACACTTCCAAAAGGGGACTTGGAGGGCATCTGACCCAACACCTTGCTGTTTACATATGAGGAAACTGAGGCTCGGAGTGATGTGACCTTTCCAAAATCACAGTGCAAGTGAGCAGCAGAGTCTAGATGAGAACCCTGCTCCCACAACCCCGTGCCATGTTCTGTGGAGAACACAGTGGGTTTGAGATTTAACAGCCATGGCAAGCATCCAATAAGGATCTGATGAGCCAGTGAGCTTCCTTCCGGGTGCTGTTTCTGAGCTACTGACGGGGCAGGATTTCCTAGACTCAGGGGCCGAAAAGAATCTTGGTCATGGACCACCGATACGGTCCCTTCCTCTACACCAGAGGCACATCACAACTGCTCAGGACCAGTCTGTATCACAAGCTCTGACTCAACTTTCTTCCCTATCTCACCAGCAGATTCACACCATCACTCATGTGCTACCATCCCCCTGCTGTGGGGGTACCATGCTGCCAGGACCTAGCCCTGGGTGTGCTTTGGGGTGATGGGCACTGCAGAAAGGATAAGTCATAAGATGGGATAATAAGAGAAAGTTTGGGGCTTGGGATAATTTTGCTTGACATCTTATGTGTCACATTCTGACATGATTAGACAAGACTCAGGTAATATCCAGAACAGCATTAAAAATTACGTGAATAAGGTGGGCTTTTTTTAGGGGGAAAATAAAAGAAGCAAAACTATGCATAATCTTTCCACACAGATAATCCTGTCATCGTTTTTCGTTAAAAATAAAAATAATAATGCATATACTTAGAAAAGTCATACACTATAGAAAGATTTAGAAGAAAAAGTTAAAAAAGGAACACAGAGGAACCTTAAATGCATATGACTAAGTGAAAGAAATTAGACTGCAAAGGCTACACACTGTACGATTCCAACTATAGGACATTCTGGAAAAAGCAAACGATGGAGCCAGTAAAAAGGTCAGTGGCTGCCAGGGGCTGGGGTGGGCTAAGACATGACGAGGAAGCACACAGAGGATGTTAAGGGCAGGGAAAGCACTCTGTATGGCACCACAGTGACAGGGACATGTCATCATACACTTGTCTAAGTCCACAGAATGTACAACAGGAGAGAGAACCTCGAAGTAAACCATGGACTTTTGGTGATCGTTCTGGGTCAATACAGATTCACCATCTGTAAGAAACATACCACTCCAGGGCAGGCTAGGCATATATGGGAGCAGGCAGTATACGAGAAATCTCCGTTCTTTACCTTCAGTTTTGCTATAGATTTTTAGGGTTAGTCGCGCAGTCATGTGCGACTCTTTGCAACCCCATGGATTGCAGCCTGTCAAGCTCCTCTGTCCGTGGGATTCTCCAGGCAAGAATACTGGAGTGGGTTGCCATTCCCTTCTCCAGGTCTATAAACCTTTAATTGCTCTAAAAACAATGAAGTCGTAATCGTCAAAAAGAAAAGGAAAAATGTCCAGTTCTGTATTCAAACGAACAGCTTCACTTGCATAATTTCAGATAATCTTCTTGAAAGCAAATACTGTACTAGTGTATATGCTGATGCTCGTTTATACTTTTTAAACACTGTTCTGCATTCTGCCTTTTTTCAAAAAAGATTTTTATTTATTTATTTTTGGCTGAGCTGGGTCTTCGCTGCTGCATACAGGCTTTCGCTGGTTGTGGTGCGTGGGCTTCTCTTTGCAGTGGCTTCTCCGGCGACAGAGCACAGGCCCTAGGCGTGCAGGCTTCAACAGCTGCAGCAGGTGGGCTCAGCAGTTCTGTGTCTGGGCTCAGCAGTTGCAGCTCGTGGGCTCTGGGGCACTGGCTCCGTAGCTGTGGTCCATGGGCTTAGTTGCTCCGTGGGATGTGGAATCATCTCGGGCCAGGGATCAAACCCGTGTCCCCTGCATTAGGAGATGGATTCCTAACCACTAGACCACCAGGGAAACCCCTGCCTTTTCACATAATGATAGATTTTGGAGACTGGTTCCTATCCATCCACACAGATCTCTCCCATTCTGGGTAATGGCCACCCAGTTCAGAAAGAATGGAGAATTATTCTTTGCAGAGTGGGAAAGGACCTCCGAGATTCTGGACTCCAACCCTCGGACATCAGAAAACTTGAGGCAAGATCCTTTGATTCCAGGCAGCTGACCAATGAGAGACAGAACTTGCTGTCTGTATCACTCCATCAAGTCACACTTCTGCTGTGTTCTCGATGGGGACATCTGAAGACAAGTGGGGGAACTTGGCCTGCAAAGAATGTCCGTCACATTCTTCTCATCAGAAACACTTTTGCTTTATTAGCAAGTGCTTTTCTTTTTGTGGATGACCTGCATTTGGGGAATCATTTGAGTGTGTGTGTTTGAAACCAAATGGGATAGATACTGAATGTAGAAACCATGCATCAAGAGACTTTTCCTAGTATCTACTAGGGATACTTGGAGAAGGCAGTGGCACCCCACTCCAGTACTCTTGCCTGGAAAATCCCATGGATGGAGGAGCCTCGTAGGCTACAGACCATGGGGTCGAGAAGAGTCGGACATGACTGAGCGACTTCACTTTCACTTTTCCCTTTCATGCATTGGAGAAGGAAATGGCAGCCCACTCCAGTGCTCTTGCCTGGAGAATCCCAGGGACAGGGAGCCTGGTGGGCCGCCGTCTATGGGGTCGCACAGAGTCGGACATGACTGAAGCAACTTAGCAGCAGCAGCAGCAACTAGGGATACTATTCAAGGATCCCTTTGAAAATTGTTAGAATTAGTGGGAATTTCCTTCACTGGGCAGTTCCCACTCCTTATTTCTTTTTATTTTATGTCTATCTGTTATTTACTTGGCTGCACCAGGTCTTCACTGTGGCATGTGGGATCCAGTTCCCTGACCAGGGATCAAGCCCGGGTCCCCTGGCATTGGGAGCATGGAGTCTTAGACACTGGACTACCATGGTATTCCCCCCACTTCTTTTTTTAAAAAATAATTTTATTTATTTATTTTTGACTGTACGGGGGTCTTCATTCCTGTGTGGGCTTTTCTCTAGTTGCAGAGAGCAGGGGATACTCTCCATTTGTGTTGCACAGGTTTCTCACTGTGGTGGAGGCTTCTCTTGGTGCAGAGCATGGGTTCTAGAGCACGTGGGCTTCAGTAGTTGTGGCACATGGGCTCATTCACTGTGGCTCCCAGGCTCTCGAACACAGGCTCAACAGCTGTGGTGCCTGGGCCCAGTTGCTCCACCGCACGTGGGACTGTCCCAGACCAGGGGTCGAACCCGTGTCTCCCGTATTAGCAGGTGAGCTCTCCACCACTGAGCCACCAGGGAAGCCCCCCACTTCTTTTTTCTATTCTTTTGTCTTTCTCCTAAACACCCCCATTGACTTCAAAGGCTAACTTATACTTCAATACTTTATAGTTTATAAAGTACATTCATACATTATCTTCTTGCTTCTCATCCTTACCCTGTGAGTTAAGCTGGCATGATTATACCCATTTAGCAAGTGAGGAAACTCAAGACTAGAGGTCTTGTGACCAGATTAAGTTCACGTACGTAGTGAATGTGCCACCAGCTGTCACATGAGTCTCCTTCAGTTCCCGTCCCACTATACACAGAGCCAACTGGACTGCTTACTGCTGGGTTTGGGGGAGGGGTTGTTTTCATTTCTTGGGACACGAGGTTTTGGCTCCCAAAGTTAGAACTTATCAGTCAGTCACAAAAACACAAACTTAAAAATAAATACTACTTTAGAGGATGTTAGGAGAGCAAGTGTTCCATGCCACACAGAATAATATTGTGTCCAATCTCATTTAGCACTTAAACCGGAACATATTTTTAAATGATGGGATCATTACTCTCATGACATTAAAACTGACCGGGTCTGCAATAATGCACTTGGACAAGTCCAGATGTTCCTCTTCTAGTGGGTCATTTTCCTTATTGTATCCACAAAACTGATCACTGAAAAAGTAATGGCTGAAATGAATTCCTACTCTTAACAGATCCACTTAAATTTCTCAAGACCTCTTAACTAGAATTTACACACTCTGGATAGAGGGGCATAATACGGTTCATTAGAAATTGTGACTCATCAGATTCTTATTCCTCTCTGTCCATATAAATTCAAGTCTCCTTCCTAGTGACATAGAACCTGGTGCAGAGTACAGGACACTTTCCCCTTAACCACCCAGGATGGTCATGAAATGGGAATCCTAAACATACAAAGCACATCACAGTAAAAAAAAAAAAAGTAGTGACTTTTTTTTCATTAAAATAAAAAAAGGAATAACTTAACAGAAGACAAAACTGGAGGATGGGCAAGCGAGTTGCCCTAAAAATGTCAAGGGTTTCCCCTGTTACACTGATGAGATGTATTCTGTGTTGCTTCAAAAGGTAGATAGACTTGAATGGATCGATAGAAATTTCAAGGAGGCAAATTTTTGTACCTAAGAAAGAAACTTCTAAAGATGGAGGGTGTGGGGTGAGTGTTTAAAATCATAGGCTTTCAAATTAGGGACCTGGGAGATGAGAAATTCCAGTTTGCCATATACAACTATGTGACCATGGGCAAGGGACTTAACTCTTCTGAGCTTGGATTTTCTGTCTCACAAGTTACATAGGTATATATGTAAGTTCAGTGACCTTGTCTGTGTACCCAGCTCTCAAGCCCAGGGTCTAGCGCCTATTAGTTGCTCAATTAATATTAATTAATATTAAGGATTGAATTTCTTGGATCCTTAATATGAGACAAATGCTGGGATGAGCATTTTCATTCCTTTCAAACACATTCATGGAAAATCTACTGGATGCCAGAAACTGGGCCCGTCACGGTAGTCTTTACTGCCATCGTTGTGACTGTCATTATCATTGTAGCTGTTGTGTTGTGGTGGTGGTTGCTAAATAAGTCACTTTAGGTAGTGGTGAGTATCCCTATTTTTGGAAGTGTCTAAGCTCATGTTGATGACAAGGTGGTGATGTTGACAAGGAAATTCACACACCACAGTAAGGGTCATATCCAAATCTGAAATCATAATTCTGATTTTACATAACACTCAAGCTAGCTAGTTAGCACTTCCTTAGCACTTTCATTTTTTACACATGGACACACTGTGGAAGGGAAACCTTTGCTCCACAGTCTTCCTCTGTGTAATGTTGTCTGTAATTTGAGTGCTGTTTTAAACTCCTTTTGGCTGAACAAGAAGAGAAGGTCCACTTGGATACATTTCTTCTTTTTTTTTTTTTTTCACTTGGATACATTTCAACCCAAGACTTTTCTGATTCAAGTCAACTCTCCTTGGCACTACACATCACATCTGCTTCCTTTTTTTTTTAAATTGAAGTATAGTTGATTTACAAATGTTATGTTAGTTTCAGGTATATGACAAAGTGATTCAGATATATATATATATTATAATTTTTCAGTATAGTTTATTATAAAATTTGGGAACTGTTGGTTTTGAGTCCTACCAGACATGGCATCATTTCGTTGCTGATATGAAAATGTGTATGTATGCATAAAAGGAAGATAATGAGCTTTACCCTAATAATAATTTCAAGGCAATATGAAATCCATGAGGAAGACTGTATGTGCCTGCTAAGTGGCATCAGTCATGTCCTACTCTTTGCGACCATACAGACTGTAGTCTGCCAGAGCTTCTCTGTCCATGGGATTCTCCAGGCAAGAATACTGGAGTGAGTTGTCATGCCCTCCTCCAGGGGATCCTCCCAACACAGGGGTCAAACCCACGTCTCTTTCATCTCCTGCATTGGCAGGCATACTTTTTACCACTAGCACCACATGGGAAGCCCATAAACACTTTTAATCATATGTAGTATTATCTTTGGCCTTTTTTTTTTTAAAGTACCTTCCCCACTGACACACATATCTCATACCGCATGGCTTGCAGAATCTTACTTTCCCAACCAGGGATGGAACGTTGGTCCTTGGCAGTGAGAACACCACATACTAAGCACTGGACAGCCAGGGAATTGCCTTAGCTTTGGCTTTTTTAATATCTGGTACATTGTCCATGCTAGAGCCGTGGCTGCTGCTATGTGATTGGGAATGGACCGCAGTATCATCTTAGTGACAATCTGGTCCCAGCATGGACATCTGATTTCCCAAAGCCAAATATCTGGAAATTAGGAAATTGCTGGTTGGTTGGGTGAAACACTGTGTTTTCATCCTAGTTGTATGCAGGAGGTACAACCTGGTGATGAAAGAAAACAGCTGGCAGGAGAGAATGTTCCATCTCACAGGTCACTCCCAACCTGTGAAGCTCTGGGAACAGTTTCTGGCTGCTCTACATCTTGGCCCTCCTGTCCACCCTGCAGCAAGTCCCTGTGACTTGGATGGGGCACTCCCCTGCATTTTGGCTAAAGGGACTCTTACTTCCAGATGTCCTAGAGAGTCGCTGGCTATGAGCCATCCAACTCACTACTTAGTTTCGTAGGGAAACTAAGGAACTTCAGAATCCACTTCAGAAACTCAGCCTGAAGTCTACATTTGGCATATTCTTTTCTTGAAAGCATTCTACAAGTTTAAATTCTCATATTCTTTCTTGGAAGATGATCTTCAAAGTCATGTTTACAGGCTTAAGATTTATTGGTCAAGGGGCTGCCCGAGGACCAGCCTTGGGTCAACAATGGCTTGGCGGGTCAAGCTCTCCCATCCAGATGGCAAGATCTTGGCTGAGCATCTTAACATGAAACCTCTCTCTTCTTTCCCCTTCCTTTGCCAGTTCTTATCCCAACAACTCATCTTCTGGTTACCAGGTTACTGCTTGTCTCTAGCTCTTGACCTCTTCTTTTAACAACTGATTCTTGCATTCTTAATTTATCCATCTTCATGCTCAGTCCTTTGGTTCCCACACCGATTTCTGTCAGGTACCTTTTGTCTTAGAATCTGCCTCAGAGTCTGTATCTAGTTTTGTCCACCTTAGATGCATGTGCTCAATCATCTACTGGTGTCCCATTGTGGGGTGGCTTCAAGGGTACAGTCACACAGGACCCATGTTCAGAAGTTCCTTGTATTTAATGCTCTGCTGTTGACTTCTTGAAATTCTTATTTTATCTTTGAAACTATGTTTTGGAAGGCTTCCCTGGTGTCTCAGAGGGTAAAGTGTCTGCCTGCAATGCCAGAGACCTGGGTTTGATTCCCGGGTCGGGAAGATCCCCGGAGAAGGAAATGGCAATTCACACCGGTACTCTTGCCTGGAAAATCCCGTGGACGGAGAAGCCTGGTGGGCTACAGTCCACGGGGTTGCAAAGACTGACACCTTCACTTTCTTTCTTTCTTTTGTAAGTGAAGCCCAATGGGATAATGGAGCATGAACATGATCAGAAGAGAGGCACAAACACTCTTTGCAACCCCATGTAGTACCTAGCATTCACAGTGCCCCATAAGCATACAGTGGTTCCACGATAAAGGGGAGTTCAGCAAACATAAGGTAAGGGTGCTTGGTCTATAACCAAGTAAGCACCTACACTGACAGCCCAAAGAGGCCAGGCTTTCCATTCAACCCAGAAATTGCTTCAAATGCAGAAAGGAAGCAACAGTGTTCTACGAAACACAAATAACCTAAAACCCCAGCACATCCTTTCTTGCTCAAGTTACTTCCCTGTGCTAGCCAACCACTTAGGCTGAAAATGATGACAGAGAAGGAAAGATTTGGGTGGGAGTAAGGAATAGCTCCCTTTCCTTTCCTTACTCATCAGAAAGGCAAGATTGGTAAAGAGGGCACAAAAAAAGTATGCATATAAAAAGTGAAATAAAAGCAGTTGAGTTCATTTTGTCAGCATTTTCACAGTTCCAGCAGGAATAAAGTACATATGCACGTACCAACTGCAAAATGTGAACTGTGGAACTTAGGTGATTTCACATCCCAGTTAAGTGCTCTTGTATTTCCACTTAAAACTGGCACTGCACACTATAAAGATGAATGGCTAATTCACGCCAATCCTTTAAAATTATCATTTTCTAATAATGACATTAAATAGCAGATAAAAACACCATGTCGAGAGAGATCATGAAAGGGGAAAAGCTTTATTTTTTAAGACCTTTAAGGACAATTTTCTTCTGCTTTTTGAAGAAGGAGCCCACATTTTCATTTTCCATTGGGCCCCACAAATTATGTAGCTGGCTCTGGTTCTATGGCTTGAAGATAAAACAAGTACTGATAAAACTGACTCTCATCCAGGCCTTTTTCAGGTGTGACTTATTTAGGCCGTGTCATTCCCCTCTCCTGGGACTTTTAATTCAATAGAAATTACCTGTCCTTTGGTAAAACAAATAAAACCCCTCCCAAACATAGCTCTAAATGGATAGGAAGATGGATATAAAATAATGTGGTAGGGACTTATACAAAGCCACAGGGTGTGCCAGGAATAGGGGCCTAAGCTGACTCTCATCAATGCCATGGCCTGCCAGCACTCATCTCCACTGTGGGCATCTGAGTCTTGAACATCATTTGAAAATACCCACAAAGTCATGCATTACAACCTTTTGATCACATCCCAGCTGGGGCCCTCACAATCCCACAGGAACAGATGTAAAGCAAAAGGCTCTGTCCTTCAAGAGGTTTTGCACAGACCATTCCAAGGCCCCAGGGGAGCCCTGTGTCTTGTTCGAGGTCAATGGGAGTCGATCAGTTGGCCAGTATATGCCTCTTTTGTAGCCTTGGTAAGAATTACATGTCTACATCTCCCCTGGCAGGTCAGAATATCTTTTCTAATCATTGTATCAAAATCATTAGAAATTCTGAAGGAAGAAGATGCTGCCTATCTTTTCCCTTGAATTTCTTAGAGAATAAGACATGCACAATCAAATCGAGAAGACTTGCACCACTGGCCAGATCCCTACTAATCAGAAAGAAACTCTAAGCCAGAACAGACCACAACCATAGGCACCTTGCAAATTGCCTGCATACCCTTCAAATGGTCACTTCAAGTCATCTAAATGGATTTTTCGGTGAATATCTC
This sequence comes from Bos taurus, assembly GCF_002263795.3. Taxonomy (NCBI): domain Eukaryota; kingdom Metazoa; phylum Chordata; class Mammalia; order Artiodactyla; family Bovidae; genus Bos; species Bos taurus. The sequence goes on along the minus strand of NC_037337.1, from coordinate 82,284,738 downwards.
TTAGCAGATTCTAACTGCCCACCTGCTGTTCTCTTGGGGCCTTCCATGCAGAGTACAAGGACCACCTGAACCTAGATTTCCTCCAGAAGCCTCACAACAGTTTTTGTTTGGTGCTGAGATGCCCTTAGCAACATGGCCTAATCCTCCAGGTATTTCTGAGCTAGTCCATGTTGCTTCTAAACCCCAAAGCTCTTCCTCTATGCACAGCTGTGTAGAAGGACAGATTCTTGAGAGGACCAACATCTTCAGACTGTTCCTACCTGGAGCCCACTGGGTTGCTCAGCCAGCACTGCAGCCCGGATGGAAGGGCCAGTTGCCTTTTTGCCAGAACAAATTTGCAGTTGCTATCTCTTCCCTTCAATCAGGCACAGGGGGAAAGATTATCTTACAGGCCACACTGCATTGCTCTGGTCTTAACAACAATAATAGAGACCATATTTCTTCCTCTTTCCATCAAATGATCATTGTAAACACGTATTTAAAATTTTTAGGTTGCCCTTGAAAATAATCTTCACAAAAAGATTGCAGTGAAGTGTAAAAAATGCTCTGATAGATACAATGGCGACTGGGCGTAAAAACAGGACGCAGGAGGTCCTTCACTTTGTAAACAGTTTACATTTAAGTAAAGAAAAAGATAGAGGAAGGAAATATATCACAATGGATTTCTTTAGGTTGCTGTGACCATAGGTAATTTTGCATTTTCTAAAAGAAAATACATTCGATAGGCATGCATTACTTTTGCAATCCATAAATTATGAATATTAATAAGTGGTGAGCACTGGAACAAGCAGCAGAAGGGGAAATCTGCCGTTGCTACTTTCCATTCTCTCACCACTAAAGTTTTCCAGGAGTGTGTGTGGGGGGGGTGGGCGTGGAAGTGGAGGAACTGTCCAGATCTTAGCCCCACCCACTGGGCTGGCCTGACCAAGGAAGACACAGCTTCAGTTTCACCATGGAAATGTAACCACTTTGGGGTAGAAGGTAGGCTGTGCTAGCCATAGGCTGGCAGCCAATAGCATGGGGTGAGGGGCAACCCTAGAATGCCCATGGAGAATACTAAATAGAAGACTCTACTGCCAGTCTGAAATCACTACATTAGTGATTTCTCCACCCATGGCCACTCTGCCCTTTACATTCATCAGGCAGTAGTGAACGTGCCAGAGACTTGCAGGAAAGGAAGGGAATCACGATGTGCCTTGTGATTGACTGAAATACACCTATGCCATATCACTACTACTTTACCTGCTGCAGTTACCAGTAGGACTGCCATCAGCAGCACCATCCCCACCGTCGCTACTACTACTGTTATTATTAATCCTTTACCTGTGTAAACTACTTAACGAATTACAAAGTGCCTGGCTCTAAGATGACCCTGGATATGGCCTTATGGAAGCAGAGATAGGCAGGCACTAGAGACATCCAAGGGAACAGAGCGGACTGGCACTTAGAAACAGAGCACAATTATCCACATATATTTTTCATCCCCCAACTGTCTGGCCTCCAGACAAATCCATCTCCAGCCACACCCATTCTCCTCACCTAACTCTGCGCCAAGTGTCCAGAGCTAAAGAGTTTGGGCAACTTCAAGGGTTAGGGACCAGGAGTGAGGGCCTTTAATTTGATTAGAGGAGGTGGGTCATTCCCAAATCCCACCAGATGAGGTGGGAGAAGACCAAAGACTGCTTTTCAAATATAAGGCCTCTGCCAACCTCTTCCACCTTCTCTCAGGAAGGCCCTGGAATGACCCAGACTCCTCCGTTTTTAGAGACTTTAAAATTTCCTGTTAATTTTTAAAAATGCCCGACTTTGACCTTAATCTCCAAAGTGTACTTGGGAATTTCTTATCCCAATAAAAGGACTCCCTTTTCCTCAAAGCCTAGCAGCCAGCTGGTGTGAGAACCAGTGCTACACGGAGTGGGGGGCGGGGTGGGGGGGGCGAGAATGTAGCACAGCTCAAGCCCAACCTTGAACTAGTTTCCCTTTGAGATTGCTCTCTTCACCTGGCAACCGAGGCCCCAGCAGAGCTCGGAGAGAAGAAAGTGCATTTTGGAATCCATTTTGCTTGAGATGCTGAAAGCATCGTAGCAAACTGCCCTTTGCCACTGGGGCCAAAGGGACTCGGGCGAGGACTTGACTCTGAGATGCGGTCAGCTGGGGGGAAGGTGAGGGCCAGCTCTGGTGTCAACGATCCCCGAGGCCAGCAGCCACCGGGCATGAGGTGGGTGCGGGTGGCCCACCCCGGGTGCCGCTTCCCGCATTTGGACCCGGGTCCACTGGTGAGCAGTAGTAGCAGCAGTCGCCGCCAGGCCGGCTGGGTCCCCATCTGTCCTTCCAGCTATTTATAGGCGAAATTTACGAGGATGCGGGGGAGGAATGCGGGATGACCACGAGTTTCAAAAGGTTTAATCCTAAAAGTCACACTTTTCCCAAAGCGTCCCCCCCTCTTGGGCTTTCCTTCCCGGAGCAGCACGGTCCCCGCGAGGGAGAGCGGGGCGCGGCGCGGTGACCGGAGGACCGAGGCCAGAGAATAGGGACCAGCTCCGGGCTGGAGCCGGGGAGGGCAGAGCAAGGAGGGGCCGGGAGCGCGGCGCGGCGCGGTGCAGCTCACCTGCCAGGCTGTTGTAGCAGTCGATCTCGATGGCTTCCACCGTCTTGCTCTGCTCCTCCGAGAGGCGACCGGGGTTGGGGGCCCCGGCCGGGGAGGCCCCGCGCGAGTCCCGTTCCCGTTCCCCGGCGGCCGGCAGCAGCCCCTTCAGCTCCAGCAACGCCCGGTGGTATTTGCCGATGGCTTCGCGGAATTTCTTATCCTTGTAGCACTGCGCCCCTTGGCTCTTGAACTCGTGCGCGCGCCGGATGAACTCGGCGGGCTCGGCCGCCGCCCCAGCCTGGCCCCGCGCCGGGGTCCCTCCGCCGCCGCCGCCGCCGCCGCCACCGCCGCCGCCCGGGACGCACAGCGGCGGCTGGGGCCGCTGCGCCTCGCCGGCCGCGGGCGGACTCGGGTTCCCCTTGGCTCCGGCCGCCGAGCCCTTCCTCTCCATTCGGCCGCCGCCCGGCGCCGCCGCGCCCTCCCGGGTTTAAACGCGGCGGGCGCCGGCCCCGCGCCTGGAGAGCTCGGCCGCGGCCGTGACACCCCGCGGCGGTCCGTCGTCCCGCACTCCCATTCTCCTCGCCAGCTGCGGGAGGCTGCTCTCTCCTCCTCCTCCTCGGATTGCCTTCCCCTCCTTCCCTCCGCCCTCCCTCCCCCACTCCCGCGCCGCCCGCCCTCCGCCTCGCCCTCCTCCCCTCCCGCAACCTGCGGTCGGCGGCGACCTGGCCCCGGCGCGCTCCGGGGCTAGCGGTGCCGGGGGTCGGGGGCCCGAGGGGCTTGGCGGGGACTGTCGCTGACCCGGAAGAAGCTTGGCTCGCCTGAAGGAGGGGAGGATTAGTGACAAAGACGAGCCCTTTCTTTCCCATTCAATCCAGCCCTCGGAGGCGCGCCTAGTCTGAAAGAGACGCATGGGGGAGGGTGTGTGTGTGTGTCTGTGTGTGTCTGTGTGTGTGTGTGTGTGTGTGTAGGGATGTATTGTGAGTGAATATGTGTGTGTGTGTATGTGTAGGGATGTATTGTAGGTGAATGTGTGTGTGTAGGGATGTATTGTGAGTGAATGTGTGTGTGTGTAGGGATGTATTGTGAGTGAATGTGTGTGTGTAGGGATGTATTGTGAGTGAGTGTGTGTGTGTGCGTGTGTAGGGATGTACTGTGAGTGTGTGTATGGGGGATATATTGTGTGTGTCAGTGTGTAGGGATGTATTGTCAGTGTGTGTGTGTGTGTGTAGGGGTGTATTGTGAGTGTGTGTGGGGGGGATGTATTGTGAGTGTGTGCGTGTATAGGGATGTATTGTCAGTGTGTGTGTGTGGGTATGTGTGTAGGGATGTATTATGAGTGTGTGTGCATGTGTAGGGATGTATTGTGTGTGTGTGCATGTGTAGGGATGTATTGTCAGTGTGTGTGTGTGTGTAGGGATGTATTGTCAGTGTGTGTGTGTGTGTATATGTGTGTGTAGGGATGTATCATGAGTGTGTGTGTGCATGTGTAGGGATGTATTGTGAGTGTGTGTGTAGGGATGTACTGTGAGTGTGTGGGGGGATATATTGTGAGTGTGTGTGTGTGTAGGGATGTATTGTCTGTGTGTGTGTATGTGTGTAGGGATGTATCATGAGCGTGTGTAGAGATGTATTATAAGTGTGTGTGCGTGTGTAGGAATGTATTCAGTGTGTGTGCATGAGTAGGGATGTATTGTGAGTGTGTGTGTAGGGATGTACTGTGAGTGTGGGGGGATATATTGTGAGTGTGTGTGTGTGTGTGTGTGTGTGTGTGTAGGGATGTCTTGTCAGTGTGTGTGTGTGTGTATGTGTGTAGGGATGTATCATGAGTTTGTGCAGGGATGTATTATGAGTGTGTGTGCGCGTGTGTAGGGATGTATTATGAGTGTGTGTGTGTGTATGTGTTTGTAGGGATGGGGGACACATGCAGACTCACCCTCAACAGATTTCTTAAAAACTAAAAGGACAGGTGCGGCGGGAAGCAGGGACATAGGCACAAGCTGCAGCTCCTGGTTCTCTGCAGTAAGAACCAGGAGCTGTGTTAATATTTTCGTGTTAATAATTTTATGGTGGCAAGGCCTGTTTTTTTGTGGGTGCAGGTTGTCACTGAGATGTGTCCCCATGTGTGGCTGCCCAGGCGCCCAGAACACAGTGGGCACTTCACCCTGCAGGCGTTGTATATTCTGAGAGCCGCCGTGTGCTGACGCCTGGGTGTGCAGGCAGCTGTGCAGAATGAATCACGGACATCAGAGATGGAAAACACCTGTTGCTGTTGGTCATCAAGGCTGGGCACGTGTCCTACTGTCCACTTGCAGGACAGCTCTGCCCCGCCTCGGAAGGTTCCATCCCTTACTTCATTCATTCTTTCAGACTGCCCTGGCTGTCTGCTGGGGATGTGCTGAGGTCAAGGGGCAAAGATAGTCCAGGAAGGGACTATCCTGCTCTCTAACTAACTCCCGGTCTACTGGAGGAGATAGACCACCCACCCATATACTCACTCTGCCAGGTAGAAATTGGTAAATGTCGCCAGAAGGAAAAGAAAGTCCTATGGAGCCCCAAGGAAGGGAAGCTTTGTGCAGGAAACATTTGAGGCCTTGAAGGATGGGTAAGATCTGATCCTGAGGAAATATAAGAAAATGTCATCTCAACCAGAGTGAGGAAACAGCAGAGGTCCTGATGTTCGGAATCTTGGGGATGTTTACAGCATTAGTGGTTTGAGTTTAATGGTCTCAATAGAAGTAACTGAAAATGATTGGGTTAGATTATGGAAGCATTTGAAGGGGTTGCATATGATTTTGCAAATGGAGGAGAAGGGTGGCCTGTTTTTTTAGTGTTCCTGCCTCCTTTATGATGCTGAGAAAAAGATGTATGTATTTTACATCATTGGTTTTTGAAGCACGGTTTCCAGACCTGCAGCATCAGTGTCACCTGGAAAATAGGAGATGGCGTTTCCAGGGTCCCACTCCAGGCCTGCTAAAATCAGAAACTCGACGCGTGGGATCCAGCAGTCTGTATTTTGACCCCCACTGCCACCTTGATTCAGATGCACAGTCAAGTTTGAAGACTCCGGCTCCAAAACCTAACTACTCAAAGTGGAGGCCTTGGGCCAGTAGCATCCGCATCACTTTGGAGACTGTTAGAGATGAAGAATCTGCAAAATCCAAGATCTGCTGACCCAGATCTATCCTCAAGATCACCAGATGATTCATATGCTTATTAAGAGTATGAAAAACCCTGCTCTGGAGGATTTGCAAAGTACAGAAATGTACAAAGAAACCCCCCCACTCTATACTGTCACCCAGGTATATTCTTTGTTAATATTTAGATATAATTCCTCTCTCTTTTTTTCTAAGCATCTATATTTGTACAAAGTGCTCTTTTAACAAACATGAGTGGTATGGGATGATATATACAGTTTCCTGCTCTTTTTACTTTACGTTTTATGTAATTAAATAGCTTTTTAAAGTCTTGTTTTTAATGGTTTCACAATATTCTTTTTGTGTTTGTAGCATAGTGTATTTAATCATTTTTCTGTGGTCAGATAGATTGATTCCAAGTGTTTGCTATTATAAAGTACACTGAGATAATAAAAATAATGGATACCACTTACAATAATCCAGTGAAATAGGTGTTGTTATTATCCCCATTTTAGACACCAGGTCACAGAGACTCGTCCCAGGTCACATTGCTGATAAATAGAACTGGGGGACTTCACTGCTGGTCCAGTGGCTGAGACTCCTCGCTTCCAAAGTGAGAGGCTGGGGTTGGGTCCCTGGTAAGGGAACTAGATCCCCCATGCTGCAACTAAGACCCAGCACAGACAAATAAATAAATATTTTTAAGAAAGAAGTCGAGCTGGCATTTACATCCAAGCAATCTGGCTTTAGTATCTATGCTCTTAACTAACTCTATTCATACTTAGTTTTTGTCCTCATTTGTATTTCTTCACAATAAACTATGTTAATATCTAAAAATGTCTTGAAACATACTTTCAATTTGCTTTTAGAAAGATTGTAGTACTTGACCTCTCACCAGCAACATGCTAGTTTCCCAACATCCTTGCCAACATGAAGGATTAAACTTTAAAAAATGTTTCCTAATGTGATACATAAGACCTGTGTATTGAATGAACTGGGATATCATCAATTTCAAGGGTGAACATTTTTCACATGTTAGTTGCCATTTATATAGTATTGAGGGTTTTTATCCAGACACCGCCTTAATGTACTAAATTATACCTTATATGTTACAGCACCTTACTTTTTTAAGTGCTTGAACATCTTTAATCTTATTTAATCCTCCTCACAGCCCCAGAGAAGGAAAATGATTCTCTACTCACACAGTGAGTTTGTAGTAGTTTCTGATCAGTGAGAGATTATACTAGTTTAGTGGTTAAGATTTGGACTTAGACAGGTATAGATTGGAATTCTATCTTTGCTTCTTCCTGGGCAAGTTATTCAACTTCTGAAAACTTCAAATATCCTTAGTCATTAAATAGGGATTCTGTTTACTTCATAGGATTGTGGTGAAGTACATTGTAAGTACTCAACAGATTATAACTTTGATTATGACTCATTAAATTCCATCATGATTAGATTCCATAATAAATGTTATGGCAGACTCAGCCCATATTTGCTGACCCCTGGCCCTTTTCACTTTACAGTATTGTGTCAGGTAAAGCAAAGAGAAGAAATTGGGAGTTGTGTACTCTGAGTTGTTGTTTTAATTTTTTTTAATTGAAAAAGTGAAAGTGTTAGTCACTCAGTCATGTCCAGCTCTTTGCGACCCCATGGACTGTAGCATGCCAGGCTCCTCTGTCCATGGGATACTCCAGGCAAGAATACTGGAGGGGGTTGCTATTCTGTTTTCCAGATCTTTCCAACCAAGGGATTGAACCTGGGTCTCCTGCATCGCAAGCATATTCTTTACTACCAGGGAAGCCCCTTTTAAATTGAAGTACAGTTGATTTACAATGTCATGCCAATCTCTACTGTATAGCAGAGTGACTATACACATATATGCATTCTTTTTTTGGTATTCTTTCCCATGATGGTTCATCACAGGATATTGAATAAGTTTCGTGTGCTATATACATTTTAAACTTCCTACTTAGGTAGGAAGAGCTACTGAAGGCAAATATTAGATGGAGATCCAGGCCTGGGATTTGGTTACTGTCAGGAATAAGGTGTGAATTTGATCATCATAGTCACAATATTTAAATGTGAGAAGTATGTGCCCAATTGTTGTCTGTTTTTTCTGTGTCCTGGCTTAATGGTCCAACATCTCATTCTTCAATGTTGGGTTTGAGACGGAGCTGCAAGAGACATGTAATACACACAGTAACTATTCTGTGTAGGAAACAGTTCAACAAAAGCGCTTCAGACTAGATTGGATGAAGGAGAGCACAAGTGAGGAAGGGAGGGAATATTATGGGCGGGGAGACGGTGTGAGAGGAAACTTACTAGGCCCATCTGTCCCACTCTGCAGAGCTGTGTGTATATGTCTAGAATGGTTTTGTTTGCTTGTATTTAGTATGCTTCTGTCTCTGTCTAAACTACTCCCTGATAAGTGTGTGCTGGTTTCTCAGAAATGGCCTCCTCCCTTCAAATGGAATTAAATAGGTGCCAAAGAGAATTTCTCAAACACCCTTTTCATTAACTATTGAGAGAAGGCAATGGCACCCCACTCCAGTACTCTTGCCTGGAAAATCCCATGGGCAGAGGAGCCTGGTGCGCTGTAGTCCATGGGGTCGTGAAGAGTCAGACACAACTGAGCGACTTCACTTTCACTTTTCACTTTCATGCATTGGAGAAGGAAATGGCAACCCACTCCAGTGTTCTTGCCTGGAGAATTCTAGGGACGGGGGAGCCTGGTGGGCTGCCATCTATGGGGTCGCACAGAGTCAGACATGACTGAAGCGACTTAGCAGCAGCAGCATACACAGAGCACTGTCTTAGGAAGTAAGTGAAGATCCAAATGACAGACAATTTGGGCATGAATTTAGGATTCACAAACTCAGTGCTTCTCAAACTTTAACATGTATGTGACTCCACAGGAGATCTTTTTAAAAAGCAATTCCCTGATTCTACTGTTTAGGGTGGGACCCAAGAGTGTATTTCTAACAAACCACCTGGGGAAGATGATACTGATGGTCTGTGGCCCACATTTTGGGAAGCAAGTATTGAAAAGAAAGGATGTTCCATCTCTCCCCTTCTCTCCTGGCCTTTGCTTTCTCCCAGAGAAGACATATTCACTAGATTGAACATATTCCAGAAAATTAATTGGTCCACACTTCACAAGGGCAGGATTCTGAACCTCCACGCAGTTTTCTCTTCTATTTCATGCAGTGGGAATGGATGAGCTAAGTCAGAGCCTCCTCTTGGGGGTCAGGCCATCTTGCTTTCTCTTCCTCAGATGCATAGCCACGCATACTTTTCATTGCTTCCATTTCTGGCCCAGTATGGCAGGGCAAACAAGTTCTAGAAAAACATCTATTTCTGCTCTATTAACTATGCTAAAGCCTTTGACTGTGTGGATCACAACAAACTGTGCAAAATTCTTCAAGAGATGGGAATACCAGACCACCTGATCTGCCTCCTGAGAAATCTGTATGCAGGTTGAGAAGCAACAATTAGAACTGGACATGGAACAACAGACTGGTTCCAAATCTGGAAAGGAGTACATCAAGGCTGTATATTGTCACCCTGCTTATTTGACTTATATGCAGAGTACATTATGAGAAACGCTAGGCTGGATGAAACACAAGCTGGAATCAAGATTGCTGGGAGAAATATCAATAACCTCAGATATGCAGATGACACCACCCTTATGGCAGAAAGTGGAGAAGAACTAAAGAGCCTCTTGATGAAAGTGAAAGAGGAGAATGAGAAAGTTGGCTTAAAGCTCAACATTCAAAAACTAAGATCATGGCACCTGGTCCCATCACTTCATGGTAAATAAATGGGGAAACAATGGAAACAGTGACAGACTTTATTTTTTGGGGTTCCAAAATCACTGCAGGTGGTGACTGCAGCCATAAAATTAAAAGACGCTTACTCCTTGGAAGAAAAGCTATGACCAACGTAGACAGCATATTAAAATGCAGAGACATCACCTTACTGACAAAGGTCTGTCTAGTCAAAGCTATGGTTTTTCCAGTAGTCATGTATGGATGTGAGAGTTGGACTATAAAGAAAGCTAAGTGTCGAAGAATTGATGCTTTTGAATTGTGGTCTTGGAGAAGACTCTTGAGAGTCCCTTGGACTGAAAGGAGATCTAACCAGTCTATCCTAAAGGAAATCAGTCCTGAATATGCATTGGAAGGACTGATGCTGAAGCTGAAACTCCAATACTTTGGCTACCTGATGTGTAGAACTGACTCATTGAAAAAGACCCTGATGCTGGGAAAGATTGAAGGTGGGAGGAGAAGGGGACGACAGAGGATGAGATGGTTGGATGGCATCACCGACACAATGGATGTAAGTCTGAGTAAACTCTGGGAGTTGGTGATGGACAAGAAGGCCTGGCATGCTGCAGTCCATGGAGTCACACAGAGTCGGACGCGACTGAGTGACTGAACTGAACTGATGGCAGGACAGAGAGCGAGATTTGGGTATGTGATGGAGAGGGTAAGGCTCATCTAGCCTTTACTATTGGCTTTTACTTTGCTCCAATCTTGTTTTTGCAAGAGAACTCTGCACTAAGAAATTGAGCACCTATTCAGTTAAAAATAGTATTTGGACTGCTCATCTGTAGGTGGTCCTTGAATGTATTGCTTGCTCATGGATTTCACAGGGGAGAATGAAGACTGAGCCACGGTGTTTCTGCTACACAGTTGGCTTCACTGGTCCTTTGGCCAGCACTGGACATAGGACAGTGAATCCTATGGGTGATCTTATCACTAATGTAATAGCTCATTACTGAGCTGTTACTGAGATGAGATGCATTGCAAGATTTCTTAGAGATGTTCATGGATTATTTTGCTGGGAAGAATTTGGTGTGATGCACAGCAGAAGGCACAGTGCTCCTGCTGACGTTATGGGCCTCAGGCTCTGTATCTGCCCTTGGACCTGACCTTGTTTCTCTTTCTTTGTGTTTCTGCCTTTCTCACTGCCTCTTGGTCTTAGAAGACTGAAGCTTCCCTTTCTTTTCAAACTCTCTCTGGAGCTTTCATACCTCCTAAACAGATGGCATGTGCTGCTTTTTTCTCTTCCTTCAGCTCAGTTTCTTAAGCATATGTGAAAGACATATATTTGAATCTTCTTTATACTAATCTAAGCTGTTCAGGCCTTGGTCCCATGCCAACAAAACCAACGCTATTTTGGGGGATGTTTTTCTAATTGCATTCAACTTCACAATTTACCTGAGAAAATTACAACATTTTCATTACCAGCTTTTAATCCATATTCAACCTTCAAAAATCCATCTATGGGAAAGTGGGAGATTTTTAAATATTTCATGCTCAGGTGTAGTATCAACCGTATGAGGCTAATGTGAGTTTCATATTTTCATCCCCCACTGCCACCCCAACAAGAAATTCCTCTATCACAGTCTAGTTCAGTCTGGTCTTATTTAGAAAAACAAACCCTCCCTGCCTATCCTTACCCTCTCCTACTACTCAATCCATTCTGCACCCCTCAATCTTCCCATCTCCACTATCAATTGTAGCCCTCCACAGGGGCTATGATGTCAGTTATTTGGATCTGTCAGCATGTCTTCCTTAGGGGATTCTTCCTTCCCCTGTTCCATGAGGTCCTGGTAGAGCTGTCAATCACAGTGTCTGTGATATTATGATGTATAACAAGAAATATACAGTTGATCTTTATCTGTTTCTGACACAGAGTTCCTACGACCCTTGAAATTTCCTGAATGAAGAGAGCAATGAAGGTGTCTTTTTTTATGTTAATGAGATGACTTTTGGAACTCACTTAAGCACAGTGAACTGTGGTGTTGGAGAGGACTCTTGAGAGTCCCTCGAATGAATATTCAGGACTGATTTCCTTTGAATATTCAGTACTGATTTCCTTTAGGATTGACTGGTTTGATCTCCTTGCAGTCCAAGGGACTCTCAAGTCCAACTCTCACATCCATACATGACTACTGGAGACACAATAGCTTTGACTAGATGGACCTTTGTCAGCAAAGTAATGTCTCTGCTCTTTAATATGCTGTCTAGGTTGGTCATAGCTTTTCTTCCAAGGAGCAAACGTCTTTTAATTTCATGACTGCAGTCACCATCTGCAATGATTTTGGAGCCCAAGAAAATAAAGTCTGTCACTGTATCCATTGTTTCCTCATCTATTTGCCATGAAGTGATGGGACCGAATGCCATGATCTTCGTTTTTCAAATGTTGAGTTTTAAGTCAGCTTTTTCACTCCCCTCTTTCACTTGCATCAAGAGCCTCTTTAGTTCCTTTTCACTTTCTTCCATAAGGATGATGTCATCTGCGTATCTAAGGTTATTGATATTTTTCCTGGCAATTGCCTCCTGAGAAATCTGCATGCAGGTCAAGAAGCAACAGTTAGAACCACACATGGAACAACAGACTGGTTCCAAATAGGGAAAGGAGTACATCAAGGCTGTATATTGTCATCTTGCTTATTTAACTTATATGCAGAGTACATCATGCAAAATGCCAGGCTGGATGAAGCACAAGCTGGAATCAAGATTGCCAGGAGAAATATCAACCATGTGATTAAGGGGTTGGAATTTTCAGTCCTCAGACCTCCAACCTCTGGGGAAAGGGAGAGGAGTTGGAGCTGGAGTCCAATCACTGATGTTACTCATTTAGTTCATCATTTCTAGGTAATGAGGCCTGCATTAAAAAAACAGGGTTCAGGGTTCAGACAGCTTCTGGGTTGCTGAACATATGGAGATTTGGGGAGAATAGGATGCCTGAAGAGAGCATGGAAGCTCCATGCTCCTTCCCACACATCTTGCTGTGTGCATCTCCACCATTTGGCTGTTCCTGAGTTGTGTCCTTTCATAGTAAAGCAGTAATCTAAAGAGCAAGTGGATTTTCTGAGTTCTGTGAACCTCTCTGGCAAATTAATCAAACAGGAGGGGAAGTGGGGAGGGGGATCACAGCAACCTTTGATTTATAGCCAGTTAGCCAGAAGCACAGATAAAACCTGGAATTATGAGTGGCATCTCAAATGGGAGGGAGGGGGTGGTGTGTGCATGTGTCAGTCTTGTAGGACCTGTAGAATCTGATGCTATCTCTGGGTAGACAGTGTCAGAATGGAGCTTAATTGTAGACACCCAGCTGGTGTCTCAAGAACTGCTTGTTGGTGTAGGGGAACTTCCCTTCCCTCATACTGGAATTGGGTGCTCAGTACACCAAAAAAGAGTGTCTGAGCCTCCATCCTCTCCAGCTAGTGCCTCTTCCTTGCCTGGCCAGTCGTATTATTCCATCTCTCTACCCCATAGTGATTGGTTAGGGAGGAGCACATGACCCAAGCAGAGAGTCAGAATTTTCCCTGAGAGTTATATAGACATTAGGAGACAGTGGCTCTTTAAGTTGGGAGGATTTGAGGTGGGGGCAATTGACAGCCATCTTTCTTACAATGTAGGGAAATCCTATCTGAAAACTGAATTGGAACAGAAGCAAAAAGGATTTAAGGGAGAGACAAAGCTCTAGTGTTATCCATGAAGTTCTTAGATCTAGCAGTTTTGTTTTTTTTTTTTCATTTAAAAAATTTTTACTGGAGTAGAGTTACTTTATAATGTTGCTTAGTTTCTTGCTGTACAGCAAAGTGAATCAGTATACATATATTGATATACATATGTCATATGTATACATATATACACTTGTTTTTAGATTTCTTTCCCATTTAGGTCACCACAGAGCATTGAGGAGAGTTCCCTGTGCTATAGATCAGCAGTTTTTAATGCCCAGATACTTCCCTGGACTTCCTAGTGTGTGAACCAGTAAAAATTCCCTTTCACGCTTAATCTTGAGTTGTCATTTACAATAGAAAAACTATGGACTTATGTGTTCCTTCCAAGGTATTTACCTTTTTCACCTACCACTTGCTGCCACCCTAGTTTGGCTGCTGTTACTTGTGGCTGGTAACCAGTCATGTTCCCTTGCCTAGAAAAGCATTTTTATACTCCTCAAAAGTCCCTAGAAAACATTTTTATACTTTCCAAAAGTGGTTTGCGTGTTCATTTATCCTTTTTTCTTTTACAAAGGTTTATTTTATGATACTAAAGCTGAAGGTGATGGCACCCCACTCCAGTACTCTTGCCTGGAGAATCCCATGGACGGATGAGCCTGGTGGGCTACAGTCCGTGGGGTCGCACAGAGTCAGACACGACGGAGCGACTTTACTTTCACTTTTCACTTTCATGCATTGGCGAAGGAAATGGCAACCCACTCCAGTGTTCTTGCCTGGAGAATCCCAGGGATGGCAGAGCCTGGTGGGCTGCCGTCTCTGGGGTCGCACAGAGTCGGACACGACTGAAGCGACTTAGCAGCAGCAAAGCTGAAACTCCAGTACTTTGGCCACCTCATGTGAAGAGTTGACTCATTGGAAAAGACTCTGATGCTGGGAGGGATTGGGGGCAAGAGGAGAAGGGGACGACAGAGGATGAGATGGCTGGATGGCATCACTGACTCGATGAACGTGAGTCTCAGTGAACTCCGGGAGTTGGTGATGGACAGGGAGGCCTGGCGTGCTGCGATTCATGGGGTCACAAAGAGTTGGACACAACTGAGCGACTGATCTGATCTGATCTGATTTTTAAAAAACTTTTTATTTATTTATTTTGACTGCAATGTGTGGCAGGCAGGATCTTTGCAAGATCTGAATTCCCCAACCAGGGGCCAGGAGCATGGAGTCTTAACGCTTGGACCACCAGAGAAGCCCCTTATTCATTTATTCTTAGCTTTGTATTGTGAAAAAAAATTAAACATACATAGAAGAAAGAACTGGAGAAGGAAATGGCAACCCACTCCAGTGTTCTTGCCTGGAGAATCCCAGGGACGGGGGAACCTGGTGGGCTATCGTCTATGGGGTCACACAGAGTCAGACACGACTGAAGCGACTTAGCAGCAGCAGCAGCAGCAGCAGCAGCAGCAGAAGAAAGAACACTATAACAAGTCTTCAAGAAACCATTGCCTCACCAACATAAACAGTTAACAGGATCACATCCTTGTCGCCATACGTTCAGTCTTCTCTACTGCCATTCCTTCGTATGTTTATTACCTTTGGAATTCCAGTTCCCTGTATGTTTCATCTTTCTATAGTTCTCATTTACTTGCTCTTTGGACATTAGGTCTTTCAGCCAAGTCACTCATGTTTGCTTCAAGACTTAGGACAAATGTCTCTTCTTCTATGAAGCCTTACTGACCTCCATGTATACATTTGGTGTTCCTCTGCTGTGTTCTGATAGCTTCTTTTTCATACTTTTGTATTAGATAACATTTATTCATTCAACATCAGTTCAACAATCATCCACTGAAAAATTTTGCCATTTCAGGCATCGGAGATCTACCAGGGAACAAGCAAAAATTTTCACCTTCAAGGAATGGGAGAAAACTGACAAGAAATATCATAAATAAATAAAAATATAGGATGTTAGAATGTGACACATGCAATGGAAAAGGAGTTTAAGGGGCGATTGGTGAGTGTGTGTGTGTGTGTCTTCAAGTTTTGAATAAGTAAAATCAGATAGGCCACACATTACATTGCATAATGGTTCTCTACTTGCTTTTTTGTCACCTAGGCTAGAGCTGCTCACAAGTAGGGATAGTGTCTTTTTTTGTATTCCCAGCACCTAGTACTGTTGTTGTTCAGTAACTCAGTGATGTCTGACTCTTTGTGACCCCATGGACTGCAGCACACCAAGCTTCCCCGTTCTTCACTATCTCCCAGAATTTGCTCAAACTCATGTCTATTCAGTCAATGATACCATCCAACCATCTCATCCTCTGTCACCTTCTTCTCCTCTTGCCCTTAATCTTTCCCAGCATTGGGATCTTTTGCAATGAGTTGGTTCTTCACATCAGGTGGCTAAAGTATTGGAGCTTCAGCTTCAGCATCAGTCCTTCCAATGGATATTCTGGGTTGATTTCCTTTAGGATTGACTGGTTCGATCTCCTTGTTGTGTACATAGTAGGCATTGTGTAATGGTTGTGGGAAAACAGAACAAACAGAAGAATATAAGATACCAACTCAAAATACTTTTTGGTATCAAGATTATATAGTAAAAATTAAAATTTCCTTTTACCCCTGAACTCAGTCTTTCCAAATCCTTCCCAATGGTATCCAGTGTTATTTGTCCTTGTGAATTACTCCAGAGATAATCTATCAACCTATCTACCTATTTCCCTATCTATCTTAAATTATAAGTATTATCTGGAAATCATTGTATTTCCGATACAATGTACATATAGAACTATCACATTTTAAAATATACCTATACAGTATTTGTTTGTACAGATGTATCAGAATGTTTTTTACCAGGCCTCAGTTGGTGGGTGTTTAAGTAGAAACAAAGATGTTTTGATGAACCACTCAACTAATTGGGAAGTCAGGTAGCACTGTGAATCTGGTGACCAAATTGTCCAGGCTTAACTAGGTCAACAGCTCCCTATCAGGGAGGGGCCCAGTCTCCTCACCTCTGTGTTTATTCTTTAATTTCACCACAACCTCATGAGGCTGTTATTATGATGCTTGCTTTACAAAGAAGAAACCTGTTTTCAGAAGTTAGGTAATTTTCCCAAGGTCACACAACTTGCAAGTGGGGATCAGGCCTGCCTGGCTCCAGAGGCCACGCTTTTTGCTGCCTCTGGAGCTTTTGGTGCATCAGTTAGAAAAGTAAAGATGATTTACACAGACTTCCTGGTGGACTGTCTTAGATGACCTTAAAGATTCTTTAAGAATCTAGAAATTCTCTAATAACATCAGTTAGAAAAGTAAAGATGATTTACACAGACTTCCTGGTGGACTGTCTTAGATGACCTTAAAGATTCTTTAAGAATCTAGAAATTCTCTAATAACATCAGTTAGAAAAGTAAAGATGATTTACACAGACTTCCTGGTGGACTGTCTTAGATGACCTTAAAGATTCTTTAAGAATCTAGAAATTCTCTAATAACATCAGTTAGAAAAGTAAAGATGATTTACACAGACTTCCTGGTGGACTGTCTTAGATGACCTTAAAGATTCTTTAAGAATCTAGAAATTCTCTAATAACATCAGTTAGAAAAGTAAAGATGATTTACACAGACTTCCTGGTGGACTGTCTTAGATGACCTTAAAGATTCTTTAAGAATCTAGAAATTCTCTAATAACATCAGTTAGAAAAGTAAAGATGATTTACACAGACTTCCTGGTGGACTGTCTTAGATGACCTTAAAGATTCTTTAAGAATCTAGAAATTCTCTAATAACATCAGTTAGAAAAGTAAAGATGATTTACACAGACTTCCTGGTGGACTGTCTTAGATGACCTTAAAGATTCTTTAAGAATCTAGAAATTCTCTAATAACATCAGTTAGAAAAGTAAAGATGATTTACACAGACTTCCTGGTGGACTGTCTTAGATGACCTTAAAGATTCTTTAAGAATCTAGAAATTCTCTAATAACATCAGTTAGAAAAGTAAAGATGATTTACACAGACTTCCTGGTGGACTGTCTTAGATGACCTTAAAGATTCTTTAAGAATCTAGAAATTCTCTAATAACATCAGTTAGAAAAGTAAAGATGATTTACACAGACTTCCTGGTGGACTGTCTTAGATGACCTTAAAGATTCTTTAAGAATCTAGAAATTCTCTAATAACATCAGTTAGAAAAGTAAAGATGATTTACACAGACTTCCTGGTGGACTGTCTTAGATGACCTTAAAGATTCTTTAAGAATCTAGAAATTCTCTAATAACATCAGTTAGAAAAGTAAAGATGATTTACACAGACTTCCTGGTGGACTGTCTTAGATGACCTTAAAGATTCTTTAAGAATCTAGAAATTCTCTAATAACATCAGTTAGAAAAGTAAAGATGATTTACACAGACTTCCTGGTGGACTGTCTTAGATGACCTTAAAGATTCTTTAAGAATCTAGAAATTCTCTAATAACATCAGTTAGAAAAGTAAAGATGATTTACACAGACTTCCTGGTGGACTGTCTTAGATGACCTTAAAGATTCTTTAAGAATCTAGAAATTCTCTAATACTGTGCCATGCCTCACCATCCATTTGCTGTGCTTTTCTGTCTGGCTTTGCTCTGGGAGACTGACCTCTGCACTGACTGGGCTCCTTTGCCCTCTTGCTTCTGGTCAGTTTTGCACAGAGGAGAGCCCCAACATGAGACTGGAGGGTGAGGGAAGAGAAAGGAATACATTTCTTTCCCACTTTCTCCCTCCCTGAGGCACCATGGTTTGGGGGGTGGCTGTGTCCTGACAATATGGTAGTTATGATTCTGGGGCCCCTTTCCCTCGGGTCTACCTGTTAATGGACTTTGGCAGAGGAGAGTGAAAAAGCTGGCTTAAAACTCAGTATTCAAAAAACTAAGATCATGGCATCTGGTCCCATCACTTCATGGCAAATAGAAGGGGGAAAAGTGGAAGCAGTGACGAATTTTCTTTTCTTGGGCTCCAAAATCACTACGGACAGTGACTGCAGCCATGCAATTAAAAGACACTTGCTCTTTGGAAGGAAAGTTATGAGAAGTCTAGACAGTGAATTAAAAAGCAGAGACATCACTTTGCTGACAAAGGTCTTTATAGTCAAAGCTATGGTTTTTCCAGTAGTCATGTACGGATGTGAGAGTTGGACCATAAAGAAGGCTGTGCACCAAAGAAATGATGCTCTTGAATTGTACTGCTGGAGAAGACTCTCAAGAGTCCCTTGGACTGCAAGGAGATCAAACTAGTCAATCTTAAAGGTCATCAATCCCGAATATTCATTGAAAGGACTGATGCTGAAGCTGAAGTTCCAATACTTTGGCCATCTGATGCGAAGAGCCGACTCACTAGAAAAGACTCTGATGCTGAGAAAGATTGAAGGCAAAAAGAGAAGGAGGCGGCAGAGGATGAGATGATTAGATAGTATCACTGACTCAGTGGATATGAATTTGAGCAAACTATGGGAGATAGTGAGGGACAGAGGAGCCTGGCCTGCTGTAGTCCACGAGGTTGCACCACGTTGGACTCAACTTAGTGACTGCAGAACAACAGCAAACAATTTCTGCCTTTTGCCCCAGTATCTTCCTTCTCTTGATGCTCTGTGGTAGCTTCAGCATTCTTTCTTGGTTCTAATAATCATGCCCATACTTTTGTAAGTAGTCTCTGTATTAAAAGTCTTTTTGGATGAACCGTTAGAGTAAGATTCTGTATTCTGTCGTGTGTGTGTTATTCTATCAGTCGCGTCCGACTCTATGCGACCCCATGGACTGTAGCCCGCCAGGCTCCGCTGTCCATGAAACTCTCCTGGTAAGAATACTGGAATGGGTTGCTGTTCCCTTCTCCAGGGCATCTTCCCAACCCAGGGATCAAACTCAGGTCTCCCTCATTGCAGGCAGATTCTTTACCATCTGAGCTACCAGAGAAATCCATTCCGTCATGACCCTATTATAAATATTGTTTTAAGATGTTAAGTCTTTAATGGTAAAATTTCTTGTTAATTGTGGTGGTTTAGAAGGTGATGGCACCCCACTCCAGTACTCTTGCCTGGAAAAGCCCATGGACGGACGAGCCTGGTAGGCTTCAGTCCATGGGGTCACGAAGAGTCAGACACGACTGAACGACTTCACTTTCACTTTTCACTTTCATGCATTGGAGAAGGAAATGGCAACCCGCTCCAGTGTTCTTCCCTGGAGAATCCCAGGGATGGGGGAGCCTGGTGGGTTGCCGTCTATGGGGTCACACAGAGTCGGACATGACTGAAGTGACTTAGCAGCAGCAGCAGCAGTCACTAAGTCGTGTCCAACTCTTGTGATCCCATGGACTGTAGCCTGCCAGGCTCCTCTATCCATGGGATTTTCCAGACAAGAATACTGGAGTGCATTGCCATTTCCTTCTCCAGGGTATCTTCCCAACCCAGGAATACAACCCAGGTCTCCTGCACTGCGGGCAGATTCTTTACCGACTGAGCTATGAGGGAAGCCTTGTTAATAGGGCAAGCTATTTGGAGCTATTCACAACCTTTTTACTCTCAAATTCTATCTGCTTGGCAGTAGTCTATTCAGTCAAGTGCTGAGACCTGCTCTGATGCTGGTGTGTGAGGCTGTGCCTGTGTGGATTTTTTGTCACACCATCTTACCCAGTTTTATGTGCACGTTCAGTGGCATTACATTCATGCAAATTGTTATGCCACCGTCACTGCCATCCATCTCCCAGATCCTTTTCATCTCACAAAACTGAAACTCTATACCCATTAAACATGAACTTTCCCTTCATATGCGTAGCCTTTTTCCTATTGTGGTAAAAGGATAAAATTTACCACCTTAATCATTTTTACGTATATTGTTCAGATGTGTTAAATATATTCATATGATTCTAATGCAGATCCCCAGACCTTGCTCATCTTGTAAATCTCAAATTCTATACCCATTAAACAACTTTCCTCCCCCTTTTCCAGACCCTGGTAATTACCATTCCATTTTTGGTTTTTGTGAATTTGACTAGGTACTTCACATAACATTTTCCTGTAGTTATCACTACAATTACAAAAACATCTTAAAGTGATAGCATTCTATTTGAAACTGATACAACTTCAATTGCACACAAAAATTCCGCTGTTTTACAGCCTTACCTCTCCACTTTATATTACCGATATCACAAACTATATTTTTAGATATTATATATATATATATTTTAATACTGATCTATAGTTCTCTTTAAAATGTTTTTGTCATTTAAGTTCTGTGTACCTAAATTACAGTAGTACAGGTTACTATTAGTGTATTTGTCCATGTATTTACCTTTACTGGAGAATCTTATGTTTTCATACATCTTTGTGTTGCTGTCTGTTCTCCTTTTGTTTCAACTTGAAGGACTCTTTCATAATTCTTGTGGAGCAAGTCTAGTAGCAATAAACTTCTTTAGTTTTAGTTTATCTGGGAAAGTCTTAGTTTTTCCTTAATTTTTGTGGGATAGTTTTAATGAATATGGTACTCTTGGTTGATAGATTTTTTTTTTTTTTCCTTTCAGTACTTTGAGTATATGATGCCACTCTGTTCTGGCCTGCAAAGTATCTGCTGAGAAATCTGCTGATAATCTTATGAAAGCTCTCTTGGGTGTCACAAACTGTCTTTTGTTGCCACTTTCAAGATTCTCTCTTTATCTTTGACTTTAGGCAGTTGATTGCAATGAAGCTCAGTGTGGTTTTTGTTAGATTTATCCTGACTGATTTCTTTCAGCTTCTTGAATCTGTATGTTCACTTATTTCCTCAGATTTGGGAAGTTTTGCCATTATTTCTTCAAGTAAGCTTTCAGCCAACTTCTCTCTCTTATTCTGTGGATCCCTAATATGTATATTACTCCTGCAGACATTAAGTACCTTATCTTTGGTTTTCTTCATTTTTTTTTCTTTTTACTCTTCTGAATCAATGGTTTCAAATGATTTATCTTCAAGTTCATTGGTTCTTTCTTCTGCCTGTAAAATCTGATATTGAACTCCTCTAATGACTTTTTAGAAAAATACTTTGACGGCTTGATGTGAAGAACTGACTCATTGGAAAAGACCCTGATACTGGGAAAGATTGAAGGCAGGAAGAGAAGGGGATGACAGAGGATGAGATGGTTGGATGGCATCACTGACTTAATGGGCATGAGTTTGAGCAAGCTCCAGGAGATGGTGAAGGACAGAGAAGCCTGGCGTACTGCAGTCCATGGGGTCACAGAGTCAGACATGACTGAGTGACTAAACTGAACTGAATGAATTTTTCAGTACTTTTGCATTTTTGAACTCCAGAATTTTTGTTTGGTTCTTCTTTTTATAGTTTCTCTTTGTTGATATTCTCATATTGTTTAGGCATCATTTCCTGATTTAATTTAGTTTTCTGCTTGTGTTCTCTTTTAACTCATTGAGAGCACCTTTATGCCAGTTAATAATTATGGCAGCTCATAATTCTGTGTTTCTTCAGAGTTGGTTTCTGGAGTTTTGTTTTTATTATGGAATTGGCCCATGTTTCCAATGTTCTTTATGTGCCTTATAATATTTTGCTAGGATTTAAAAAGAATAACCACCTCTCCCAGTCTTTGTGTGCTCACCAGTCAGCTCCGCTGCAAGTTGTAGGAAATCTCAAACCTTTTCTGACCTATTGCTCCCCCTAGTGCCTACCTGTGGTTCTGCAGCTCTAACACACTGCTTGCCTCTGTTTTCAGCAGTTTCCAAACTCCGGTGCAAGTGCCTTCAGAGGTCCAAGTCAGGCTAGACAGACACCAGTCCTTCAGGTAACCCTCCAGACAAGCTAGAATGCTAGACATACGGTCCACTCTTTTGATTCCATATTAAAAGGGAGCCTTGGTCTGAGAGATTTCCTAGTTGCTCAGCACTATGCTGAGCAGAGGAAGGACAGGGATGGGTATGCCAGACGCTGTAAATTTACCTACCCCTGTTGTTGAAAGCTCTTTTTGTTTCACAGTGACCTGGGTGCTGTGGCTTCTGAACTAGTCCCTAGAGTTCTCACAGAGGTATTCTGGTCCATGTATTGTTAACTTGGTGTCTCTGTGGGGAAGGAGGGCCTGAAGCTTCTTAGTCCAACATCTTGCTGACATCACTCTCTTCCACCCTTAGCCTTTCAGTTCAGTTCAGTTCAGTTGCTCAGTCATGTCTGACTCTTTGCGATCCCATGGACTGCAGCATGCTGGGCCTTCCTGTCCATCACCAACTTCCGGAGTTTGCTCAAACGCTTGTCTATTGAGTTGGTGATGCCATCCAACCATCTCATCTCCTCTTGACCCATTCTCCTCCTGCCTTCAATCTTTCCCAGCATCAGGGTCTTTTCAAATGAGTCAGTTCTTCACATAAGGTGGCCAAAAGATTGGAGTTTCAGCTTCAGCATCAGTCCTTCCAATGAATATTCAGGAATGATTTCCTTTAGAAAGGACTGGTTGGATCTCCTTGCTGTCCATGGGACTCTCAAGAGTCTTCTACAACACCACAGTTTAAAAGCATCAATTCTTTGGTGCTCAGCTTTCTTTATAGTCCAACTCTTAGCCTTTAATCAATCCCTTTTCTATTCAAATCACTCCAATGTAAGCACCTAACTGGCACAATATGGTTGCCCTGATATGATGATGTTTAAACTGGGAAATCATCAAGGTTTGGTGAATGAATAGAACATTTCAGACCCAGTAAGAGAGCTTTTCCTGAGCAGGCAGCTGTTCTCACGCAACTCCAATCACACCACTGACCACCACAAATGTTTGGACTGCATGGGCCTGTCTTGTTGGCTTGTGACAACCACATGTGAAGAGTGGACTCGTTAAGGAGCTACTGAAGATGGACACATTTTCTTTTCCTTCTCTTGTTCTCAAGATCTCTTCAGATCTGCAGAATTGCATCTAAACTTCTGCAGATTCTGCTGCTGTGGCAGCAATCTGTCACCAGCCAAGCTTATCATTCGTTGTTTATTTCCTCTCCTTACACTTTGTCTCAGCCTTCCCACTCACAGGCTGCAGAGGCTTTGTCAGTAAATTCAGGGCTGAGGTGTGTGCCTGGGAGGGACATATTTGGACATAAAAGTTGGTAGGGCAGAGAAAAAGGATTAGGATGAACATAAAGCTTCATTTATACTTCTTTCTCTTATGTATATCAGATAATTTTATACAGGGGTTATAAAATACCTGATCTATTAACACCAGAAATCCAGGGCTCTCTGAACTTTCTCAATAAATCAAAGTTCATGCTCACTGGTGTGGTTCAAGGAGGCGGCCTAAGGGTACTATTAAGACAGAAACATGTGAAAGCATATATTATACCATATAGAGAAAGCTTATTAACAACTTCTCTTTTTTTCTTTACCTCTTTCCTTTTTCATCCTTCCAGTCTTTCTTTACTTCTATTTTCCAGCAACCAAGTTGTACTGTAGTTGATCCATTTATTTCATATTTTTCAAGTACTTTTCTATACTGGGAAGGTAAGGTACTATATTGTTTTGAGTTGCCTGTTATTTAATTCTCAAAAATTCTAGCATTATCAGGGACACCTTGGCATATGAGAAAGGAGGTCTAGAGAAGAGTTCAGAATCTTCAGAATGAATAGACCTGAATGAGGGGCTTGAAGGGCAATACATAGGTACTATGAGGGCTATCATAGTATGAGGTGAGGACTACCAGACAGCTAGAGGGAAGTACAAAAAAGCAAGCCAAGTGTTCATTTCCAAGTCTTGTGCATTAGCCTGAAGACTGGGTAGCACAGTGCTCAGGATGGGCTTCCTGATAGCTCAGTCGGTAAAGAAGCCTCCACAATGCAGGAGACCCCAGTTTGATCCCTGGGTCGGGAAGATCCCCTGGAGAAGGGATAGGCTTCCCACTCCAATATTCTTGGGCTTCCGTTGTGGCTCAGCTGGTAAAGAATCCGCCTGTAATGCAGGAGACCTGGGTTTGATCCCTGGGTTGGGAAGATCCCCTGGAGAAGGGAAAGGCTACCCACTCCAGTATTCTGGCCTAGAGAATGCCATGGACTGTGTAGTCCATGGGGTCACAAAGAGTTGGACACTACTGAGCGACTTCCACTTTTCAAGCTCAGGATATTTTTGAAAAAATCCTTAAAAAGCCAGAAAAAGATGAAATGTTATTTTATTTTGTTTTGCTGGTAAATCTGGGCTCTAGAGTTACTCCTGAGCACTGCGAAGGTAATCCAGCCAGCTTCGTGTTTCTGGAGCCAAAAATAGAGCCAAGGAGAAATTGCTTTGTGAAGCAGAGACTCCTGCTGGTAAAGGTGGCTTCTGCTACTTGGGATGGTACTAAGCTCTCCAAGCTGTGGAGGGAAAGCCAAGACTCAGCTCTTTCCATGTACCTTCAGGGTTGAAAAATAAATCTCTTGGCCTCACCTTTGTCCTGGGCCAACCTGTGACTGGCTCTACCTGTTTCTTCTTTCTTAGCTACTTCTGGAGCTTAAGCTAGACAAAACTTGTTAAACCAGATGAACTCAACACAACCATTCAAAACCTATAATTTTAATGATGTAACGTGTGAAATAAAATGTGATAAGGCTGCATGGTATAGGAACAAATACCTATTTGTTGAATCTAAATACCTATTAGATTCATTGAATAGGTGGCAGCCGGGGTTAGGTAGTGGGAGAGGGACATCAGAGGTTACCCTGACCGAAGTGTAGTGATTACAGTGAGGACTCTGAAGCCAGGCTTTTGTGTTCAAATCCTGGCTTTGCCACTTATCACCTGTGTGCAGTCAAAAAGTGACAACTTTAATAGGCTTCAGAATCCTTATCTTAAGATTGGAGACTATAGTATTGAGGTAGCCAGAAAGTTCATTCAGACATTTCCATAAGATCAACTTTTTGGCCAGCCCAACACTTCATAAAATTATTGAGAGGATTAAATGCCAAAATTTATGTCAGGGGTTTCATTGAGTTTCTAGGGCATAATAAATGCTTGGACAGCTGCGATGGAGCACAAGCGCAGCCAAGAGGAGCTACCCCGTGCCTGAGGCCAGGGGCAGTGGCGGCGAGGAGCTACCCAATGCCCGAGGTCGGGGGCTGCAGCCAAGAGGAGCAACCCCACGTCCAAGGAGCGGTGGCTCGGGCGCAGGAGGGCCTAAAGGAGCTACTCCATGTTCAAGGTCAGGAGGGGCGGCGGTGAGGAGCTACCCCTCATCCAAGGTAAGGAGCAGTGGCTGCACTTTGCTGGAGCAGCCGTGAAGAGATACCCCACGTCCAAGGTAAGAGAAACCCAAGTAAGACGGTAGGTGTTGCAAGAGGGCATCAGAGGGCAGACACATTGAAACCATACTGACAGAAAACTAGTCAATCTAATCACACTAGGACCACAGCCCTGTTTAACTCAATGAAACTAAGCCATGCCGGTGGGGCAACACAAGATGGGCGGGTCATGGTAGAGAGGTCTGACAGAATGTGGTCCACTGGAGAAGGGCATGGCAAACCACTTCAGTATTCTTGTCTTGAGAACCCCATGAACAGTATGAAAAGGCAAAATGATAGGATACTGAAACAGGAACTCCCCGCGTTGGTAGGTGCCCAATATGCTACTGGAGATCAGTGGAGAAATAACTCCAGAAAGAATAAAGGGATGGAGCCAAAGCAAAAACAATACCCAGTTGTGGATGTGACTGGTGATAGAAGCAAGGTCCGATGCTGTAATGAGCAATATTGCATAGGAACCTGGAATGTTAGGTCCATGAATCAAGGCAAATTGGAAGTGGTCAAACAGGAGATGGCAAGAGCGAACATCGACATTTTAGGAATCAGCGAACTAAACTGGACTGGAATGGGTGAATTTAACTCAGATGACCATTATAACTACTACTGCAGGCAGGAATCCCTTAGAAGAAATGGAGTAGCCATCATGGTCAACAAAAGAGTCCAAAATGCAGTACTTGGATGCAATCTCAAAAACGACAGAATGATCTCTGTTCGTTTCCAAGGCAAACCATTCAATATCACAGTAATCCAAGTCTATGCCCCAACCAGTAACGCTGAAGAAGCTGAAGTTGAATGGTTCTTTGAAGACCTACAAGACGTTTTAGAACTAACACCCCAAAAAGATGTCCTTTTCATTCTAGGGGACTGGAATACAAAAGTAGAAAGTCAAGAAACACCTGGAGTAACAGGCAAATTTGGCCTTGGAATACGGAATGAAGCAGAGCAAAGGCTAATAGAGTTTTCCCAAGAGAACACACTGGTCATAGCAAACACCCTCTTCCAACAACACAACAGAAGACTCTACACATGGACATCACCAGGTGGTCAACACCAAAATCAGATTGATTATATTCTTTGCAGCCAAAGATGGAGAAGCTCTATACAGTCAGCAAAAACAAGACCGGGAGCTGACTGTGGCTCAGACCATGAACTTCTTATTGCCAAATTCAGACTTAAATTGAAGAAACTAGGGAAAACCACTAGACCATTCAGGTATGACCTAAATCAAATCCCTTATGATTATACAGTGGAAGTGAGAAATAGATTTAAGGGACTAGATCTGATAGATAGAGTGCCTGATGAACTATGGACGGAGGTTCATGACATTGTGCAGGAGACAGGGATCAAGACCATCCCCATGGAAAAGAAATGCAAAAAAGCAAAATGGCTGTCTGGGGAGGCCTTACAAATAGCTGTGAAAAGAAGAGAAGCAAAAAGCAAAGGAGAAAAGGAAAGATAAACATCTGAATGCAGAGTTCCAAAGAATAGCAAGGAGAGATAAGAAAGCCTTCCTCAACGATCAATGCAAAGAAATAGAGGAAAACAACAGAATGGGAAAGACTAGAGATCTCTTCAAGAAAATTAGAGATACCGAGGGAACGTTTCATGAAAAGATGAGCTCGATAAAGGACAGAAATGGTGTGGACCTAACAGAAGCAGAAGGTATTAAGAAAAGGTGGCAAGAACACACAGAAGAACTGTACAAAAAAGATCTTCACGACCAAGATAATCAAGATGGTTTGATCATTCACCTAGAGCCAGACATCCTGGAATGTGAAGTCAAGTAGGCCTTAGAAAGCATCACTACGAACAAAGCTAGTGGAGGTGATGGAATTCCAGTTGAGCTATTTCAAATCCTGAAGGATAATGCTGTTAAAGTGCTGCACTCAGTATGCCAGCAAATTTGGAAAACTCAGCAGTGGCCACAGGACTGGAAAAGGTCAGTTTTCATTCCAATCCCAAATAAAGGCAATGCCAAAGAATGCTCAAACTACCGCACAATTGCACTCATCTTACACACTAGTAAAGTAATGCTCAAAATTCTCCAAGCCAGGCTTCAGCAACACGTGAACTGTGAACTTCCAGATGTTCAAGCTGGTTTTCGAAAAGGCAGAGGAACCAGAGATCAAATTGCCAAGATTCACTGGATCATGGAAAAAGCAAGAGAGTTCCGGAAAAACATCTACTTCTGCTTTATTGACTATGCCAAAATCTTTGACTGTGTGGATCGCAATAAACTGTGGAAAATTCTGAAAGAGATGGGAATACCAGACCACCTGACCTGCCTCCTGAGAAACCTATATGCAGGTCAGGAAGCAACAGTTAGAACTGGACATGGAACAACAGACTGTTCCAAATAGGAAAAGGAGTACGTCAAGGCTGTGTACTGTCACCCTGCTTATTTAACTTATATGCAGAATACATCATGAGAAACGCTGGGCTGGAAGAAGCACAAGCTGGAATCAAGATTGCCGGGAGAAATATCAATAACCTCAGGTATGCAGATGACACCACCCTTATGGTGGAAAGTGTAGAGGAACTCAAAAGCCTCTTGATGAAAGTGAAAGTGGAGAGTAAAAAAGTTGGCTTAAAGCTCAACATTCAGAAAATGAAGATTATGGCATCTGGTCCCATCACTCCATGGGAAATAGATGGGGAAACAGTGGAAACAGTGTCAGACTTTATTTTTCTGGGCTCCAAAATCACTGCAGATGGTGACTGCAGCCATGAAATTAAAAGATGCTTACTCCTTGGAAGGAAAGTTTTGACCAACCCAGACAGCATATGAAAAAGCAGAGACATTATTTTGCCAACAAAGATCTGTCTAGTCAAGGCTATGGTTTTTCCTGTGGTCATGTATGGGTGTGAGAGTTGGACTCACAACTGAAGAAAGCTGAGCACTGAAGAATTGATGCTTTTGAACTGTGGTGTTGGAGAAGACTCTTGAGAGTCCCTTGGACCGCAAGGAGATCCAGCCAGTCTGTTCTAAAGGAGATCAGTCCTGGGTGTTCTTTGGAAGGAATGATGCTAAAGCTGAAACTCCAGTACTTTGGCCACCTCATGCGAAGAGTTGACTCATTGGAAAAGACTCTGATGCTGGGAGGGATTGGGGGCTGGAGGAGAAGTGGACGACAGAGGGTGAGATGGCTGGATGGCATTACCAACTCGATGGAACTGAGTTTGAGTGAACTCCGGGAGTTGGTGATGGACAGAGAGGCCTGGCGTGCTGCGATTCATGGGGTCACAAAGAGTTGGACATGACTGAGTGACTGAACTGAACTGAACTGATATATTAATTGGGCTTCCCTGGTGGCTCAGCAGTAACGGATCTGCCTGCAGTGCAGGAAACTTGGGTTCAGTCCCTGGGTTGGGAAGGTGCACTGGAGGAGGGCATGGCAACCCACTCCAGTATTCTTGCCTGGAGAATTCCATGGACAGAGGAGCCTGACGGGCTGCAGTCCCTAGGGTCACATGGAGCTGGACATGACTCAAGTGACTACACAGCAGCAACATGTTAATTGTCTTTGTGGTAATTATTGTTACCATTAAGATTAAGATAATAGAAAATGGGAGCCACTATAGCTAAAGAATGTGGGCTCCATGAGCTTGGGAAAGCTATTTAGCCTCTTAAAGCCCCCGTATCCTTTCTAGGATCATTGTGAGGTTTACATGAAAAAAAATGTTGTCTGTACTTACCTCAATATCTGAGTAACTGAGATACAAACTGAAATATAGAGAGGTTTGGTGCCAAACTAGAAAACCATTTTAGTGCTTTCTAAAAGTGGGGGGATATAGAAGAGTTTGGAGCTTCCCTGGAGGCTCAGTGGTAAAGAATATGCCTGCAATGCAAGAAACACAGGAGATGCAGATTCAACCCCTGGATCAGAAGGATACCCTAGAGGAGAAAATGGCAACGCACTCCAGCATTCTTGCAGGGAAAATTCCATGGACAGAGGAACCTGGTGGGTTACAGTCCATAGGGTTGCAAAGAGTTGGGCAGGACTCAGTATGCCCATGCATGCAGAGGAGTTTGGAGTTGAAAGAAGCTTATTAAAGTTTGAATTTGATGGTCTAACATGTTTTCTAAACAATAGAGGTCAACCTAACTTATGTTCAGACAGAGGTACCATCATTCTGGTCAAGGCTGGGCTCTTTCCTAGAGAACACCTGAAGGTTTTCACAAGGATGAATTAGGATCAGAAGAGGGGGTTATGAGACTGTGTCTGTGGCAGCAGTAAAAGGTGTTTAGGTGTCACCCTGCTCCAAACACTTCACACATTAGTTGTCTGTGTTGTTTCTAGCAAACAATGCAAGCTTCAGTGCCACCCTCATTCTTCTCACATGTAGCCCTGGTAACCGCCTGGAATGAAAAGGACATAGAAGAGTTTAGCAGCTAGGATCTGCTTCAGAATGAACACCAAG
The DNA here is from genome assembly GCF_002263795.3 of Bos taurus. NCBI lineage: Eukaryota > Metazoa > Chordata > Mammalia > Artiodactyla > Bovidae > Bos > Bos taurus. The sequence continues at coordinate 82,254,875 of NC_037337.1, read as the reverse complement.
CTTTGGAGAGGGCTGTATAAATACAGCAAGTTAAGGGCAGGAAGCCAGAATAGAATATTAAATCAACTCAAGCTCATGATGGAACAATAAAAAGTATCCATCGTACCTGTTTCTTTTAATATTTTGATACAGCTGCAGTGTTCTACTTTATACTCAATGATTACCAGGGCTCCTAAATTTATATATGGGATCCATGGATTTTACTTGGCTTTAACTGCCCAGTAGATGTATTTCCTTGGACAATTCAGTGGTACTTGAAATACAACTAAAACAAAACCCACCTATTCTACTTCCTTCGTTTCTTACTGTTACTTCTTCAGTCGAGGTTGTTGTCTTTTCAGGCTTAGTTTATAGTAACACACTTCCTAATTCAAGCCTGATCTTGTCACTCACTTCCTTAACATCTTCCTTTAGTGCCCTACTGCTCTCAGTTCCTTGATGTGGTTTACAGTAATCTTGCACCTGATTCCTGTTCGAGCCTTGTCCCTGCTGATCTTCACATATTCTATGTTCCAGTCATTCTGAACATTCACTTTCTTGTTCTCTCCTGCCTCTTAGCTCTAGTTCATGCTCCTCCATCTTGCATTTTCTTTTTTTTTTTTTTTTCCTTTGTTGGCCACACCAAGTGGCTTGTGGGATCTTAGTTCCCCAACCAAGGATTGAACCCAGGCCTTTGGCAGGGAAAGCATGGAGTCTTAACCACCAGAACTCCCAAGGAATTCCCTGCCTTGCAGTTTCCTACCTCTCCTGTTCAGCTGGTGAATTCCTAGTCTTCTTTCCTGTCTCTGCTTAGACATCCTTTCCTCCCGGCAGTCTTCCTCATCTCCCTCCTTTGTTTTGCACCCTCTTTTTATGCTTTCTGATTGCTCTGCTTCCTCCATCATAGCTTCAATTACAGTGGAATTTAATTCTTATTTTTTTGTCCATATATCTCCGCAGCCTGAAATATTGAGACTATGTCTATCTTATTCACTGTATTTCTCTGTCACTGGCATAGTGGTTGGCACAAGAAGTTACAAATAATTATTTTTTAAATAAATTATGAATAATAACACAAAAATATTTTTAAAGTATTACAGCTCTCTTAAGGTAAAATCAGCCACACTTAGAGATATCCACATGTAACCAGAAATTGAATGATCTTGAACTTCCCTCTTGATCTGCATCTCCGACAAGTCTACCACTGAGGCTTGTCATCTGATCACACGCTCAGTCCAGTGCTGAGAAACTGTCCAGTAACTGAAGAAAGAAAGAGGTGAGCCAACTGCTTGATGCAGGAGCACTGAAATGCTGACTATGGCGATGGCTTGAGATGTCAAGTTTCCATCCCTTACAGATTCAAGAATCTATAAACTTATTGGGCTTCTCATTGAAATGGTTAGAAATGACATTTGACACATATGCTTGCATTGTACAACCCACAAATATTCATTGAGCATCTGCTATGTGCTGGACCCTATTCCGAACATCCGACAAAAATCCTTTGAGGAGCTTTCATTCTTGTGACTTAGTTAATCCTCTAACAAACCAAACCTCTTAAAACCTTCATTACTAATCATAAAATAACATCTGTGGGAAAGACTTTACTAGACTTGTATATTTTGGTCACTGTGTAGATTTGGTTTTTTATAACATGAAAAGTGGAAAATTCTTCCTGTGTCTGGGACAAATTTTCCTGTGTAGCACAACTAAACTGATAGGGACTATCTTTCTAGGAAATTTCTGTTTACTGATCTTCCCTCCCCCCACCCCCACCCCATTTCTTCTGTGAACTCTGCTGAATTAGTTTCAGAAAATACTCATCTCATAGGCTTGTTATGTCAGTGAAATGAGATTATTTATGTAGTATTTGGTGAATTGCTGATACATAGCATCTATACATAAAAGACCAAAATACAATGCCATTTGGGGGGAAGGCTTTAGTTATATAATTTACCAGGCCCAGTGGATTTCTCTCTAGAGCCAGACCTGGAGTATATGTAAATAAAGACACTGTCATTTTGGACAGTCATGTCAACAGCTCTAGGGAGTTTCTTGAATATATTCGAGATGGATCCAGTTGGAATGTGTCCACTGTTAGGCAGTGAATGTTAACAAATATCTTCAGCGAAGTGGTATCTGTTTAAGAGAAATATTTTTTCAGGGGAACTCAGAGTGTGTTATAAGATGGTCCTCGGTGGACACTGAAGAAATGAGGGAATTATTCTAGTTCATAACATGATGGAAAACACAATACCAAGTGAATATAAGAACACAGGAAAAAGAACATTATGGAAGATGAAATGATTAATAAACTCAAAAGGATGGACCCACTTGAGAATCTAATGAAGTTATGGACACTTGTCCTCAAAAAACATACATAGGTGATGAAGAACAAATTTTGCATTCAATTCCACAGAGTTCACCATGTTCTAGAAGCCCTTCTATAAACTCTCTGAATTCTTTATGTCTTCTAAATAGACAGTTTTCAACAGAGAGAGCAATAAGGGACCAGGACGACATAGTAGCAGCACAGCATGGAAGGCTTATGGATGGGAGTGACTTTTGGTAAGAGCAAGGTTTCCCAGAACTATGTTTGACAGAACATGGGAAATCTTAATACATTCTTTTTTTTTTAATTGAAGTATATTTGTTGTACAATATTATATGTTACAGGTATATGATACAGTGATTCACAGTTTTTAAAGGTTACATTCCATTTATGGTTATTGAAAATATTTTCTGTAGAAAAGCTATGGCAAACCTACTCAGAGTATTAAAGAGGAGAGACATCACTTTGCTGACAAAGGTCCGTATAGTTAAAGCTATGGTTTTTCCAGTAGTCATGTACATATGTGAGAGTTGGACCATTAAGAAGGTTGAGTGCTGAAGAACTGACGCTTTCGAACTGTGGTGTTGGAGAAGACTCTTTTGAGAGTCTCTTGGACTGCAAGGAGATCAAACCAGTCAATCCGAAAGGACATCAACCCTGAATATTCATTGGAATGACTGATGCTGGAGCTGCAGCTCAGTACTTTGGCCACCTGATGTGAAGAGCCAGCTCGTTGGAAAAGACCGTGATGCTGGGAAAGATTTAGGGCAAGACGAGAAGCGGGTGGCAGAGGATAAGATGGTTAGATAACATCATTGACTCAATGGACGTGAGTTTGAGCAAACCCTAGGAGATAGTAAAGGACAGGGAAGCCTGGCATTCTGCAGTCCAGACACAACTTAGTGACCGAACAACAACAATATTCCCCATGTTATACAATATGTCTTTGCATCTTATTTTATACCTAATAGTTTGTACTTCCTAATCCACTACCTCTTTATTGCTTCTTTCCCCTTTGCTTTTCCTACTAGTAACCACTAACTTGTTCTCTATGAGTTTGCTTTTTTTGTTGTTATATTCACTGGTTTGTTTTAGTTTTTGCATTCCACATGTAAGTGATGTCATACAGTATGTGTTTTTCTCTGTCGGACTTACTTCACTTAGCATAATGCCCTCCAAGTCCGTCCATGTTGCTGCAACATTATTATTTATATATGAAAAAACTGAATATATTTGTATAGCTTTTTATATTATATGTGGCAATATGTCTTTGTGTATATCATACCCAACATATTGCATGCCAGATAACACAACACATGCACATAGATGCATGGTATTAAAATGTACATTATTGGTGGTATTTATGATCTATTTGTACATTGATGGATGTGGCTTCATTGGTGGCTGGGTCATCTATTTTGTCATAATATCAGTGTAAATTTGTGATATTAGCTAATGTTAGTTGCATATTCCTTGTGATGCTATACAAATTCATCCTCTATGGTTCTGTGACTGAAAGGATGAATTCATCTGGGAGGTCACTTCCTGCCGTCAACTTTAGTTACAGCAACCAGGATACTCAATGAGCTTGTTAGTGTTCTTTAACACTCCACTTCTGCCCCTTGTGAGATGCTGAGTGGGACGAATGCTGTGATGCACCACTCAGACACCCCTTCAGAAGTGAAGGTCTTATGCTCAGTTGTTGGGACAACTCAGAAGGGCTATCCCAGCACTGGCGCTTCTCTTGAGGCTGGTTAAAACCATTGTCAGGCCTGCATCACAGCTCAACTTTTCGCCAGCTGATTCCTGCTCTTTCCCACAGAAGTTAATCCCCAGAGTATTCCCTAAGAAAAGCCATGCTTGTTAACCACCTCAGAGTCTATCTGCCTGAGAACTTACCCTCTGACTTTGAGTTAGACAGTTAAGTGCTCAAAGACCCTCTAGCAATGGCAAGCAACCTAAGCAACCTCGTTTTTAGGAGACAGTTTCTAATATGACTCTGGCAGGGCAGCCATGATTCCTCAAGTCCTTTTCTCAGCCCCACCATTCTTACAGACCAAGTGCTGGGCAGCAAAACTAACTCCAGACTCCACCTACTGGTAGAGATGAGGCCCAGAGGACATTGCTGGCTTGGGGAGGATGAACCCAGGAACTGTTCAGGCTAAGTGAACTGTATCATCATGGATGTTTGAACTGGGAATACAGAGATTTAAAATGAAATTCATTTTTTTTTGGTCCAAGGCAGTGTTTCTCTTTTTTCTTTTTTTTTCCATTACTGACTCATCAAAGAACCTTTTTAGAGCCTTTCTCCTAATTGCCACCCTACCTCCCTCCCCCTTTTGAGGGAAGCTTTGTGTGTTTTTTTATTTTAACAATTTCATTGAGCTGTAATTTACATACCATAAAATTTGTCTGTTTAAGGTGTCCAAATCAATGACTTATAGTACATTCACAGAGTTGTACAATTATTACCACAATAATTTAAGAACATTTTCATCAACCCCCAAATAAACCCTGTACCCATTAATTATCACCCCAGGTCCCTACCTTCATTCCCACTCTCTATTTTCATAGATCTGCCTTTCTGAATTTCATACGAAAGGAATTATATAATATGTGGTCTTACGACAGATATACTATATATTTATTTATGCACTGCATATATATCTGTGCTTTATACATAAAGAGAGTGAGTTTTTTTTTATACTTCCCCAAGAGCCATTTTTCATTGCCCACATTGAGAATGTATGATCCAGTGTGCACTTACTTTTTTCCTAACCGACTGCAGATATCAAAACTATGAGTCATTTGTTGACAATACATGATTATCAAAATGAGGCTTTTGTGTAATTGGTTCTAATTACAACCACCACCCCCAGAAATTGGCTACAAGTGAGCTCTTCATTAGCTTAAATAGAAGTGGGTGCACTTTTTCTGACTAAAGCCAAATATGCCTTTATAAATGGAAAAACCTTATCCTTAGAAGTAGCAACATGGACTCCATCTTTTACTTGCATCTACCTTTGAATGGACACCTGGAGTTGCCATCAGGGTGACAAAGCACATAAGTCAAAACCATTCAACAGCGTAGGTACTTAATACATTCTTTAACTCAGGGGATGAATCATGTAGGATTAGAAAGCCTAGGTTTTACGTCCAATCCTGTTACTAATTAGCTGCGCAAGTCACTTCTCCTTCCTATGCCCTAATTTACTCATTTACAAAGTAAGGAAAATGGGCCTCATGATATCTAAGACTTTTTCTCATTCCAACTTTCTGTGGTTTATACTAATTGTTTGTATTTTAAAGCTACAAATGGAACTTAAACTTTTGTAGGATTTTTTACATCAGATAAATAAACTGGAAAAATAGTGCCATTATTCTTCTTTGGTTAATTAATTTTCACTGAACTATTCAAGAAAGAAATTTATCAGATATATTTTTACTAGTATCATTTTCTAAATTTAAAAAAAAGATATTTTAAGTCCTCTACTACTCCTTTAATTTTCATTTTTACAAACTACTATTACCTTGCAAAAAAAGGACCCTATTTTAAAAGCAAGCTTCATATATATGTATTTATAATTATTGTGACTTTGTTTTGTTTTTTTAATATTGTATTTTTGAGAATCTAACCTCTACTCTAGATTTTTAATCTTTGCTTTTTGGTATTTGTTATCAATTTTGTACCTTTAAGAACCCAATCTTCAGTATCCATTTTTACTTGGGAGTGAGATTACTGGCTTGACTGATCTCTCTCCCTTTGGACTCTCCTTTTTCTCCACCACATCGCTTCTATCTCCTCCCTCCCACTTCTCTTCTCTACCCAACTCTGTGAATCTCTTTGTCTGTTCCGGACTGTGGAGAACACTTAGGGAACTGATTACTGGCTGGATCTGTCTCTCTCCTTCCTTTTGATTCCCCCCTTTATCCTCCTTGCCACCTCTGTCTCCTTCCCCCCTCTTCTCTTCTCTGTGTAACTATGTGAACATCTCTGAGCAGTCCAGAGTGTGGAGAGAACATAGGGAAGTGATTACTGGCTAGCTTGCTTTCTCCCCTTTTGATTCCCCCTCTTCTCCTCCTGGTCACCTCTATCCCCCTCCTCCCTCTTCTCTTCTCCCTGTAACTCTGGGTACCTCTCTGGGTGTCCCTCTCTATGGGGAAACTTTTCATCATTAATCTAGATGTTTTATCATCGGTGCTGTATAGATGGAGAAATCTTGAGGCTACTGTAAGAATAAGACTGAAAACCAGAGGCAGGAGGCTTAAGTCCAAATCCTGAGAACACCAGAGAACTCCTGACTCCAGGGAACATTAATCAACAGGAGCTCTTCAAACGCCTCCATACCTACACTGAAACCAAGCACCACCCAAGGGCCAACAAGTAGCAGAGCAAGACAAACCATGCAAATTCTCCAGCAACACAGGAACATAGCCCTGAGCTTCAATATACAGGCTTCCCAAAGTCACACCAAACCCACTGACATCTCAAAACTCACTACTGGATACTTCATTGCACTCCAGGAGAGAAGAAATCCAGCTCCACCCACCAGAACACCGACACAAGCTTCCCTAACCAGGAAACCTTGACAAGCCACCGTCCAACCCCACCCACAGTGAGGAAACTCCACAATAAAGACGAAACACAAACTGTCAGAATACGGAAAGGCCACCTCATACACAGCAATATAAACAAGATGAAAAGGAAGAGAAATACTCAGCAGGTAAAGAAACAGGAGAAATGCCCACTAAACCAAACAAAAGAGGAAGAGATAGGGAATCTACCTGATAAAGAATTCTGAATAATGATAGTGAAAATGATGCAAAATCTTGAAAACAAAATGGAGTTAGAGATAATTAGCCTGGAGACAAGGATTGAGAAGATGCAAGAAATGTTTAACAAGGACCTAGAAGAAATAAAAAAGAGTCAATATATAATGAATAATGCAATAAATGAGATAAAAAACACTCTGGAGGGAACCAACAGTAGAATAACAGAGGCAGAAGATAGGATAAGTGAGGTAGAAGATAGAATGGTAGAAATAAATGAAATAGAGAGGAAAAAAGGAAAAAGAATTAAAAGAAGGAAAACCTCAGAGACCTCTGGGACAACGTTAAACGCCCCAGCATCGAATCATAGGAGTCCCAGAAGAAGAAGATGACACAAAGAAAGACCATGAAAAAATACTTGAGGAGATAATAGTTGAAAACTTCCCTAAAATGGGGAGTGAAATAATCAGCAAAGTCCAAGAAACCCAGAGAGTCCCAAACAGGATAAGCCCAAGGTGAAACACACCAAGACACATATTAATCACATTAACAAAGATCAAACACAAAGAACAAATACTAAAAGAAGCAAGGGAAAAACAACAGATAACACACAAGGGGATTCCCATAAGGATAACAGCTGATCTTTCAATAGAAACTCTTCAGCCCAGAAGAGAATGGCAGGACATACTTAAGTGATGAAGAAGAAAAAAAAAAAAAAAACCTACAGCCCAGATTACTGTACCCAGCAAGGATCTCATTCAAATATGAAGGAGAAATCAAAAGCTTTACAGACTAGCAAAAGGTGAGAGAATTCAGCACCACTAAACCAGCTCTCAAACAAATGCTAAAGGATCTTCTTTAGACAGGAAACAAAGAAAGGGTGTATAAAATTGAACCCAAAACAACAAAGTAAATGGCAACAGGATCATCAGTTCAGTTCAGTTCAGTCACTCAGTCGTGTTTGACTCTTTGCGACCCCATGAATCGCAGCACACCAGGCCTCCCTGTCCATCACCAACTCCTGGAGTTCACTCAAACTCATGTCCATCGAGTCAGTGATGCCATCCATACATCTCATGCTCTGTCGTCCCTTCTCCTCCTGCCCCCAATCCCTCCCAGCATCAGAGTCTTTTCCAATGAGTCAACTCTTCGCATGAGGTGGCCAAACTATTGGAGTTTCAGCTTTAGCATCAGTCCCTCCAATGAACACCCAGGACTGAACTCCTTTAGGATGGACTGGTTGGATCTCCTTGCAGTCCAAGGGACTCTCAAGAGTCTTCTCCAACACCACAGTTCAAAAGTATCAATTCTTTGGCGCTCAGCTTTCTTCACAGTCCAACTCTCACATCAATACATGACTACAGGAAAAACCATAGCCTTGACTAGATGGACCTTTGTTGGCAAAGTAATGTCTCTGCTTTTGAATATGCTATCTAGGTTGCTCATGAATTTACTTTCAAGGAGTAAGCATCTTTTAATGTCATGGCTGCAATCACCATCTGCAGTGATTTTGGAGCCCCCCCAAAAATAAAGTCTGACACTGTTTCCACTGTTTCCCTATCTATTTGCCATGAAGGGATGGGACCAGTTGCCATGATCTTAGTTTTCTGAATGTTGAGCTTTAAGCCAACTTTTTCACTCTCTTCTTTCACTTTCATCAAGAGACTTTTTAGTTCCTCTTCACTTTCTGCCATAATGGTGGTGTCATCTGCATACATGAGGTTATTGATATTTCTCCCAACAATCTTGATTCCAGCTTGTGCTTCATCCAGCCTAGCATTTCTCATAATGTACTCTGCATATAAGTCAAATAAGCAGGGTGACAATATACAGCCTTCATGTACTCCTTTCCAGATTTGGAACCAGTCTGTTGTTCCACGTCCAGTTCTAACTGTTGCTTCCTGACCTGCATATGGGATTCTCAAGAGGAAGGTCAGGTGGTCTGGTATTCCCATCTCTTTCAGAGTTTTCCACAGTTTATTGTGATCCACACAGTCAAAGGCTTTGGCATAGTCAATAAAGCAGAAATAGATGTTTTTCTGGAACTCTCTTGCTTTTTCGATGATCCAATGGATGTTGGCAATTTGATCTCTGGCTCCTCTGTCTTTTCTAAAACGAGCTTGAATATCTGGAAGTTCATGGTTCACGTATTGCTGAAGCCTGGCTTGGAGAATTTTGAGCATTACTTTACTAGCATGTGAGATGAGTGCAATTGTGCGGTAGTTTGAGCATTCTTTGGCATTGCCTTTCTTTGGGATTGGAATGAAAACTGACCTTTTCCAGTCCTGTGGCCACTGCTGAGTTTTCCAAATTTGCTGGCATACTGAGTGTAGCACTTTCACAGTATCATCTTTCAGGATTTGAAATAGCTCAACTGGAATTCCATCACCTCCACTAGCTTTGTTCGTAGTGGTGCTTCCTAAGGCCCACTTGACTTCATATTCCAGGATGTCTGGCTCTAGGTGAGTGATCACACCATCATGATTATCTTGGTTGTGAAGATTTTTTGGACAGTTCTTCTGTGTGTTCTTGCCACCTTTTCTTAATACCTTCTGCTTCTGTTAGGTCCATACCATTTCTGTCCTTTATCGAGCCCATCTTTGCACAAAATGTTCCCTCAGTATCTCTAATTTTCTTGAAGTGATCTTAGTCTTTCTGATTCTGTTGTTTTCCTCTATTTCTTTGCATTGATCGCTGAGGAAGGCTTTCTTATCTCTCCTTGCTATTCTTTGGAATTCTTCATTCAGATGCTTATATCTTTCCTTTTCTCCTTTGCTTTTTGCTTCTCTTCTTTTCACAGCTATTTGTAAGGCCTCCTCAGACAGCCATTTTGTTTTTTTGCATTTCTTTTCCATGGGAATGGTCTTGATCCCTGTCTCCTGTGCAATGTCATGAACCTCCGTCCATAGTTCATCAGGCACTCTATTTATCAGATCTAGTCCCTTAAATCTATTTCTCAATTCCACTGTATGATCATAAGGGATTTGATTTAGGTCATACCTGAATGGTCTAGTGGTTTCCCCTACATCTTCAATTTAAGTCTGAATTTGGCAGTGATCTGAGCCACAGTCAGCTCCCGGTCTTGTTTTTGCTGACTGTATAGAGCTTCTCCATCTTTGGCTGCAAAGACTATAATCAATCTGATTTTGGTGTTGACCATCTGGTGATGTCCATGTGTAGAGTCTTCTGTTGTGTTGTTGGAAGAGGGTGTTTGCTATGACCAGTGCGTTCTCTTGGCAAAACTCTATTAGCCTTTGCCCTGCTTCATTCTGTATCCCAAGGCCAAATTTGCCTGTTACTCCAGGTGTTTCTTGACTTCCTACTTTTGCATTCCAGTCCCCTAGAATGAAAAGGATATCTTTTTTGGGTGTTAGTTCTAAAAGATCTTGTAGGTCTTCATAGAACTAATCAACTTCAGCTTCTTCAGAGTTGGGGCATAGGCTTGGATTACTGTGACGAAGATATAACAATTATAAATATATGTGCACCCAACATAGGAGCACCGCAATATGTAAGACAAATGCTAACAAGTATGAAAGGAGAAATTAACAATAACACAATGATAGTGGGAGGTTTTAATACCCCACTCATACCTATGGATAAATCAACTAAACAGAAAATTAACAAGGAAACACGAACTTTAAACAATATAATAGAACAGTTAGACCTAATTGATATCAATGGGACATTTCACCACAAAACAATGAATTTCACCTTTTTCTCAAGTGCATATGGAACCTTCTCCAGGACAGATCATATCCTGGGCCATACATCTAGCCCTGGTAAATTCCAAAATATTGAAATCATTCCAAGCATCTTTTCTGACCACAATGCAGTAAGATTAGATCTCAATTACAGGAAAAAATACTATTAAAAATTCCAACATACGGAGGTGGAACAACACACTGCTGAGTAACCAACAAATCACAGAAGAAATAAAAAAAGAAATCAAAATTTGCATAGAAATGAATGAAAATGAAAACACAACAACCCAAAACCTATGGGACACTGTAAAAGCAGTGCTAAGGGGAAGGTTCATAGCAATACAGGCTTACCTCAAGAAACAAGAAAAAAGTCAAATAAATAACCTAACTCTACACCTAAAGCAACTAGAAAAGGAAGAAATGAAGAACCCCAGGGTTAGTAGAAGGAAAGAAATCTTAAAAATTAAGGCAGAAATAAATGCAAAAGAAACAAAAGAGACCATAGCAAAAATCAACAAAGCCAAAAGCTGGTTCTTTGAGAAGATAAATAAAATTGACAAACCATTAGCCAGACTCATCAAGAAACAAAGGGAGAAGAATCAAATCAACAAAATTAGAAATGAAAATGGAGAGATCACAACAGACAACACAGAAATACAAAGGATCATAAGCGACTACTATCAGCAATTATTTGCCAATAAAATGGACAACTTGGAAGAAATGGACAAATTCTTAGAAAAGTACAACTTTCCAAAATTGAACCAGGAAGAAATAGAAAATCTTAACAAACCCATAACAAGCATGGAAATTGAAACTGTAATCAGAAGTCTTCCAGCAAACAAAAGCCCGGGACCAGACGGCTTCACAGCTGAATTCTACCAAAAATTTAGAGACGAGCTAACACCTATCCTACTCAAATTCTTTCAGAAAATTGCAAAGTAAATTTCCAAACTCATTCTATGAGGCCACCATCACCCTAATACCAAAACCAGACAAAGATGCCACAAAAAAAGAAAACTACAGGCCAATATCACTGATAAACATAGATGCAAAAATCCTTAACAAAATTCTAGCAAACAAAATCTAACAACATATTAAAAACATCATACATCATGACCAAGTGTGCTTTATCCCAGGGATGCAAGGATTCTTCAATATTCGCAAATCAATGTAATACACCACATTAACAAATTGAAAGATAAAAACCATATGATTATTTCAATACATGCAGAGAAAGCCTTTGACAAAATTCAACATCCATTTATGAAAAAACCCTCCAGAAAGCAGGAATAGAAGGAACATACCTCAACATAATAAAAGCTACATATGACAAACCCACAGCAAACATTATCCTCAGTGGTGAAAAATTGAAAGCATTTCCCCTAAAATCAGGAACAAGACAAGGGTGCCCACTCTCACCACTACTATTCAACATAGTTTTGGAAGTTTTGGCCACAGCAATTAGAGCAGAAAAAGAAATAAAAGGAAACCAGATTGGAAAAGAAAAAGTAAAACTCTCACTGTTTGCAGGTGACATGATCCCCTACATAGAAAACCCTAAAGACTCCACCAGAAAATTACTAGAGCTAATCAATGAATATAGTAAAGTTGCAGGATATAAAATTAACACACAGAAATCCCTTGCATTCCTATACACTAACAATGAGAAAACAGAAAGAGAAATTAAGGAAACAATTCCATTCACCATTGCAATGAAAAGAATAAAATACTTAGGAATATATCTACCTAAAGAAACAAAAATCCTATATATAGAAGACTATAAGACACTGGTGTAAGAAATCAAAGAGGACACAAATAGATGGAGAAATATACCATGTTCATGGATTAGAAGAATCAATCTAGTGAAAATGAGTATACTACCCAAAACAATCTATAGATTCAATGCAATCCTTATCAAGCTACCAATGGTATTTTTCACAGAACTAGGACAAATAATTTCCCAATTTGTATGGAAATACAAAAAATCTCGAACATCCAAAGCAATCTTGAGAAAGAAGAATGGAACTGGAGGAATCAACCTGCTTGACTTCAGGCTCTACTACAAAGCTACAGTCATCAAGACAGTATGGTACTGGCACAAAGACAGAAATAGAGATCAATGGAACAAAATAGAAAGCCCAGAGATAAATCCATGCACCTATGGACACCTTATCTTTGACAATGGTGGCAAGAATATACAATGGAGAAAAGACAATCTCTTTAACCGGTGGTGCTGGGAAAACTGGTCAACCACTTGTAAAAGAATGAAACTATAACACTTTCTAACACCATACACAAAAATAAACTCAAAATGGATTGAAGATCTAAATGAAGACGAGAAATTATAAAACTCCTAGAGGAAAACATAGGCAAAACACTCTCTGACATAAATCACAGCAGGATCCTCTATGACCCACCTCCCAGAGTAATGGAAATAAAAGCAAAAATAAACAAATGGGACCTAATTAAATTTAAAAGCTTTTGCACAATGAAGAAAACTATAAGCAAAGTGAAAAGACAGCCTTCAGAATGGGAGAAAATAATAGCAAATGAAGCAACTGACAAAGAATTAATCTCAAAAATATACAAGCAACTCCTGCAGCTCAATTCCAGGAAAATAAACAACCCAATCAAAAAATGGGCCAAAGAACTAAACAGACATTTCTCCAAAGAAGACATACAGATGGCTAACAAATACATGAACAGATGCTCAACATCACTCATTATCAGAGGAATGCAAATCAAAACCATGATAAGCTACCATTTCATGCCAGTCAGAATGGCTGCCATCCAAAAGTGTACAAGCAATAAATGCTAGAGAGGGTGTGGAGAAAAGGGAACCCTCTTACACTGTTGCTGTTGCTGCTGCTGCTAAGTCGCTTTAGTCATGTCCGACTCTATGCGACCCCATAGACGGCCTCTTACCAGGCTCCCCCGTCCCTGGGATTCTCCAGGCAAGACACTGGATTGGGTTGCCATTTCCTTCTCCAATGCATGAAAGTGAAAAGTGAAAGTGAAGTCGCTCAGTTGTGTCCAACTCTTCGCAACCCCGTGGACTGCAGCCTACCAGGGTCCTCTGTCCATGAGATTTTCCAGGCAAGAGTACTGGAGTGGGGTGCCATGCCTTCTTGGGGGAATGCAAACTAGTATAGCCACTATGGAGAACAGTGTGGAGATTCCTTAAAAAACTGGAAATAGAACTGCCATATGACCCAGCAATCCCACTACTGGGAATACACACAGAGGAAACCAGAATTGAAAGAGACCATGTACCCCAGTGTTCATTGCAGCACTGTTTATAATAGCCAGGACATGGAAGCAACCTAGATGTCCATCAGCAGATGAATGGATAAGAAAGCTGTGGTACATATACATGGTGCAATATTACTCAGCCATTAAAAAGAATACATTTGAATCAGTTCTAATGAGGTGGATGAAACTGGAGCTGATTATACAGAGTGAAGTAAGCCAGAAAGAAAAATACCAATACAGTATATGAATGCATATATATGGAATTTAGAAAGATGGTAACAATAACCCTATATGTGAGATAGCAAAAGAGACACAGATGTATAAAACAGTCTTTTGGACTCTGTGGGAGAGGGCAAGGGTGGGATGATTCGGGAGAATGGTATTGAAACATGTATATTATCATATGTGAAATGAATTGCCAGTCCAGGTTTGGTGCATGAAAAGGGTGCTTGGGGCTGGTGCACTGAGATGACCCAGAGGGATGGGATGGGGAGGGAGGTGGGAGGGGAGTTCAGGATGGGGAACACATGTACACCTGTGGCAGATTCATGTCAATGTATGGCAAAACCACTACAATATTGTAAAGTAATTTGCCTCCAATTAAAATAAATAAATTTATATTATATAAAAAGAAATTTACCAATGAATTACTAGGTGCCAGACATTGAACAAAACTAATATCATTTCTTCCCACATGGAACTTAGAATCTGTTGGAGAGAACACAGCTTGGGGTAGGGGCCGAGGACAGACATGAACAAACAAACAGAAATATTCAGAAGCCATGATAGATGCCATAAAATAAAACAAATCCAATGAGAGCTCATAGGAATTAAAGGCGGAGGGAGGCTGCCCTTAACATGGGGCAAGAATGAAGGATACAGTCAAACAGAGACCTGACAGGAGGTCTTAATTCACTCAGTTCAGTTCAATTCAGTCGCTCAGTCATGTCCGACTCTTTGTGATCCCATGAATTGCAGCACGCCAGCACTCAACAAATAACTATTGAGCTCTTCGTATGGGCCAGGCACTACTCTTGGTGTTAGAAATAGAGCAGTGGGGGATGGGGGAAAACAAAGAACTGGCCTCAAGGAGCTTGCATTCTGGAAGTAAAAAAGGGGCAGAGATGGTCTACAGTCTCTGAGGGTGTGGGAGTGGCGTGTGGGATGGAGCTGTATCTCAGGCCAAGGAACTAGTTGGTGGGAAGATCCTACAGAGGTCAGCTGGCTATTTCGGGAACCAAAAACAGGCCAATGTGGTGGGAGCATAGGAAGTATAGTGAAACTTGGTTGGAGAGGTGAACTGGAAGTAGGTCATAAACAGTTTCACAAGTCATGAAAATGAATTTAAAAGGTTAAATGAATATGGCTTATGGAAAACACTTAGCATGGATTTGAATTGAAGTTGCTAAATCTAGGTTTAAAATTACTGAGTATGTGTGCTCAGTCATGTCCAACTCTTTGAGATTGCTTGGAATGTAGTCCACCAGGCTCCTCTGTCCATGGGATTTTCCTCAGCAAGAATACTGGAATGGGTTGCCATTTCCTCCTCCAGAGGATCTTCCTGGCTTAGGGACCAAACCTGCATCTGCTGCATTGGCAGATTCTTTACCACTGAGTCACCCGGGAATCCCTTAAAATTACCGTGCTGGGTAGTCATTTACCTGATGATTGAGCTCCACATCCACCACCATCTTCCACATCCATGAGCCATCTTCTTGAATCTGGAAATGTAAGAACTTGTGCAATGTCATGTGCATTGTTTGCCCACAGGGCTGCTATGATACCAGTGACTTGGCAGGATCATGGCAGTGGTGAATATGGGTGCATCCTGGGATGAAGGGTTGGGCTATAGCTTGTCTGGATCCCTAAAGGTCAGAGATCCACAAATCATAAAAGAAGAAGTCTAATCAAAGGATTTGGGCCAATAGAGATCTACAGTAGCATCAAGAAACTTGGTCATTTATCCACTTATTAATTCCGCACTAGACAAATTGAAAGCTCATGCCCACAACAGTTTCCTCAAAGAAGACATGGACAATTGGACTAATAGAATGTAATGTGATAAGCGTTACAGAGAGAGATGTGCTATGGATGCTATGGGAATGTTTAAGAGAGCTACCTAACTCACAGTAGTATGGGGGATGCTCTGGGAAGAATTCCAACTCAACTAACTTGAGTTGTCTCAACTAAGTTTTCAAGGACTTCTAGGAGTTGGCAGGGTATAGAAAAGGAAGGATATTCTAGGTAGAGAGAACTCCATGGGAAAAGGGATCAAGATGAGCATGCATTGCTAGGGACAAAAGTTAGAGAGAGAAGTTGGAGAGGAAAATAGAGGTCAAGTCATAAAGGGGATTATAGTCCATGCCAAGGAGTTTGGATTTCATCTTGGAGACAATGGAAAATCAGTCCATCATTTTAAGCAAGCGAGTGACCTACTATAACTTCAATAATGAATAATAATAGTTAACACTCATTTGTTTCTAATTGTGTGCCAGGCATCCTTTTGACAATGTCACACACAATGACTCAATCTTTTCTGGAATTCTTTAAGAACTATTATTAGCACCCATTTTGTAAATGAGGAAGCTGAGGCACAGCTAATGTAGAAAGATTTCCCAAGAGGTTCAACTATAATAGTAAGTGGCTGAACTAGAATCCAAAATCAGACTGTTGACTCCACAGTCTACTTAACTACTATATGCTGCTGTGCTGTGCTTAGTTCAGTTGAGTCCGACTCTTTGTGACCCCATGGACTGTAGCCTGCCAGGCTCCTCTGTCCATGGGGGTTCTCCAGGAAAGTATACTGGAGTGGGTTGCCATGTCCTGCTCCAAGAGATCTTCTTAGGGATCGAACCCAGGTCTCCCACATTGCAGGTGGATTCTTTACTGTCTGAGCCACTAGTGAAGCCCAAGAATACTGGAGTGGGTAGCCTACCCCTTCTCCAGGGGATCTTCCCAACCCAGGAGTTGAAATGGGCTCTGCTGCATTGCAGGTGGATTCTTTACCAGCTGAGCTGCCAGAGAAGCCCCTTAACTACTATCAGTTTCATTTCAGTTCAGTCGCTCAGTCGTGTCCGACTCTTTGCAACCCCATGAATCTCAGCACACCAGGCCTCCCTGTCCATCACCAACTCCTGGAGTTCACTCAGACTCACGTCCATCGAGTCAGTGATGCCATCCAGCCATCTCATCCTCTGTCGTCCCCTACTCCTCCTGCCCCCAATCCCTCCCAGCATCAGAGTTTTTTCCAATGAGTCAACTCTTTGCATGAGGTGGCCACAGTACTGGAGTTTCAGCTTTAGCATCATTCCTTCCAAAGAAATCCCAGGGCTGATCTCCTTTAGAATGGACTGGTTGGATCTCCTTGCAGCCCAAGGGACTCTCAAGAGTCTTCTCCAACACCACAGTTCAAAAGCATCAATTCTTCAGTGCTCAGCTTTCTTCACAGGCCAACTCTCACATCCATACATGACCACAGGAAAAACCATAGCCTTGATTACTATGATACCTGCTTAATTCCTTGTTACCCAAAGTGTGGTTTCTGGACTGTGGCAGCAGAATTACCTGGAGCAAATCTCGGACCACGCCCCACACCTGTCAAGTCAACTGAATTTTAATGAGATTCCCCAGATGATTTGCAGGTATATTAATGACTGAGAAGCACTGGCCTAACCCCCATTAGGGAACTGGGTCAGAGGTGACGGACTGGAAGACGAATACCCCATCTTAAGAGGAATACCATTTTAGGTCCAGGTGATCATGGGACGTTAAAATGTAAAGAGCACCAGCACCCCTCTGCAAGTTCATTTTTCATGTTTTTATGAAAGGGAAGGGATAAAGATTTTACAAAGAATATTTTGTGGGGCCTCACTGTGTTAGCTAACAAAAGATGCTTTTAAGTAGAATTTGCTGTAGCAGCTGCCAATGTGAAATCTCTAAGAGATTTACAGGGCAGGGAGAAATTTCTCTTCCCTTGGGTCATTTATTTAGTTCCTTTTTGTTATCACTAAGATGACAAATATCTGAGGGTAATGATTAGGGAATAGGTCTTGGGGTAAGGGGCCAAAGAAACCCCTCCACTTGTGTTTCACCCAGAGTTTTGAGAATTGCCCATTCTGGGTGGCAATTCAAGTTCTCCAGGATAATGCATTAGGGTTTGGATTCAAAGCCATAGTTGGTAATGAAGAGCAATTATTTTCTTAATGTGTCTAAGATCTTAAGAAGACAACTGTGAAGAATATTTTAGCCATCTGATTTTGTCTTTTCAGAGGGTAATCAACATATGTATGTTTGGGAATCACTCTTCCAAGATAACCTGTGAATAACTGTAAAGTGTTAGAGCCTTATAATGGATGATGTAAAAATAAATGTCTTTAGTGAGGCCGCTCTATTCTCTAAAAGCCAAAACAAGAAGTATGGATTTTTCTGTTGCAGACTTGTAGGGAGCCATGAGAAGTTTTAAATGGCCGAGTATATAATTGTATTTTAGAAATATAACTCTGATGGAAATGTGAAGAATGAACTGGAAAGGGTAGAGACTGAAGATCAATGAGGAGGCTATGAGAGATGATGAGGTCATGAACAAAGTCACAGGCCCGGCTACAGAGAGGAAATATGAGATCTCTTTGCTTTAAACATTACCCAGGTACAGCTTTCCTCTGACCTCTAGCTCTTATTCCAACTGCCATCTGGACCACACTATTTTACATGTTTTATAATAATCTCAAGCTTAATATGTTAAAAAGTTCCCTTTTCCTCATTTATTCCCTTTCTCAGCAAATGATATCTATCCATTCACCCAAGCCAAATAACTGGGGAATCACCCTGGACTTTTCTCACTTCCACATCCATTCAATCACTAAGCTCTTTAAATTCTACTTTCTTGATGCCCATCACATCCATTCCTTCCTCCTCATTCCATTGCTATTTTCCCTACCCAGGTCCATATTCTTTTCCACTTACACTTACTGGCAGTAATCTCTTCAGTCACTTATACCCTTCAACTCATCTTTCATACAGTTGCCAGATGGGCTTTCTAAAATAAAAATCTGACCTTATTATTTCTCTAGGTAAAAAATTCTCCAATAGTTCCTCAATTGCCTACTGGATAAAACCCAAATTAATTATCACGGGCTGTAAGCCCTCCAGTTATGGGGCTTCGATTTGCCTCCCGTTGTATCTTATGCTCACTCATCTCACTCAAAATCTACCTTACCCAGACATAGAGAAATGTTTGCAAGACTTTGAATACTCCAGGATGCTTCATGTCTAAATATTTGTTTCCCTTTCTTCCTCCTTCCTACTCCTCTCTTTCCTCCCCTTCCTACCGTATCTGGAAAAAAACCTTTTTCATCTTTCATGTCAGTTCAAATGTCATACAAAGCCTTTGCTGAAAACTCCACCCTATTGTCCTCCTTACTTCCTGGATAGGATTTCTTAATCTTTAGTGGTATAATGGTATAAATAAATATTCATAATAATTATCTATTGAGTAAGTGGAAAAAAATGGATGTGTCCTCTCTCCCTAGTTCATTAGTGGAAGAGTTTGGTTATTGTTGTTTTTTAATACTACATCACTATCTAGGAAAGCTTACTCATTCCTGTGAGCTTCAATTACCAACTCTACATAACTAACTTCCAGAGAAGCTCTGGTTCTATGTCTTTTAAGGCTTATCAAATGGTCCAGTGGGGAAAATAAACCAGATGCAGAGACTGTAATCCATAAGTCTATCATAATAACTTAAGTGAGAGGCAGTGAGAATGGAAATTAGGAAACAATTTGAAGAGATGTTAGTGAAACAAGTTGCATCAGGCCAGATGAAGAACCTTCTGCCACTGCTCTGAAATTATGCTGTATGTGCTGATGTCTACTTCGAAAGTGGTGAAGGCTGACCCAGTGAGTGCTCACCGGACTGAGAAGGTCAAATATTTTCAGAGCACCACCCCTTCTCTCCTCCCTTCTCTTCTCAAAGTCTAATGTACAGAATGCTGAGAAATCAGCAAAGTTGGGAAACAGGAGGGAAAATCCCAGTTTCTCCTTTCACTACCCAAGCCCTGGGCCTAAACTCTGTACTTGGGCTTCTTAGATAAAAAGCACAAAATCAAGATGGCAACCTTTAGTAGTTGCATAACATTAGACCAAAAAATTTCCTTTATGCTCTCTATTCACAATTTATGGCTTTTGGCAGGTTGGCACGCTGGACACATGAATCTACTTCAACTTATCAGGTCTGGTTTCTCCTGGATTCACATTGAGTAGTGCGGCTCTAAGACAGAATCCTGTGTATGGTCAGGCCTGGCAGGCCTCATAGGAGAAGCTGCCCTCCCCACATCATACTTGGTGCACAGCCAGTGCTTTGTAGTTTTCTGGAGGGAGTTGCAGCCAATGAACTCAAGCCTCATTGGGCTGCCATGCTCATATCTGCATCCCCAGCCCACTACCTCCATTCAGACCAAGTCTCTTTATGCGGGGCTTTGGCTGAGATAGTAGCTTTCCCTTGTAGCTCAGTTGGTAAAGAATCTGCCTCCAATGCAGGAGATCCGGGTTTGATCCCTGGATTGGGAAGGAAACCCAGGGATATCCTGGGTTCTGCATATCCCCTGGAGAAGGAAATGGCAGCCCACTCCAGTATTTTTGCCTGGAGAATCCCATGGACAGAGGAACCTGGCCAACTATAGTCTATAGGGTCACACAGAGTTGGACACGACTTAACATCTAAACCACTAAACCACCTTGGCTGAGATGTTTTCCAAGGCCCTCTACCAAGATCCGGGACCCTTGGTTGAGCCCATTTTTCTCACTTTGACTCAGTACTTTTCACACCCAGCTCTTTGCTTTTTTCCTGTAGCCACACAGGTCCATTAAAAAGCCGGAGCTTTTTGTTCAGGGCTCCTTGACAGTGAGATTGAATCTCCCATCTGTGCTTCCATTGATCCCTGCCTGGGGCCATTCCATGGAGGAAGTGAGCCAATGCCTTTCTCTTTCACCTCTCACTTGCACTGTTGCAGGAAATGAATAAAGAGGTTTGATTGTTACTTTCATCTTGGCTTATAATCCTAGTTGAACACCTCAACACCTGGCAGCTTGGCACACATCTGCCTGTTTTCCCTGTCCCCTGACCTTTAAATAGATACAAGAATGTTCCATCCTAACTTTGTGTTATTAAGGACTCTGGGCTCTTGAAATAAGAGCTTTGTCTTATACATGCTATATATTCTATTTTTTTCTTTTCACTCTAGCAAGATTCAAATATTCTGAGAAAAGGAGAATGGATACTCCATATGCACATAAAACTACACTGGAGAGGATATTAAAACCTCTTTAAAAAATATTTTTGCTTGGCCTACAGCATAATGTAATTTTTTTGGCCAGATGAAGCATGATTATGAACTAGCTACATGTAGACTAGATTTGAGACATAAACAATGACCCACTGCATAGCTTTAAATTATACAGATGAGGCTCTTGGCCCACAGTGGTTTAATTATTTTCTTGGAAGACATTGCACTTCTTCACTCAGGAAGTCTAATGAATTTTGTAATTACCTTTTCCTCTGAAGTCTACAAGTAATAATTTCCCATCTGGATTGGTAAAGAAGAGCCCACAGCAGGAAATATTGTTGTGTGGAAAAACTCAGCACTTTTTTGCTGACCATTTCCATTTTTGCACATATTCAACAGCCAGTTGAAGTATTTGTATCTGCAGGCTTGGGGGAAGAGGAGAGCAAATTTCTTTGACCCCTCCAAGGTCTGTATCTCCATTACTTTGGTAGTTCCTGCCTTAGTTTTGTCCATCATCAGCTTTTGTCTGGACTGTTAGGAACTATCGCTCAGGTTCCATCTAATTCCATTGTGAATTCCATCTAATTCACAGTGACATGAGTTCCCATGATCAATTAACAAACTCCATTGACTAGCCAATGCCTTTAGGATCAAGTCAAAACTCTTAAGCAAATAAGGTCTGAAACAAATGGGGCCCAAGGATCTTATCTTTCATCATCATCTTCCAGCATTATCATATTGTTCATTCAGTGCACAACATACTTGCTCTCTTTTGAACAAAATCTTGTCCACTTCTGTGGCTTTGTGCCAGCTCTTCTCCCAGTCAAAGTGCCTGTTGTTTTTTCTCTTCTAGGAAAAAATCATAATCATCTTTTCATACTAGTTCTAATTTTGGTTGTTGTGTTCAATATGTTAAAAGCAGAATAGCAAAATGGGAAAGAGTAGGGAGGCTTCCCTGGTGGCTCAGACAGTGAAGAATCTGCCTGCAATGCAGGGAGACTCAGCTTCAATCCCTGAGTTGGGAAGATCCCCTAGATAAGGGCATGGCAACCCACTCCAATATTCTTGCTTGGAGAATTCCAAGCAAGAGGACAGACAGAGGAGCCTGTTGGGCTACAGTCCATGGGGTCGCAAAGAGTTGGACATGACTGAGTGATTAACAGGAGACTGGAGACCTAGATCGGAAAAGGCAATGGCACCCCACTCCAGTACTCTTGCCTGGAGAATCCCATGGATGGGGGATCCTGGTGGGCTGCAGTCCATGGGGTCGCACGGAGTCGGACTCAACTGAGCGACTTCACTTTCACTTTTCACTTCCATGCATTGGAGAAGGAAATGGCAACCCACTCCAGTATTCTTACCTGGAGAGTCCCAGGGACAGGGGAGCCTGGTGGGCTGCCGTCTATGGGGTCGCACAGAGTCAGACACATCTGAAGTGACTTAGCAGCAGTAGCAGGAGACCTAGGTTCCACCATTGATCACTGTAACCTCAAGTGACTTGTTTGAGTTCCCTCAGCTTCTGTTTCCTCATACATAAGGTGACGACTTTTTCCTTCCAGCTTTACTGAAGTACGATTGGCAAATAAAAATGGTATATATTTAGGTTGTACAATGTGATGATACATACACTTGTGAAATGATTACTACAGTCCAGTTAGGTAACACATCCATCACCTTGCATATGAGAAGACAAGATCTACTCTCATAACAAGTTGCAAGTATACAGTACAGTATTACTTAACTATAATCACCGTGAGAGTCTCCAGAGTTATTCATCTTATAATTGAAAGTTTATACCCTTGAGCAATTTTGCCCCCATTTTCCTTAGCTCCTGACAACCACCATTCTACTTTCTGGTTCTGTGAGCTGGGATTCTCTGTCCATGGGATTCTCCAGATGAGAATACTGGAGCAGATTGCCATTTCCTTCTTCAGAGGATCTTCCTGACCCAGGGATTGAACCTGGGTATCCTGCATTGCAGGCAAATTCTTTACCGACTGAGCTATGAGGGAAACCCTTAAACCATATGAGGCTGTTGGGACGATTAAATGCAGTCATCTTTTTAAAGGGCTTAGCATTGTGCCCGGCATGTTGTAAGTACTTAATATGTAAATATGGACTATTATTTTATTTTTGCTGACATTTTCTCCAACTCAATTGTGTTCTAACTTTTATGTTTTAACTTAGCCACCTTTTATATGTAGAATTATATTAATTTGGGTGAAACAAATGACCAAAGTAACAGTCGTTACCAACTGTAGTTCCTTTTTTCCTTGGCATTTATTCCAGTTGTATCTCATGGAGTATGGTTGAACAAACGATATTGAACTGCCATGTGCCATGTGATAATGATATTTTTAACTGTAATTCCATCAGGAACTTTTGAGCCAGGATCAAGCTTTTGTATTTTGGAGGTTCTTAGAGTCCAGTCAGGTATTTTTAATGCTTTGCATTAATAATAAGCAATATTAACATAACCAAATAATTCAAAGAGTCTACCTTAGTAAAACTCTTTCTACTTATGTTCATTATGTCTGTATGGAAAAAAATATTTTTACTGAATTTGTACACACAACTGTGATTTTTATATACCACTTTGAACTTGTTTTTAATTTCAAATTTGACTTATTTCAATTTTAACTATACATCAAAATTAAATTTATTTTCATTCTATATCAAAATGCTACAAATACCACTGTGATTTCTAAATTTTTTTTTGGAATGGCTTGTGCTGGGTCTTTGTTGCTGCATGAGGGCTTTCTCTAGTTGCAGAGAGCAAGGGCTACTCTTTAGGTGCAATGCACTGGCTTCTCATTGTGGTCGCTTCTCTCCTTGGGATCTTAGTTCCTGGACCAGGAATCGAATCCATGTTCCCTGCCTTGGCAGGCAGATTCTTAACCACTGGACTGCCAGGGAAGTCAGTCCTTCATTGTGATATCTAATCTAGCTTTTAATATCTGACAAACTCTTATATGTAGATAGAATTTTCTGGTAAGAAGGATAATAAAATTTGCATCACAAATTAATTATGAATTATTTGTATCATCTTTGAGCATAGACATGTGTACAACTATGTTTTATCATCTAAAAATACAACCTTAAACATCTTCAGCTTAGAATGATTTCCCCATTATTCCACTGCTCACCAGCAGCTTTACAGTTGATTTGTCTTCTGTAAGTCTGTAATAGTAACATCTATTACATCACTTTCCAATTTGTATGACAATATTGGTTCACAGGCCATTTGATACTCACCCACAACAGACAGGTAAATAAAAATGATTAGATGAATGAATACTGAGAAGGCAAATTGTTTCTCTGAGCGGTTTGTCCATGAAGCAATAGATACTCCAGATTTGTGTCAGTTAAGTTCAGTTCAGTTGCTCAGTCGTGTCTGACTCTTTGCAACCCCATGGACTAAAGCATGCCAAGCTTCCCTGTCCGTCACTTACTCCCAGAGCATGCTCAAACTCATATCCATCGAGTTGGTGATGCCATCCAACCGTCTCATCCTCTGTTGTTCCCTTCTCCTCCTGCCTTCAATCTTTCCAAGCATCAGGGTCCTTTCCAATGAGTCAGTTCTTCACATCAGGTAGCCAAAGTATTGGAGCTTCAGCTTCAGCATGAGTCCTTCTGATGAATATTAGGGATTTGATTTCCTTTAGTATTGACTGGTTTGATCTCTTTGCAGTCCAAGGGACTCTCAAGAATCTTCTCCAACACCACAGTTCAAAAGCATCAATTCTTCAGTGCTCAGCCTTCTTTATGATCCAACTCTCACATCCATACATGACTACTGGAAAAAACATAGCTTTGACTATATGAACCTTTGTCAGCAAGGTAATGTCTCTGCTTTTTAATATGCTGTCTAGGTTTATCATAGCTTTTCTTCCAAGGAGCAAGCGTCTTTTAATTTTATGGCTACAGTCACTGTCCACAGTGATTTTGGAGCCCAAGAAAATAAAATCTGTCACCTTCCCCATGTTTTCCCTACCTATTTGCCATCAAGTGATGGGACTGGATGCCATGATCTTTGTTTTTTAATGTTGAGTTTTAAGCCAGCTTTTTCCCTCTCCTCTTTCACCTTCATCAAGGTGAAAGATAGCTCCTCTTTGCTTTCTGCTATTAGGATGGTGTCATCTGCATATCTGAGGTTACCGATATTTCTCCCAGCAATCTTGATTCCAGCTGCCAGGAGTCCAGCCTGCCAGGCTCCTCTGTCCATGGGATTTCCCAGGCAAGAATATTGAAATGGGTTGCCATTTCCTTCTCCAGGAGCACTTAGTCTTATAAAGCAATATCCTGGGAATAATTTTTTATTTCCTGCCTCTCCTTCATCAGACTCATCTATTAGTCACTAATTACCTTTTGATTTTATCTTCTAAATACTTGTCATCCTTTTTCTTCCCTCGGCTACCACTGCCTTTGTATGCCTGTAGACATCATTTGTTTGCCGTAGTTTCCTAAACCAACTCCCTGTTCTTAGTCTTATAAATGCCTCCAACTCATGTTCTTTGGATAATCTTCAAATTGATAAAATGGAATCACAATTACACTTCTCCCACTGCCTACAAGATAAAGGCTGAGCTCCCAGGTCTGGCTTACTATGCTTACCGTATGTTTTATTACCTAAGGATCTGTGTTCTGTTATTTTCTCTTAATAAAAGTACAAGAAAGCATAACAAACAAAACAGAAAGCTTGATGTTTCACAGTTCTGTTTATTGGATGTGATAACCCCTATTTTGGAATGCCTCCTCAACCAGGCCCCACCAGGCCTTCCTCCTTTGAAAACAAAACTCTGCCCTGTGTGTGTGCATACTTTTGTTGGGACACGTATACATACCATCTCAAGCATAAAATCCAAGTTCAAAAACTGGAGTTAAACAAAGCCATATATTTTTATGTCACTTAGAGTTAAAAGTTTTGAATTCCCAGTCTATAACATAGAAAATTCCAGTAAATTCATGGCCGTTCTGCCCCCCACCCCCTCCATACCCCCCACCCCTTACCACTGTTCTGTGCTTAAATTCTGGGGGAACCTTCACACTACCTAAATTCTGGAGAAGATACAGGCACTAACACTTCATCCCCATACAAAAGGGCTTCTTCAGATTTTGGGGTTCTCTTCTTGGGATCTGTGTCTTGCTTGCAAATATCCTCAACATTTTGCTTTTATGGAGACACATTGGAGCTTGCAAATCTTTCTAAGACTTCCTATAGCTCCCCCATTCCAGAACTGTCCCTCTGAGGCATCTTGCTATTTAGCCCAGATTACCCGGAATTTGGACACTAAGTCTTTACTCAGGGACCCAGGGTATTCCCTTTCTTGTTAATGTTTTGTGCTGGAAGCCTTGTCTTGTGAAAATTTTGTCTCAAAGGTATGTAATAGGTTTAGACTCTTAATGGGCTTAGTTACATAAATCTAATAGCTGTCAAATTCCTCCTGCTTAGTCCTGTCCGATCCCCACACTTGAGGTGGGGTGAAAAATAGAATGGTCAGTGGCCCCTAAGGGCTTCCCCGGTAGCTCAGATGGTAAAGAATCCACTTTCAATGCAGGAGATCCTGGTTTGATCCCTGGGTGGGAAAAATCCCCTGAAGAAGGGATAGGCTCCCCACTACAATATTCTTGGGCTTCCCTGGTGGCTCAGACGGTAAAGAATCTGACTGCAATGTGGGAGACCTGGGTTCGATCCCCGGGTTGGGAAGATCCGGAAGAGGGCGTGGCAACCCACTCCAGTATTCTTGCCTGGAGAATCCCCATTGACAGAGGATCCTGGCAAGCTACAGTCCACGGGGTCGCAAAGAAACCAACACGACTGAGCGACTAACAACAGTACAGTGGCTCCTAAACTGAGCAGTTCACTGAATACGCCAGCAACAGTTTTTAAAATTAAAAATGTTACCACCCCCAATTCTGCACAATCAGAATTTGTCTTTTTAAAACGATCACAGATCAAGGTGGAATTTTCGAATCCCTCAGAGATGGGCGTTGGGCAGGCCTCTGCTCAGTCCCTTTTTTCTCAAAGTCTTCAAACTTTTAACCTGATAGCATCTCTTGCTTCTACCTCTCCTTTCTTTGAATCTGCTCTCTCTTTCCAGCATGGAGAAGGAAATGTCAACCCACTCCAGTACTCTTGCCTGGAAAATCCCACGGACGGAAGAGCCTGGTAGGCTGGAGTCCATGGGGTCGCTAAGAGTCGAACACGACTGAGCGACTTCACCTTCACTTTTCACTTTCATGCATTGGACAAGGAAATGGAACCCCACTCCAGTACTCTTGCCTGGAGAATCCCAGGGACGGGGGAGCCTGGTGGGCTGCCGTCTATGGGGTCGCAGAGAGTCGGACACGACTGAAGCGATCCAGCAAGAGCAGCAGCTCTTTCCAGCAAGGCTCTCCCATCCCCTCCTCCCCTCCCCACTCCGCCTCCTAGCCCCGCCCACTCGGTCTGAGTCCCGCCCTCTCCCGTCGCCGCTCCACCCCCTCTTCTGTTCGCCTCGCCCTCTTTTGGTTCCTCCTCAACGTTCTTCCGCTCGCTCTGCAGCCTCTTTCGTCTCTGAGTTGTGACGTTTTCTCTGCGCCGGAAGAAGGGCCTGAGAACGCTTTCGGAGTTATGGCGGCGGTGGATATCCGAGGTAACCTGTGTTATCATCCTTTGTTTTCTGATTGTCTGGGGCCTGGTTTAGGGATTTATAGCTCTTGAGGGCAAAATTCTGGTTCCTTTATGATGTCTGCCAAGCTCTTGTGATTGTTTTTTTCTGAACGACTCGAAGCTCTAATCTGGCGGAAAACCGCCTACATTTTCGCAGTTCTTCAGGAGTCTTAGAAACGTTAAAACGAAGGGGGTTGGAAGAAGCCCTGGGCTTTGAGCCCTGATAGCTGCGGTGTTGTTCTACATACATATCTCTCCATCAGTATTGGCTGGGGCTCTCTATCCGGGTGAAGGAACGGCCTTTGGATAGAGAAGCGGGTGGGGTAATGAGCCGCCGACAGGGTTTGGTTCATCCTTGGAACTTGGCCTGGGGGCCGCCTTAATCCTGACGTTTGATATTCCTTTTTCTTTATTGACCAAATTGGAGTCTGGCACATGCATTGCAAATATATTGTCACTTATATATTGTCAAAATGTCTAGTGATCTTCAGCATTTCTGAATAATGCTTACTATATGTTTTTCTTTCATTATAAGTGAGAATATCAAGTACCTAATTTCATTACTCGCTTGTTGTCAGAGAGCTTTGTTAGGGCCATGTTAACACGCTCTCGCTTGCAATTGAATAAAAAATAAAAAGTCTATCAGACTTTAGTCTTCATAACTTTAGACTTCCCTGTGGCTCAGCTGGTAAAGAATCCACCTGCCAAGCGGGAGAACTGGTTCAATCCCTGGGTTGGGAAGATCCCCTGGAGAAGGGAAAGGCTACCCACCCACTCCATTATTCTGGCCGGGAGAATTCCATGGACTGTATAGTCCATGGGGTCGCAAAGAGTCGGACACGACTGAGCGACTTTCACTTTTTATTTAGATTTGTTAAGGCCATTTCAGAGACTCTTAAGGTGGGAATGTGTCTGGTGTGTCAGAACAGCAAGGATGCCAGTATGGCTGAAGCCGGGTGAGTGAGGAGGCCTGAAGTAGAGGAGGTCAGAGAGAATTGGTGATGTGGTCATATAGGAATTGTAGGCTGTTGTAAGGTCTTTGGCTTTTCCTCTGAGTAAAAACGGAGAACCACTGGAGGGTTCAGACCAAAGAGGATGAACATAATGTAACTTACTTTTTCTTATGATCACCTTGGTTGCTGAGAACAGTGTAGGAGAGCAATTGTGAAATTAGGGAGGCTAGTTAGAAGGCCATTTTTGTAATGAATGGGGATTTGGGGATAGCTCAGACTAGGGTGGTAACAGTGGAGATGGTAAGTAGTAGTTGGAGTCTGCTTGTTTTGGTAGTGTATTCTCTTTACTGGGCTGTGATCTTAGGTAGTTTCTATGTGGGAGAGCTAAGGTATTCTATTTTACAGCCACACACCACCCAGTTAACTATTTTGTAAACGAACATCTTTGGATACTGGAGTATGTGTAAATTTATGACCAGTAGAGTAACTTACCTTTAGCCCTTAATCATGAATTAATAAACTTTTTCTAACTTTTACCAGTCAGATCCTGTGCTAGTTTTGATTAGTAACCCACAGCCCCAGTTTCTTAAAAAGTCATCATTTAATAGGAACACATTTGTATTTGTGGGTTATTAATAATTAATAATTGAAGTATATAGAAACTGCTATGAGAACATAGAGAAAGAAACCATTATTTCTCCCTTGCAAACTGGAGAAAGACTTTGCAGAAATTAGTAACATTTGAAATGAGTTTAATCTAACTTGACCCTTTGAATTTTCTGGTAAACCTATACCCTTTTGAGAAAGAGGTTTCTATTTTTTCCAAAAAAGTGTATAAACTAGAAAAAAAAGAAAAAAGAGGCCCAAACTAGGCTAGCCTTGGTTAAGCCAGAAATAAGGTCAGTTATATTAATCTTAAATGAAATTGACTATCAGCACTACCACCATCATCATCAAATTAACACTGGATTTTTATAATGTACTAAACCTTTTACATACATAATAATCCTTGTTTTATAGATGAGAAAAGTAAGGCATGGGGAGGTTAACTCGCCTGAAGTCCTATAGTTGTCACTGCTTTTTCCTTGTGCCATTCAGCTGTGTGACGGTGAATTGTGGGCAGTAAAGTAGGAATAGTGGAGCTAGATTGTGAAATGCCATGTTAAAGAATTTGGACCTTGTTCTTTTAGACTGTAGGTGCACTGCTGTTCTTTAAATAAGAAGTGACGTAATTAAATTTTGCATAGAATATCATGACGTATTATGCAGCTCTCACTCAAAAATGTACAAGTTGGGCTTCCCCGGTGGTCGAGTGGTTAATGATTTGCCTGCCAGTCCAGGGGATACAGGTTTGATCTCTGGTCTGGGAAAATTCCACATGCCATGGGGCAACTAACTAAGCCCATGGGCCACAGCTAGTGGGCTAGTGTGCTTTGCAACAAAGAAGCCACTGTAGTGAGAAGCCTATGCACCGCAGCAAACATAGCCCCTGCTCTAAAGCCCGCTCACAGCAACAGAGACCCAGCAGAGCCAAAAATAATCAAATCAATCGTTTTTTGTTTTTTTTTTTTTAAACGTATAAGTGGCATTTTTAAGGCTGAATAGGATTGAGAGAAGATCTGGAGACAGGAAGCCCCTTAAGGAGGCTGCTGTCCAAGTGACACTTGGAAGATTAGATGTGATACTGGCAAAAGGAGTGGAGAAGAGGAAATGAATTTGATTAGACTACCTCTTCTACAGGACAGCACTTGTTGTTCCACTAGTGGTCTCAAAATCTGTGGTATCAGCCCTGACTTCTCTCAGAAATTCTCCTGACTCAGTATTTTGATTTTGAGGCCGCCAAGTGTAGAGGTGTGTGGGTTCTGGAGCTGAGCTGCCTGGTTTCAAATCTCAAGTCTACCATTTAGTGGTTCTGTGACCTTGACGAGTTAACCTTGCTGTATTTCAGGTTTTTCTTTTGTAAACTAATATTAATAATAGTACCAATCTTGAGTTATTGGGTAAAGTAGTTAGTGTCTGTACTGTTAGTGTTCAAAAGTGGAAAATACTGTTCTCTGTATTTATTTCCAGGTCATACTCACCTTACTTTTTATCTTTGACTAGTTTACTAAATGAGGAAAATATGACATAAAATTGCTGATCAAGAAACAGCCAGGTGAAGAAAATTGTAGAGAGAATTAACTGAACAGTCACTTGGATCAGATGACATTTGTAATTTTTCCTAATTCTGAGAGTCTGATTCCATATGTAAACTCAGTGTATTCAAGCTGAATTCATTACACCTTCATAAATCATTTACTGGTTCCTAAGCTCGATGACCGGAGAAGGCAATAGCACCCCACTCCACTACTCTTGCCTGGAAAATCCCGTGGACGGAGGAGCCTGGTGGGCTGCAGTCCATGGGGTTGCTAAGAGTCGGACATGACTGAGAGACTTCACTTTCACTTTTCACTTTCGTGCATTGAAGAAGGAAATGGCAACCCACTCCAGTGTGCTTGCCTGGAGAATCCCAGGGAAGCCTGGTGGGCTGCCCTCTATGGGGTCGCACAGAGTCGAACACGACTGAAGCGGCTTCGAAGCAGCAGCAGCAGCAAGCTCACTGACTTTATAATTGGTCATTCAGAAAATTGTCTATTTTCCCTCCTAGAAATGTTTCTTTTGTTTTTATCTTGCTGTATATTGCCATTGCCTTCCACTAGGTCCTCATCGCCTCATGCCCATATCTATTAACACTCCATAATTGTGGATAGGAAGAATCTATAATTATACATTTATTTGCTTCTGCAGATTGTTTTTCTGCCTATGCTGAAATGATCTGTGATACTATAATGGTTTGTGATAACTTATAACACCATATAGACATAGTTACTATGTAAAGGAGAAACCAACCTCAAATTGTTCTTCTGCAAATGCTTTTATATAATTGTACCTAAGTAAATAAAAAAGAAAAGTGTGAGAAAGTTTAAGGAAAACAACTTTAGTAACTGTAGTGTTTAAAGCTGAAAATAATGATTATCTTTAGTTGTTTTTCATTGGAAAACCTTTCTTTTTCTGAAAATGTTTTTTCCTGGCCTGTTAAATATTTGTTTATGGCATGGTCCATTTATGATGGGCTGTCTCAGTGATTTCTACTGATTATTTGGTCATTAACATGCTTCATCTATTCTTCCTTTACTTTATAATGTACACAGCATGTTTTACCTTTGTGTAATTGCTTTTTCAATTTGATTCATTTTCCTCTAAATTGCTTGTCACCTTGAATTAGGTCTGATTTCTTTATAGATGCCAGAAATACAGTTTAGAAGAGATTGAAGTTTTCAGTTCTACCTCCTTCAACCAGTATTATATAGGCAGTTTGACATCCATGACTTAACACCTAGTGGGACTTGGTACTGTCGGTGTTAGGAAACATTGTAGCTGTTAACCAGTAAAAGCTCAATTAAAGCTGTCTAGCCCTACTTTCCATGTCTGTCTTTTTCTTTTTCCATTTTGAAAAATTGAAGGTTTAATTCTTTAAAATATGACATTGTATGGCTGTAATTAAGGGCATTCAACTTTTCA
Organism: Bos taurus; assembly: GCF_002263795.3. Taxonomy (NCBI): domain Eukaryota; kingdom Metazoa; phylum Chordata; class Mammalia; order Artiodactyla; family Bovidae; genus Bos; species Bos taurus. The sequence continues at coordinate 82,222,391 of NC_037337.1, read as the reverse complement.
TTTGCCCCCGTTACATCATTATTATCTCATCTATAATAATAGCTTCCTAACTTATTTCTGTCTCTTTAACTGGAAGATCTCAGACTAGTGACAGTGGATGTGTTTTCTTTGACATGAGTATTGTTTGAAAATTTTTGAATTAGTTGCCAGCATTATAAAAACTCAGGATTTCCAATAAAGACTTCTCTAGATTTCAAGTCTTAAAATTTCTTCACCTAAACCTTTAATCATGTATTTTTATATTTCCCTACCTTTGTATTTACATTCTCTCTGCTTGGAATTGGCTTTGCTTCTCTTTTCTCCATGGTGAGCCTCTATCTATTCTTTAACATATCGTGTTAAAACTCACCCGCTGAGAATACGGTAGGAACCTGAAACGTCTTGAAGTTGTCTGAAGAGTCTTCAATCACTATGTCAAGCGACACAGATATTTCTCTTTCTTCATATGATGAAGATCAGGGATCTAAACTTATCCAAAAAGCTAGAGAGGCACCATTTGTCCCCATTGGAATGGCAGGTTTTGCAGCAATTGTTGCATATGGATTATATAGATTGAAGAGCAGGGGACATACTAAAATGTCTGTTCACCTGATCCACATGCGTGTGGCAGCCCAAGGCTTTGTTGTGGGAGCAATGACTCTTGGTATGGGCTATTCCCTGTATCAAGAATTCTGGGGGAAACCTAAACCTTAGAAGAGGAGATGCTGTCTTGGTCGTCTTGGTGGTGCTTGCTTTAGTTAGACATCTCATATTGAGGTTATATGTTTATGCTGAAAATAAATTGTTTGGGTCAGACAAGAACATGGTAATTTGAAAATTGGCTTCCTTTCTTGCAGGCTTGATTTGCCTGGTGACCAAGTTACTGGTGACTAGTTCACTGGCTAGGTCATTCAGGGGAGTCAGACCAGCACAAAAGAAACATGTCACTTTTAAATACACTTGATAGTGGTACCTGTCCACCTTCTTAAACTCTTCTGTTGAAATTAGTTCTAAAGAAGACAACACGCCAATCCTGAAAATGCTCCCAGTTGCTGCAGAATATCGTATGCTTTTGATGTAATGTAGGAATCCTATTTACCCCAGTTAATGTAACTTTCTGACGGCCTTGTGGACTGAGTACTGTTTTAAGGGCTGGTTGGCTCTTGAGGAACCCTTTCAGAACAGTGCATGGAATACAACATTATAAACCTCCCTGCAAGTCTGTGTGTGTTTTTAAACCAAAACTAAAAAAAGCTGGTAACAGAGCCACTTTGAAGTAGTATTTATTTTAGAATCATAAACATGAGAGTAACTTAACTTGTGGATCCTTTTAGCTCTTTGGTAATTGCAGAATTATATTTTGCTGCTGTTATATTAGAATAATTTTAAATTATTTTGTAACATGTATTTTAAGTGCTAATGCAAAGGTAAATGAAAAACACTTTTTAAATGTGTGCAGTATGTTTATTTTCTCCAAAAGTATCATCAACTAAATAAAATCCCTACAATGGAAGTCATTGATGAGCAAGCTAGTTTGGTCAGACATTATACAAACTTTGGTATATCACAGAATGCTTTGTTGTACTTGTGAATTCTCGTCTAACCTGAATTTACATTCCATGGTGATAACATGGTAAATGTAGTGTTATTAAAGTAAATGAACACACACACACACAAAAAAACTCACCTGCTAAAACCCACCTTCTCCTCACCCCAGGAAAAGTCATTTCTCTTCCTCAGGTGAGGTATTCTGCTCGCTACACTGTGCTCCCATAATATATTTATTCACATCTTTATTATAGTTCTTAATGTTGTGTTATCATTGTTTTCTTGCATACTTATCACTTCTGTTAGACTGTGAGGGTATATAGTTTAGGATCCATGACATTCTTATATTCATAGTGCCTCCTATGTTATATGCATAATAAATGTTTGTTGGATTGGATTTTTTTCTCTTTTCTCATCCTTTATCATTTTGTTTCTATTTTTTAAAGATAATCTGCTGGGAATCTCTTGGGTTGACAGTTCCTGGATCCCTATTTTGAACAGTGGAAGTGTCCTGGATTATTTTTCAGAAAGAAGTAATCCTTTTTATGACAGGACATGTAATAACGAAGTGGTCAAAATGCAGAGGCTAACTTTAGAGCACTTAAAGTAAGTTATTAGTAAGAAGGTAGCATCTTTGCCAGCTACAGATTTTGTAATGAATATTTCTTCCCAGCTGTGGATCATGAAGTACAGAGTAGAAGTTTTGGAAGAACCGGAGTTTTGTTTGTACAAGTTGGACATGCAAAAGAATTATTAGTAGTCACTTGTAACCTAGGAAGTCTTTTCTTTATAACTTCCTATATTATAGACCATTTAAAATGCAGTATGAAGTTTAGATGTAGATGTCATTGATTTTAACAATGCAGCTCTGTTGTCCTTAACCAGGTAACTGTATTTATTATCTCCTCTACATCTAATTTAATGTCTTAATCCATAGTGCCGTTTATAGAACATTTTTTTTTTGTATGACAAGTAAAATTTTAGCCATACAAATACAAAGCAAGATTCTTCAGACTTCAGATGCTAAATAATTAAGAATTTATTACTGATACAAAAGTTTCTGAAACAACTGGGTAATAGAGTTTTTCCTCTGTCAGCTAAACATGGGGAGCGTGGATTCCAGGTAATTAAATTTCTTGTATTTTAAATAGCTTTCATTGTGAGGTAAATATGTACATTTACTGAAGCATCTTGATGTTGCTTTTAAATATAGTATGTCAGAAGAAAATTTGTTGGAGGTGAGGATAAGGTTTGATGTTTTCTGGTTGGGTAGAATATATAGTAGAGATATATAATTAGGACAGATATAGTGTTCATGTATATTTTAATATTTTATATATATTTGTAGATCTCTTTGGTCAAGATGCATCGTGGGTATTTTAGTTGCCTTTTTTGAAATGTAAGTTCAGTGTACTTTCATGACTGAAAATACTCTTAACACAAGTTCATCATGAATTTTTATAGAGAAATTTTATTGTTGTTTAAAAACCAAATCTTACTTTATCTGTGCTCCACCTACCTGGGAAAAACAGCCAGTTTTATTGAACAGCCAGTTTTTAATATCACACATAGGCAGTTTTATCCTATTTACAATGTTGCTCTGCTTTTATATAATTGAATGTTCTGCAGAATTGTTTGTAGGGCATTCATAGATCTCTGAATTTTTGTCTCCTGTTTTCAGTCAGATGGTTGGAGTGGAATACATCCTTTTACACGCTCAAGAGCCCATTCTTTTTATCATTCGGAAGCAACAGCGGCAGTCCCCTACTCAAGGTAAAATGTGTAAACTTCAGGTATTATTTTCTTCTTAAAATACCATGATATATTGATTCCTGAGCTGTATGTTCTTATGTTTTTGGATTGGGTTCTGTTTTAGGGATCTATAGGAATCCATGTGTAGGCTTCCCATGCTTTCCCTTCTGTGAGGGGCCACACCAAGTCCACCCTCCCTCCAGTAGTGAAATGCACCCCCACATGCATAAGATGTCTGCTCAGGGAAGACCCTTAGAGACTCTTAAGTCCAGAATTTTTATTGAGGGCTGATCATGTAGACATCCTCTACATCCTCTACATGCCTGTCAAAATTCTAGTCTCTCAGAAGGAAATCATGTTTAATTCCTGGTAGATGCAGTTGCACCAGATTCATAAAAGATCAGTTGAAAACCGTCATCGACACATTGAACCAAAAGTCTTCTTTGGGTTGCTGCTGCTGCTGCTAAGTCGCTTCAGTCGTGTCCGACTCTGTGCGACCCCATAGACGGCAGCACACCAGGCTCCCCTGTCCCTGGGATTCTCCAGGCAAGAACACTGGAGTGGGTTGCCATTTCCTTCTCCAATGCATGAAAGTGAAAGTGAAGTCGCTCAGTCATGTCCGACTCTTATCGACCCCATGGACTGCGGCCCACCAGGCTCCGTCCATGGGATTTTCCAGGCAAGAGTGCTGGAGTGGGGTGCCATTGCCTTCTCTGATCTTTGGGTTATGTTACCAAATAAAAACTTGCTTTAGAAATCGTATGGAGAGTATAGAATTCAGACTTGATTTTGAATCAAAGAGCTAACACTCATTCCAGAGATGATCAGCTACATCTCCTAAATCACATATTCTCTTCAAGACCTTTGGGAACAACCTTCACCCTGGTGTTGATTCCAGAGAATGACTTTGCTAATGAAGTTGTGGTTCCAGAGTCAAGAATCCAAACTAACTTTCAAAATCAAAGATCAGAGTCCCTCCCCAGGGACACAGTTTCCATGATAGAAGGATTCCAGGTACAGAAGTGACCCACGATGACACCAGCCTCACTAGCAGCTGTTTTATTCCTTAGAACCTTGGACTGGAGCACAGAACCAAGTTGAGTGCATCTGATACCTTCATCCTCGTGCTCTAAGGTCTTATTCCCCAAAGTGGGGTTGACTGACAGCAGCGTTGGATCACTTAGGAATTTGTTAGCAATGCATTGTCGTTACTACTCAGAGTCTAATTTTAACAAGACACTCAGATGATTCAGATGATCAGTAAGTTTAAGAAGCACTGCTCCTAGAGCAAAAGTTAGCACACTTCTGTGATGGTCCACATCACAAAGACTAAGTATTTAGGCTTTGTGGGCCTCATGGTCTCTGAGACTACTCCACTAGTGCTGTAGCAGCCTTAGATAATGATGCAAATGAAGGGGTGTGGTGATTTTTCTAAATAACTTTATTTACAAAAACAGGAATTGGCAAATCCCACCTTAAGCTTTAAAATGGGAAAACGTCAAACTTTAGTTCTTAAGGAAGTGTATTTAGCAGTTTGTGTGCATAGCTGTATTAATAAACGTTTGTTTCTCCCACTGCCTTAGTTATCCCACTGGCTGATTACTATATTATTGCTGGAGTGATCTATCAGGCACCAGACTTGGGGTCAGTTATAAACTCTAGAGTGGTAAGTGTCTTTACATTCTTTAAACATTACAGAAAACTTCTAGCTGAACTACCTTCTTCCAAGAATTAAACAGGAACTCCTCTCCCTTGGAATAAAGTGTTGACCATTAGAATGTCTTAAGCATTGCTTCCTGTGGGCCAGCTCCATGTTCAAAGTATATACCACAGCCCCAGATACATAGTGATTCAGGTTCTGAAAAACAGAAGAATTACTGTCTTTGCACATGTAATACTGTGTAGTTACTTTGTAAATTATGGATGACTGATGAAAAGTTCAAAATTGGTTTTCCCTTTATCAGCTTACTGCAGTGCATGGCATTCAGTCAGCTTTTGATGAAGCTATGTCATACTGTCGATATCACCCTTCCAAAGGGTATTGGTGGCACTTCAAAGATCACGAAGAGCAAGGTAGGTGGGACACCTGGACCCTCCTAAAACACTTTTTGTTACTCGGAGGATGAAGCTGTTTTTCTTTCGAAAAATGGCTATCAGTGATTTCTTGGTGTGTTTTACCTCTAATAGGAAAATTTCATAGGATGATAACATTGTCAGAGCTAGGTTTCTTGCAACTAGATGTGGTAGTCATAGCATTCCCATAGCAACAGCAGGTATAAATTTTAATCTCTTTGGTAAGTGACGTCACTGATAAGTTGATTCAAGGTTTTAAAATATTTAGAAAACATACGGGAAATCATGATGAGGAAAGAGTAATGATGATATTTCCTTCTTTCTTAACTCTTGAGTCATCTTGAAGCCCGGAACCTAAATCTGAGTCTTTGAACTAGGGGAGATGCTCTTAAAGCCATATCTCCATTACCAGTCTGTTTCTGATTTTTCCATATGACCACTTGTTGTGATGCTAGGTGTCTAGTTTCCATAGCTGCTAATCCACTACTTGTTCTGTACCATATTTTGCCAATAAAAATACTTCTAGAAACATATCTACAGCAGTATACCTATATTCTGCATTTCTCTTTAGAGAAATAGCAACTTAGGATGAATTACTATGGAAAAGGTAGCCTTGAAATAAAATTCAGACCCGTGGAATAAAGGGTCTTTGAGATGTGGTTGTATTTATTCTTGATAGTAGGTGCTGGCGACAACATTTGACTTAGGAAAGTTTGCATGAGTTGAATAAACTTCTCCCACGAGCTCTTTCCCCTAATGAAGTATTTGAAGTAAAACTTAACTGGAATGCTTCCTTTAGAGACAACCCACAGCATATTCCCCTCCCAGGGAAACGCCCACATGTGATTAATTTCAGAATTTCTCTTGTAAGTTCTTTTTTCTCTTCATGATCTTTTGTTGTCTGGTTTGTCCTGATTTTTAGTGGATTATAGTCTTCATAATTGAGTATGGTAACTTAAGTTTATGAAAATTACATTTTCCATTTGTGCCTATTAGGTTTTGTGGGAAAAACAAATTTAATACACTTAAAGTAAACATAAGATAGTTTCAGACATAATCAGAATGTGTTAGATAATTATGGAAAATGTAGCCTTAAAGTTTTTCATAATTATTTATTTCATAATTATTATGAAAACATAAGAACAGTGTCTATCCATGCTAAAACTGAAATATCTTTAAAAGATATGTCAGCTTTTTAAATGTTAGAATTTTAACCTCATTTCAGAGAGGGAGTTTGAATGCTTCTGTCCTTATGCTATGTTTAATGTATTTGGGGGGATTGCCTTTGGAATAGCAGCCATTAAAAAAAATGAAATTTGAATATATTTGTGGCAGACAAAGATTTGTGAAATGTAAGGCACCAAAGTAATTAGTGTTTTGATTTGGACTTCATATTTTAATAGATAAAGTCAAACCTAAAGTCAAAAGGAAAGAAGAACCAAGTTCTATTTTCCAGAGACAGCGTGTGGATGCTTTGCTCCTAGATCTTAGACAAAAATTTCCACCTAAATTTGTGCAGGTAATGAGAATACATGTGGTTAATTTTGATTCAACACTTTTTCCTGACATTTTAATTTTTAATTAAAAACTGTTTCGGATGTGATCTAAACATAAAAACTCTGAATTGAAAGTTTTTCAAGGACTTAATGGAAAAAACGGGTAAAGGGAATCTAATTAATACTATTCTGTGCTCTGAAGTTTAATTCCTTATGGAATCCTCACAGACTGTGAGGCCTGCTTATAGATAATATATTCAGAAGGTTGCTGAAAGTGTTGGTAACAAAACTAGAATTTGGAACTCATGCTGTCATGCTGTATGCTACCTTCTAGCCTGAATATAGTGGATATATAAGTCGTTAAATGATAGAATAGTTTAAACTTTTGTAACACAATAGCACATTTGATGTGGAGGGTTTTGCATAACAAATGGAGGAGGCAGGAGTAAAAATAAATAGGCTTATGTCGTTCTGGTGTTGAAATTAAAATGAATTTTATTATGTCATTTTGGGTATTCCAACAGCAATAGCAGGTCTACTGAATGAGCTTTGGCAGAGAAGTAGGTGTGAAATGGAATATGTGAACATGTTATTCTCATGATTTGTCTCAGCTCTTATTTGTCTTTACAGGATTATATACACACAAGGTCCTAGATGGGGTTCCCTCATAGCTTGGTTGGTAAAGAATTGGCTTGCAATGCAGGAGACCTAGGTTCAATCCCAGGTCAGGAAGATCCCCTGGTGAAGGAAATGGCAACCCACTCCAGTATTCTTGCCTGGAGAATCCCATGGACAGAGGAGCCTGGTGGGCTACAGTCCATGGGGTCGCAAGAGTTGGATACAACTTAGATACTTAGACTTAAGGTCATAGATACTGTTTTTCTTGTTGAGGGCCTATTTAAGAGATTTTCAAGGGTAGTTTCTGATTGAGAGTTTTCACACCCTGAGATGATTTTAGAACAGACCTCCCGTTCCCCCTTCTTTGACTCTACTGGATGAAATGTGCTGTTGGAATGGTGCTATGGTACTGAAGGCAGCAGAGGCCCAGTTGGAATTCAGAAAAGTCAGTCTAGAGAAATCTCATGAATTGCACTTGAAGGTGAAACAATGTGTGTTGAATAAATAAATCAGTGAATTACAGCTGTATGTAAGATACTGAGTCGTGACTACAGAGTGTAAGAGATTAGGTGTGGCTGACCATTCATTCTCTGAGTACATAGTATATACTAGGAATGGTGGAGGCAGAACCTCTAGACCTACACGGTACAGTAGACCCTCAGCACATGTGGCTGTTGTGCATTTGAAACACGCCTAGTCCATAGTGAGTTGTGATATGTGTGGAAGACATACTGGGTTCAAGGACTTAGTACATAAAAGTATGTATAAAATATCTAGTTTAAAAATATTGGTTATATGTCTAGAATACTATTTGAAATACATTTGGTTAAAAATATTAAAGTTCATCTGTTTCTGAAAATGTGACTACTAGAAAATTTAAAATGACATACATAGTTGCATTTGTGGCTCACATTTTTTGGGGGGGGGTGCAGTGCTGATTTAGAAAAGGGAAATGGAAAATGCAAAACAAAAAACATGAAAAATTATTGATGAAAATATACTCAGAAACCAAGAAAATCCCTTGTTTGTTCTTTTGCTAATTTCCTGAGGTGGAAAGTTATATTTTTCAAGATATTTCCTTCTTTTTAATGAAGGGTTTTATCACTGTAAACTTTCCTCATAGTACTTCTTTTGCTGTCCTGTAAATTCTGATATGTTATGTTTTCAATTTCCTTTCTCTCCATATAATTTCTGATTCTCCTTTTTTATTCTTTCTTTGGCCTATTGGTTGTTCAGGAGTGTGTTGTTTAACTTCTACTGATAGAGACTAGAAAAATAATAGAAAAGAATCAATGGTACACCAGAAACTAACACAACATTTTAAATCAACTATACTTCAATTTAAAAAACAAGCAAACAACAACAAGGCAAAGGAACTAAGAGCTGGTGTTTTCAAAAGATAAAATTGACTAAATTTTAGCTAGACTAACAAAAAAGACTCAAGTAAAATTTGAGACATTACTGCTGAAGCCATGGAAATAAAATGATCTTAAGAGACTACTGTAAACAGTTTATATGCCAAGAAATTGGTTAACCTATAAGAAATTCCTTGATACATGACCTACCAAAGACTGACTCATTAAGAAATAGACAATCCGAACAGACCAATAATGAGTAAGGAGAACTGAATCAGTAATCTTAAACCTCCCAACAAAGAAAAGTCCAGGAAGAGATGACTTCATGGGTGAATTCTGCCAAACATTTAAAGAGAATTAACACCATTCTCAGACTCTTCAAAAAAACTGAAGAGAAGGGAACATTTCCAGATTCATTTTATGAGGCCAGCATTGCTCTGATACCAAAGACACAGACACTACAAGACAAGAAAACTGCAGACCAATACTCCTAGTAAAAATACGTGCAAAAATTCTCAATGAAATACTAGCAAATTAAATACAGTAGCCCATTAAGAGGATCATATATCATGATCAAGTGGGATTTATCCCTGGGATGCAGAGATGGTTCAACAAACCAAAATCAATCATTATAATACACTACATTATCAGGATGAAGAATAAAAATCCCATAATCATCTCAGTAGATGCAGAAGAAGCATTTGGGAAAATTCAGTATCCTGTTACGGTAAAAACAAAGGTATGAAAGGAACATACCTCAACATAATAAAAGCCATTTGTAACAGACCTACAGCTATCGTATTCAGTCGGGAAGAACAAAGCGTTTTCTCTTAGGATGAAAAACAAGACAAAGATTACATTCTCCATACTTCTATGCAACACAGTATTAGAAGGCCTAGCTAGAGAAATAGCCAACAAAAAAATAAAGGGATTCAGATAGGAAAGGAGTAAAATTGTTTGCTTGCATAGCAAACCCTAATGGCTCCATTAAAAAACTGTTAGAACCAATACATGAATTCAGTGAAGTTTCAGGGTATAAAATCAATACCCAAAAATCAGTTGCATGTCTATATTCTAACAACAAACTATCAGTAAAAGTAGCAAGAAAATTCCATTGAAAATAGCATCAAAAAACAGTCAGGGATAAACTTTTTATTATCAGCTTTATTGAGATATAACTGGTGTACAATGTTGTGTAAGTTTAACATATACAACTTGTGGATTTGATACACTTATATATTGCAAAATGATTACTACCATAGCATTAGCTAATACCTCTGTTATGTCACATAATTACTATTTCTTTTTTATGGTGAGTTCATTTAAGTTTTACTCTCTTGTTCAGTCACTCAGTCATGTCTGACTCTTTGCAACCCCATGGACTACAGCACTCCAGGCTTCCCTGTCTTTTACTGTCTCCTGGAGTTTGTTCAAACTCTTGTCCATTGAATCAGTGATGCCATCCAACCGTCTCATCCTCTGTTGTCCCCTTCTTTTCCTGCCTTCAGTCTTTTGCTGCATCAGGGTCTTTTCCAGTGAGTCGGCTCTTCACATCAGGTGGCCAAAGTTTTGGAGCTTCAGCTTCAGCATCGTCCTTCTAATGAATGTTCAGAGTTGATTTCCTTTAGGATTGACTGGTTTGATCTCCTTACTCTTAGCAACTTTCAAATATATACTACAGTAATACTAGCAGTAATCACCAAGTTGCACATTAGATTCCCAGAATTTACTTCATCTTTTACCTTTGACCAGCATCTCCCCATTTCCCCCACTCCCTCAACCACTGGTGGAAACCACTCTTCTCTCTATAAGTTTGAATATTTTAGATTCCACATATAAATGATACCATATTTGGCTTTCTCTGTCTGACTTATTCAACACTTAGTATAATACTCTTTCAGTTCATCCATTTTTTCACAAATGGGAGGATATCCTTTCTCATGGCTGAAGAATATTCCAGTGTGTGTGTGTATCGCATAAGTCTCTCACACACATACACATACACATCACATCTTTATCCTTTCTGTTGACAGATGTATAGGTTGTTTTCTATATCTTAACTTTTGTGAATAGTGCTTCAGTGAACGTGGGAATGCAGGTGACTGTTCAAGATCTTGTATTCACTCCATTTGAATATATACACAGAAATGGGATTGCTGGGTCATATGGTAGTTCTGTTATTAATTTTTAGGGGAACCTCCATACAGTTTTCTATAGTGGCTACACTAGATTTCCATCACTAGTGCACAAGTGTTCCTCCCGTCCTTTTTTTTTTTTTTAACATTCTCACCAGTTGTCTTTTTTTTTTTTTTAATTGGAGTGTAATTGCTTTACAGTGCTGTGTTGGATGATTAGTGATGTTGAGCACCTCTCATGTATCTGTTGGCCATCTGTGTATCTTTTTTGGAAAAATACCTATTCAGGTCCTCTGCCCAGTTTTTAACTGAAGTGTTTGTTTTATGCTGTTAACTTGTATAAGTTGTCTATATATTTTGGATATTAACTTCTTACCAGATATGAGATTTGCACTTATTTCCTTCCATTTTGTAGATTGCCTGAAGCTCTTTGGTTTGATGTATATAGTCCCACTTGTTTATGTTTGCTTTTGGTGTCATACCCAAAAAGTCATCACCAGGACTGATGTCAGGGAACTTACTGTCTGTTCTTTTGGGAGTTTTATGATTTCAGGTCTTACATTCAAGTCTTTAATCCATTTGAGTTAATTATTGTGTGTGGTGTAAATTGACCATATAAACATGGGTTTATTTCTGGGCTCTGTTTTGTTCCCTTGCTCTGTGTCTGTTTTTATTCCAGTACCATACTGTTTTGGTTTCTGTGGCTTTGTAATATAGTTTGAAATCTGAGTTATCTGTACTCCCACATTTATAATTATTGTGAATATTTTAGCATTATTCACAATAGCCAAAATCTGGAAGCAGCCATAATGTCCATCAACAGATGAATGGATAAAGAAACTGGGATAAGGTCTTCGGGTAAAGGTGGCAGAGCGTGGTTACAGCTTTTTGCTGACTACATTCAGCCCGTCTGGTAAACTTGTCCAAATAGAATATGCTTTGGCTGCTGTAGCTGGAGGAGCTCCTTCAGTGGGAATTAAAGCTGCAAGTGGCATGGTCTTGGCAACTGAGAAGAAACAGAAATCCATTCTGTATGATGAGCGAAGTGTCCACAAAGTGGAACCAGTCACCAAGCATATAGGTTTGGTGTATAGTGGCATGGGCCCAGATTACAGGGTACTTGTGCACAGAGCTTGAAAACTAGCTCAACAGTGCTGTCTCGTTTACCAAGAGCCCATTCCCAGAGCTCAGCTGGTCCAGGGAGTAGCTTCCATGATGGAATACACCCAGTCAGATGGTGTTCGCCCATTTGGAGTTTCTTTACTTATCTGTAGTTGGAATGAAGGATGGCCATATTTATTTCAGTCAGATCCATCTGGAGCTTACTTTGTCTGGAAAGCCACAGCAATGGGAAAGAACTATGTGAATGGGAAAACTTTCCTTGAGAAAAGATATAATGAAGATCTGGAACTTGAAGATGCCATTCATACAGTCATATTAACCCTAAAGGAAAGCTTTGAAGGGCATATGACAGAAGATAATATAGAAGTTGGAATCTGCAATGAAGCTGGATTTAAGAGGCTTTCCCCAACTGAAGTTAAGGATTATTTGGCTGCCATTGCATAATAATGCAAATAATTAAGTGACTGAAAATCCAGAATTTCAGATAACTTCTCTACTTAAACATGTTTAAAGTATGTTTTGTTTTGTAGACTTTTTGCATACTTATTTCTACATGGTTTGATGGACTGATGTTTTTAAAATGAGACTTATACATCATAATAAACTCTTAAATTAACTTCCAAAAAAGAAACTGTGGGATAGACCTACAGTTAAATATTATTCAGTCTTAGAAAAAAAAGGAAATTGTACTATTTGTGGTATCATGGATGAACCTGGGAGATAATTGTGCTAAGTGAGATAAGTGAGTCACCTAAGGATGAATACTGTATGATTTCACTTATATGAGGTATCCAGAATATTCAGTAGTCAGACTTACAGGTGCAGAAACATTATAGTGATTGCCAGAGGATGAAGGAAGAGGAAAATAAGGAGTTGTAAAAAGGATGTAGTTACAGCTCTATGAATATGAATAAGTTGTAGAGATAGGCTGTATAGCATACTGCTTATAGTTGATAATACAGTGTTGTGCATTTAAAAACTTGCTAGGAGGGTGGATCTCATGTTGAGTGTTCTTAGCGTGCATGCACACAAACACACAGAACTCCAAACTAAAGCAGCAAGAGGAATCTTGGAGGTGATGGATATGTTTATTACCTTGATTGTGATGATGGTATCACAGGTATATGTGTATGTCCAGACTCACCAAGTTGTGTATATCAAATATGTGCCATATTTTTGCATATCAGTTATACTGTAGTGTACTTGTAAAAAAAAAAAAAAAAGAACCAGAAAATACTCTGAAGTTTGATTACTTTTATATGTTTTATGAAGGGAAGAGTGGTGAAATATGAGACTTAAAAATTGGATTAAAGTCATATTTAGGAGAACTTTATATGCTCCACAAAGGAGTTTATTGTTAACTCTATAGTCCAGTATTCAGTCACTATTTTAAACCCATAACCCAAGAGTCATACGGGATATACTCTTTTGTTTCAACAGTGAAAATGCATCAACGTGTTTGTGATGTTTCTGCCCTAGGAAGTCTGTTAGAGACTTGGTGCCCAGGTTTTGGGAGGTTTTTCAGGTGCCCTTTACCTAACACATGTAGGCTTCTCGGGTGGCACTAGTGGTAAAGAACCTGCCTGGCGAATGCATGAGACATGAGATGTGGGTTCAGTCCCTGGGTTGGGAAGATCCCCTGGAGAAGGGCCTGGCAACCCACTCCAGTATTCATACCTGGAGGATCCCATGGGCAGAGGAGCCTGGCAGACTATAGTTCATAGAGTTGCACAGAGTTGGACACAACTGAAGGGACTTAGCACCCCCGCGCCTAGCACATACCAAAATTCCACCACATTCTTTGAAGGAAGCAAAAACAGCATTGTAAATACAGTCTAGGCATAATTAACTGCTGTTATCAGTTAGGAAATGGTGGGAACCCTCCTGAAATCCAAGTTTCCAGATACCAGTCAAAGGCCAACCTTCCAAGCTGGCCCTTTTAAGGATCAAAGCCTCAGGCCTTCTGTGTTAACCTTTTCTGTACAGTGGGTAATAATGGAAAACTCAGTTTTGGTCTTATTAAGTGTAGTGGTTCCCAGAACTTGTAGTTGGAGTGGGTTGGTAGGCAGTGGGCAGCATGACTCTGGAGCATATGATAACAGAAAATTTTGAAGCCTTTAGTTGTAGGAATAGAAAAGAAAGCTTAGGGAGGGCATGTAAATTCAGAAGGAAATTCAGAAAACAAATAGAGGCATTAAGTGTTCTATTAGAACACTTTTATTCTGAGATGACAGGGAAGTATAGAGAAGTATTTTTCATGTATGTATGTCTGCATGAAATGGCAAGCCGCTCCAGTGTTCTTGCCTGCAGAATCCCAGGGACTGGGGAGCCTGGTGGGCTGCCATCTATGGGGTTGCATAGAGTCGGACACGACTGAAGTGACTTAGCAGTAGCAGCAGCAGAAGGGAGAGAGTTTGGGATGTTGACACCTTCCTTGGCTGATGGTGAAGGGTAGGTTGTGAGCCTTGAGGACGAAGAAGGAGTGGGGGAGGAGAAAAGTGTTTTAAAGCATTTAACTTGGGAAAGAGATCCTAGAGACGACAGGGCCCACTCACGTTTAAGAATTGCCGTGCTGAATGAAGGATCTGACCTTGTTCCTGACTCCTAGTGCCCCCGTCATTTTTTCCTGCAGTGTGATTTCTAATAGTGTACTTACTCAACAGAAGTCTTATATTCAGAGAAAAATACCTCTTTCTTTACTTCTGATACCTGCCAACTTTAAAAATCAGTCATCCAGATTTCATTCTGCTTACTTATAGCTCGTTTGCCCTAAGCAAGTAAGTCTATGGAGTTTTGAAAAGCTCCATTATTCCCTCTCATTGGATTCTCCTTAGCTACTTTTTAAAAAATTGTAGCCTCAGTGCAGACACAAAGGACTTTATTGATGTTCAAGGTTTTTCTTTTTTTTAAATGTTTGATTCTTTGGTTCTAGTTTTACATTTGTGTCTTTTTGGAACTGGGGGTTAAGAAGTAGAGAATAAGTTTACTTTTTATGGTACATGGATAGTAGTTCTTCATCAAGTAATTTATAATATAATTTGCATGCAGGTATAATTTTAATGAAAATTATGAAGTCAAGAAGAAGAAAGCTTTGCTAACCTTCCCTGTTTTTTTTCTCCTTTTCCTCCACCTCCCTCCCCTACTCTTAAACTTACAGCAAAAGTCTGGAGAAAAGCCTGTCCCAGGTATGGTTCATCTGATAACTCTTACTAAACTTGAAATAATAACTATAACATGTGAGATGAATTGTCATTTTGTCCTTTTAGACTCTCTAATGGTAATTTGTTACTCCTAACCTTTGTTTTGATTTGCTGAATTGCCAAAAGATGGTGTTTTTGTGGTAATTATAGTAGTATTTAAAAGATGAATTGGAGTGGGATGAATAGGTATTGAGGATGCGTGGAAAAGCTGAGGTGATTTGAGGTTGTATCATAATTTGCTTGTATTACCAGGTTTTGGGTCTTACCAGGTAAAATGAATTGATTCTTAAACATCTGCCTGATGAAACAGCTAAATCTAGAACTTGGGATAAGTGGTTTAAGTGAATTTGAGAGTCTGAACCATTCACATTAACCATTGTCTAAACTGGTCTCGTCCCTCCACCCACCATCCCTCCAAAAAATATCTGCTTTTGATGTCTAGTGGATCAGACAAAGAAAGAGGCAGAACCTCTACCAGAGACTGTAAAATCTGAGGAGAAGGAGACCGCAAAGAATGTGCAACAGACAGTGGGCACTAAAGGCCCACCTGAAAAACGAATGAGACTCCAGTGAGTATTGGAGAAGAGAGAAGCTGGCAAGACTCCTCTTGGCCACGGTTTACCTCATTACTGTGACAGGCTCTTGAACTTTAAAATTCTTTGTCACAATCATTTGTATAGAATGTGCTTATTCTTTAAGAAAGGATGTTAAGGATGCTCATGCTATCAACCTAAATATTTTTAATGTATCTTTTGTAACCTTGTCCCTTCTGGACTTAAGCAGCTTCCTGTCTCACATGTTTACTGCTATATATGTTTAAAAACAAAATAAAGGTATTTGTATAAATTACTTTATCTTGACTTTCCCCCCCTATTTTCCCTCTGAAATATGTCCAGGTACATTTTGCAGACACAAAGGATTTTTGTTAAAGTAGTAACTAAGCTGATTTTCTATTCTTAGTTGCATATTCCTCAGTATTAAAATAGTAAAGTTACTGACAATGTGAAAGATAAAGGGAAAACAACCTTATTCACTGAAACCAATGTCCCACAAATACCACAGCAATGTTGTGAATTTTCCTTGTCTTCTTTTTCTATGTGTAGATTCTTTTTTTTTTTGGCTTCACTGTGTGGCATGGAAGCATGGAGTCTTAACCACTGGACCACCAGGAAAATTCCTATGTGTAGATATTTTTAAAACCATAGTTTGTAATTTTTCTCTTCATACTGTTTTACTTTATCATGTTTTGTCTGTTGTATGCACTATTAAAAGACGCTTACTCCTTGGAAGGAAAGTTATGACCAACCTAGATAGCATATTCAAAAGCAGAGACATTACTTTGCCAACAAAGGTCCGTCTAGTCAAGGCTATGGTTTTTCCTGTGGTCATGTATGGATGTGAGAGTTGGCCTGTGAAGAAGGCTGAGCACCGAAGAATGGATGCTTTTGAACTGTGGTGTTGGAGAAGACTCTTGAGAGTCCCTTGGACTGCAAGGAGATACAACCAGTCCATTCTGAAGGAGATCAGCCCTGGGATTTCTTTGGAAGGAATGATGCTAAAGCTGAAACTCCAGTACTTTGGGCACCTCATGTGAAGAGTTGACTCATTGGAAAAGACTCTGATGCTGGGAGGGATTGGGGGCAGGAGGAGAAGGGGACGATAGAGGATGAGATGGCTGGATGGCATCACTGACTCAATGGACGTGAGTCTGGGTGAACTCCAGGAATTGGTGATGGACAGGGAGGCCTGGCGTGCTGTGATTCATGGGGTCGCAAAGAGTTGGACATGACTGAGCGACTGAACTGAACTGAATTGATGCACTATGCCATGATTACTTAGTTTTTATAGACTATTTATAGTTTATTGACTGAATAATTCCTTTGAATGATTATATCTGTTTTCTTAAACTCTCCCTGTGTTGTACTTAAGTTTTTCCCAGTTTGCATTATTTAAATAAGACTGTAGTGATTTCAGGGCTTTCCAAGTGGTGGTAATGGTAATGAGCCCGCCTGCCATTGCAGGTTAGATGCAAGAGACATAGGTTTGATCCTTAGGTCAGGAAAGTCTCCTGGAGGAGGACACAGCAACCCACTCCAATGTTCTTGCCTGGAGAATCCCAGGAACAGAGGGGCCTGGCAGACTGCAGTTCATGTGGTCGCACAGAGTTGGACATGACTGAAACAACTTAGCATGCACGCATGCAGTGATTACATTTAGCATTTATTTCCTTAGTATAGACTCCCAGCAGTAGAATCACTAGAATCTGTACTTTTTTTTTGCTGTTAGTCCATATTGCCAGGTTGTTTTTCTCAAAAGTTTTGCTGTTAACTATTGTAACAGCAAAATATGAAAATACCAACTTCTCCAGAATCTTGCTAACACTAAGTATTACAGTACACATTTTTAGTGCAAAGTAGCAAAAAAATGGTGTTTCATTATTTTAAGTGGTTGAATAATTTCTTATCTTTGATTTTTGCTTTTATGAAATATCTAATTTTCTGAATTGTGTAAGATTTTTAATTTTGACAATTTCAAGGTTATAGAAAAGTTACAAATAATTGTAGAAATAGTACAAATAATTCCTCCATATATACTTTTTGCCCAAATTCCCCATATAACAACATTTTCCATGTTTGTTTATTCTTTAATCTTTGTCTCTAACTCCTGCTGTCATTTGCTGTCTCTCTCTGTCTCTCTATATGTGCGAATGTGTATTATTGTTGTTTAGTTGCTTAGTCATGACCAGCTCTTTTGCAATCCCATGGACTGTAGCCCACCAGGCTCCTCCATCCATGGGATTTTCCAGGCAAGAATACTGGATTGGGTTGCCATTTCCTTCTCCGGGGGACCTTCCAGACCCAGGGGTGAAACCTGTGTCTCCTGCATTGGCAGGTGGATTCTTTACCACTGAGCCATCAGGGAAGCCCTGTGAGTGTGTATGCATATGTATAATACATATGTACACCTCTTATTTTGAATTGAGAGACAACTGCAGTCATGATACCTGTTTCCCCTTAGAATTTTAGTGTACATTTCCTAAGATCAAGGACATTCTCTTACATAGTCTTGGCACAATTATCAAAATTAAACCAGTATGATACCATTATCTAATCTGTAGGTCTTTTTTAGGTCTTGCTAGTGGTGCCAGGAATGTCAGCAAAAGAATATCCTGAATTGTACATTAGATTTAGTTGTCTTGTCTCTCTAGTCTGCTTTAATCTGGAACAGTTCTTTAATTCCTTGTTTTTCATGACTTAATATTTAAAGAGTTTGGGCCAGTTATTTTGTTGAATGTTTCTTAGTTTGGGTTTGTTTGATACATTTTCATAATTAAATTCACCTCATGTACTTTTGTTAGGAATACCATGGAAAAGATGCTTATGGAGGCATGAGCTATTTGTTCCATTGCTGGTGATGTTAACTTGGAATACTTGGTTAAGGTAGTGTTTGTCAGGTACTCCACTGTAAAGTTAGAATTTTTCTTTTCATAATTTTAAGTATCATGAGGTGGGGATATGGGGTGGGGGAATAGTTTGAGGCTCTGTAAATGCCATGTTATTCCTCAAAATTTTACCCTCCGGCAGCTTTCATTGATCATTCTTACCTGAATCATTTCTTACTATTAGGGTTGCCAAATGGTGGTTTTCTAATTTCTTCTTTCTTTCTGTGTTTATTACTTGGCTTTCTATTATAAATAAGAGCTGCACCTGCACCGCCCCCACCCCAGTACTTACTTGTTTATATCACTGTAGACACCTGGAATCTTATTTGTTCAATGTGTTGTTATTTCTTCATTGTCATTAATTTATACTGATGCTCAAATTGTGCCAGACTGGGCCAATGGGAACCAGTTCAAACTGATTCCTGTGGTCCTTTTGACATAATCCTGTCATTCCTTGAGTATCTTTTGTGTTTTGGCACAATAAGATACCCCAAGTTCATCTCAAAAACCCTCGAGTCAGCCATTTCTCTAAGGGTCCCTCCTTCTTTTTAATAGAGAATATATTTGGAAATCAAGATCTGTGTGCTAGGTGTGTTCATTTGCTACTGGGGTGCATGGCTTCTGGGCTTTTTTAGATGATAGAGTTAAGAAATAGACATATACTGGGACATCCCTGGTGGGGATGTCTCCAGACTCCATGCTGCCATTACAGGGGGCATGGGTTCAATCCCTGGTTCTGGAAGTAAGATCCTGCATGTTGCATGGCATAGCCAAAAAAAAGAAAAGAAATGTGTGTGTGTGTGTGACATGAATGAATACATGTATGTCTGCACACACATCTGTTTATTCTGTATATATTAAAAGCTACCCCAAAAATCACTGCAGATGATGACTGCAACCATGAAATTAAAAGACACTGCTCCTGGGAAGGAAAGCTATGACAAACCTAGACAGCATATTAAAAAGCAGAGACATCACTTTGCTGACAAAGGTCCATATAGTCAAAACTATAGTTTTGACTATATGTACGTATATGAGAGTTGGACCATAAAGAAGGTTGAGCGCCAAAGCATTGATGCTTTTGAACTGTGGTGCTGGAGAAGGCTCTTTTGAACGTCCCTTGGACAGCAAGCAGATCAAACCAAGCAATCTTAAAGGAAATCAAGCCTGAATATTCGTTGGAAGAACTGATGCTGAAGCTCTAATACTTTGGCCACTTGATGTGAAAAGCCAACTTTGGGAGATGGTGAGGGACAGGGAGGCCTATCTTGCAGCAGTCCATGGGGTCACAAAGAGTCGAACATGACTAGGTGACTGAGCAGCACCACTACCACCCGTCTTGTGTATCTTGTTGAGGCTGAAATTTTTATTTCCTGATGATTTAGTGATGTTAATTAAGCATTCTTTCCTGCGACTATTGACTATTTGAATATTCTTTTTTGTGAAGTGTGTCCATTTTTGTGAAGTATGTTTTGTCTGTTTGTCTCCCAGAGTCAGAAGAGTCCTTTGTATGCATGGACAAGAGTCCTTACATGTATTGTTTTTAAATTTATCTTTAAAGCCAGGGTGTAAGTCCACTCTGGCTTGCCTTCTTACCCTTTAATGGTGACTTAAAATGATCATGAGAAACGCTGGGCTGGAAGAAGCACAAGCTGGAATCAAGATTGCCGGGAGAAATATCAGTAACCTCAGATATGCAGATGACACGACCCTTATGGCAGAAAGTGAAGAAGAACTAAAGATGAAGGTGAAAGAGGAGAGTGAAAAAGTTGGCTTAAAGCTCAACATTCAGATCATGGCATCCGGACCCATCTTCATGGCAAATAGATGGGGAAACAGTGGAAACAGTGGCTGACTTTATTTTTCTGGGCTCCAAAATCACTGCAGATGGTGATTGCAGCCATGAAATTAAAAGATGCTTGCTCCTTTTAATAAAAGGTTATGAACAACCTAGACAGCATATTAAAAAGCAGAGACATTACTTTGTCAACAAAGGTCTGTTGAGTCAAGGCCGTTGTTTTTCCAGTGGTCATGCATGGATGTGAGAGTTGGACTATAAAGAAAGCTTAGTGCCAAAGAATTGATGCTTCTGAACTATGGTGTTGGAGAAGACTCTTGAGAGTCCCTTGGACTGCAAGGAGATCCAACCAGTCCATTCTGAAGGAAATCAGTCCTGGGTGTTCACTGGAAGGACTGATTTTGAAGCTGAAACTCCAATCCTTTGGCCACCTGATGCGAAGAGCTGACTCATTTGAAAAGACCCTGATGCTGGGAAAGATTGAGGGCAGGAGGAGAAGGGGAAGACAGAGGATGAGATGGTTGGATGGCATCACCGACTCAATGGACATGAGTTTGGGTGGACTCCGGGAGTTGGTGATGGACAGGGAGGCCTGGTGTGCTGCAGTCCATGGGGTCGCAAAGAGTTGGACACAACTGAGCAACTGAACTGAACTGAAAAATGATCAAGTGTTTCTAATTTTAACATTGCTTGGTTTGTCAGTCTCCTCCATTATTAATGCTTTTTTGTGTCTTGTTTGAGGTTTTTCTCTACATTGTAGTTATGAAAATGTACTCTTCTGTCATTATCTACAAGCTTCATTATTTTGCATTCTCCATGTAAAGTTACAATACTCCAACCAGTAGTTGCAATGTTTTTCATCATTGCATACTCCTCTCTTAATGACATTTCTCTAATTTACAGAGTTGAGGGTCGAATAACGGACACAGCTCCTTATACATACCTTGCCTATAGCACACAGGGTGCCATCTCTTACTTCTCCAATATCAACTGTATCCTTCCCAAAGTGGGAGCTGGCTTCCTAATACTTGATACCTTTAACAGTGTTGTCTGAATTATGGCATTGTGTTACTTTAGATTGGGAATTGTTTATGTATTCACGCTTTACTCTTTCACACAAAACATTTGAAGAAAGACATCTTTTGTATGTTGAATTTCCACACCATATTGGCCTCAGTGATCTCCTTGTGCATTAATTGTTTTGTATCTGCTCAGGGGGCACTCCTTGCTTTATGATAAAAAATGTATTGACCTAGTTTATTGTGGTTGTTACACATTTTGTGATAGCAGTAGATGGTGTCACCACAAGGCATCCCATCTTGCACATAGAAATTGCCAGGGCGTCACCTTGAACTTCCATTGTACCACTCAGGAAGGTTACATTCTTGTGCTCTATAGAGCATTCTAAGAGAAGCAGACTTACATTTTACATGGCAAGATCCAAAAGCAGCCTGCCCAAGGTTTCAATTTACAAGAAGTACACAAGGATCCTTTCTGCACTGACATTCTGATCCACAGTCACAGCGTACTTTTTCAACTTCCGCTTCCTTATTATGACATTATTCTGATGGCTGATGTTTTGAGAAGCTGGTGTATTCATTACACAGAGTCCCTTGTGATGAATGAGGTTAAAGTAACTTCCATAGCAGCAGTTGCCAGGAGCACTGGTACTTGTATTATAGGCATTCATGATGCAGTGTTTTTTCTCACATAAACAGAATTCCTATGTATGAGACATAACAAGATTATGACCCTTGTTGAACAATGACCACTGCAAAATGAAAGCAATTGATTTACTTTGAGGCTTGCCCAAAATGATGGTAGCATATCCCTGAGATTCAAGCCAACTTAAATACATTAGAAAAGTCCTTGCACACAAACAGATGCCCAGAAACATGGCAAACGGGGGTACAGATGAACACTTCCCTTGACTCGAAGTTGTCAAGAAGTTGACTCATGTCTAGGTTGACATTAAGATTCCCCTGGTTCCAAATCTCAGTCCCAGTTACAGAAACGTGAAGGCATAGCAGTAGACAGATTGGATCTGTTACATTAGGCACATTTAATATATCTTCTGTGGCCTTGGAGACATTTGAATAGTTGAAACTGTAATTGTCCACCACCATAAGCACACTCCACAAAGGGCCAGTGAGTCCAGCAGCCAGGGGAATGGCAGTTTTGTGGCATTGTGGCAGTTTTAAACTCTCTGCCTTGAACTCCAGCTTCTGGCATAGTTCTGTCTTCCTCAAAGCTGCATTTCATGAAAACTGACTCTTGTTACTATCTTACCTAACACAACTGGTGTTCAAATGTGGTAGAGTGCTTCAGGGCCCAATTTCGTCAGTGAGGTCATTTATCTGTGGCATCCCTCGAAAGGCTCTCCAATGCTGGACAACCAGAGAATTGGGAGCCCTTTCACGTAACCATGATAGTACCAGGTATCTTGGATGAAGGGCTGATTTTCTTGGAATCCACCCTGCTCTCTGTAGGTGTCTGGAAACCAAGAGCTTCTTAGGATGTACAGGAATGACGCCAGTGCAGCTGGAGGCCAGACCCTGAGCCACCCTCAAAGGCGCTACGTGCGCTGGGGACGTTGGGGAAGCCCCACTTTGGGCCAGATTTGCGCGGAGCCTGCGGGCGGGCCAGGAGCACCTGCAGCCTGAGCCGCAGGAGGGCGCAGTCGCATGCACCTGGCCCACACCGCTCTCCATGCGGCCTTTCGGAGGGCTGCAGTGCAGCTCTGTGCGGTCTTAGGAAGGTGGGTGATAGAGGCTTGAGTATGAAAATCTGCTTCCGAAGCAAACCCTCTTCCAAGGCGGGAACCCAGCTTTCTGGGTTGGGCGGCTGCCGCCCTGGACCTGAGAAAAGGGGCGGTTCCTCAGTGCTGTCCCGGTATAAGGGACTGGGGCTGGGGTTCCAGGGTCTGGAAGCTGGCCAGAGGGAGAAGTACAGGAAAAATAGAGTGACAACAGAGGGAACTGAGCAGGCAACTGAAGTGGTTTGGAGGGGAGGCGTGAGGAAGTGTAGGGAAGAGACAGCAGCAGAAGGGTACCCTGGGGCGAAGGGAATTTAATTTGGAAGAGAGAAGCTTAGGGGGTCAGCATATTGGAAGAGGCTATGGAAATTGAGAGATCAGGCCTGTTTCACTTCTTGGTATTGGTCCTGAACAAATAGGCAAAACTAAATTTTCAGTAACTTGTTCCCACCATGGGCTGATAAAATTTTACTAAAGCCAGCTGCTGGCTGTTCCTAAAAGGGATATAACATATAAGTCTGTTTCCATGAGGAAGTCTAAGAGGGTGTTAACTGCATTTTTGCTGAACTCCTGCAGTAAAGAGTAAATAGGGTGTGTGTGTGTGTGAGAGAGAGAGAGAGAGACAGAGAGTGCTAATAGTTTAATACAGTATAATTTTTCATCCCTTTAAATTTTATTTTAATAAAACAGCTTTATTGCAGTTTATTTATTCTATAGCAAACTACACATAATACATTGTGTAACTGCAACAGAGCAGAAAGAGCACAGCTCCTAGCAGGCAGCCATTGCTGTGCCTCACTGTTCTGCACCCTGTAACTAAGGCAACAGGTCTTGCTCAGCCATTGCTCTGGGTTTTCAGTGGGCCCTGCCCACTGGTATCTCAGTGAGGGACCACTGGGGAAAGTGATTCAGTCAAGGGTGGGTGGTGCGGTGGTCATCAGGTGGAGAGTGAGGTAAGAGGCAGAACCAGGCCTTCTCCTGGAGGGCCTCCAGCTCACCCAAGCCTTGGGCCAGCAGGTCAGCTGGAAGGCCCAGGAAACAGCCTGGGCCCTATGTCCTGCAGGGCTCCAGAGCCCTCATTAAGGCCCTCCACTAGCCTTGGTCCAGGCCTTGAGGCAGCGGTGAACCTCTTCCCCATCCTTGTCTCTGCAACTTAATGGCAGTGGCCATCTGTCTGGTCATAGTCTGTGAGACCTGGTCTCCCCATGTGGGTGGTCTGAGGAGACTGAGGGCCAGTTGAGATGGATGCCTGGCTCCCTCAGGCATGACAAGTGGGCAGGATGTAGGTACCTGGCCCTGAAGGAGCTGTCAACTGAGATCTGCCTTCTCTTAGCCAGGGCTGGAACCTTGGAGGGTGAAAGTTGTGCCTTGGGACTTTGCCCTTTCTGGTCAGGACAGAGAATAACATTCATCTGGTAGAGATTTGCAGAAACATCATTACCTGACCATGACCAGACCTCAAGAACAAAGCATCTGATACCGAGAAGTCTGCAATAACTAACCACACCCATCCCTCACCTTTGGCTTTTACATGGACTTGCTGGAAGCTTTCAGTAACTTTGAAGTTCTTAGTGCATGAACCACCCATCTCTTTGTATGAATCTGTAATGAACCTTTCTCTGTTCCAAACTCTAATGTTTAGTATTGATGGGCCTCACTGTGTGTTGGGCACACAGACTTGTGATTTCTGTAACATAACTAGCTAAATTTTTATATATGTTTACATCCCTGAAACCACCATGATTTGCTATCTGTTTTCCAGTCGATAGGTGAACATTTTTTTCATTTCCACTTTAAGACTATTAAACAAATGAAGTTGCTATGAGCCTCCATATATCTTTGTATGAACCTGGGCTTTCTTTTCTCTTGGGTAAAAACTTGAGAGTGGAATGACTGGATATATAGTAGTTGAATGTTTAACTTTTTAAGAAACTGCAGAACTGTTTTCCAAAGTGGTTGTACCATTCTACATTTCTATCAGCAATATATATATCAGAATTCTAATCCCTCTGCATCTTTACGATGAGTTGGTATGGTCAGTCTTTTAAATTTTAGCCATTCTAATAAGTGTGTAGTGATATACATTGTGGCTAATTTTGCATTTTCCTATTACTAGTGATGTTGAGCATCTTTTTCTGTGCTTATTAGCCTTCCATGTATCTTCTTTGGTAAAGTATATGTTCAGATCTCTTGCCTATTGAGGATTTGTTTCTTACTGAGTTTTGAGGTTTTTTAAAAAAATATATTTTGAATAGTCCTTGAGCAAATATACATTTTAAAAATATTTTACCCCAGTCTGGCTTGTCTCTTAATTCTCTTAATAAAATATTTTAAAGAGAAGCTTGTAGGTTTGATGAAGTTCAGCTTATCCCTTTGTTCTTTCATGAATTTTTTATTCACTGCCACATCTAAGAAATTTTTGCTTAACCTTCAGCTCTCAGTTTAAAAGATTTCTCCTGTGTTTACTTACAGAAGTTTTATAGTTTTTGGCTTTACATATTGGTCTGTGGTCTATTTTACACTATTTTTTTTATGTGATGCAAGATATGAAATTAAGTTCTTTTGTTTTCCATTCAGTTGTTCCAGCACTGTATATAAAAAGGCTATCCTTTCTCCAGTGATTTACCTTTGTCAAAAATCTGTTGCCATATTTGTGTGGGTCTATTTCTAGTCTTTCTGTTCTGGTCTATTGATCTGTCTATTGTTAATAGTTTTAGAACACCCAAAAAAGATGTCCTTTTCGTTATAGAGAATGCAAAAGTAGAAAGACAAGAAACACCTGGAGTAACAGGCAACTTTGGCCTTAGAGTACAGAATGAAGCAGGGCAAAGGCTGATGGATTTGTGCCAAGAGAACACACTGGTCATAGCAAACACCCTCTTCCAACAACACAAGAGAAGACTCTACACATGGACATCACCAGATGGTTGACACTGAAATCAGATTGATTATATTCTTTGCAGCCAAAGATAGAGAAACTCTATACAGTCAGCAAAAACAAGACCAGGAGCTGACTGTGGCTCAGATCATGAACTCCTTATTGCCAAATTCAGACTGAAATTGAAGAAAGTAGGGAAAACCACTAGAGCATTCAGGTATGACCTAAATCAAATCCCTTATGATTATACAGTGGAAGTGAGAAATAGATTTAAGGGACTAGATCTGATAAACAGAGTGCCTGATGAACTATGGACGGAGGTTCATGACATTGTACAGGAGACAGGGATCAAGACCATCCCCAAGAAAAAGAAATGCAAAAAAGAAAAACGGTTGTCTGAGAAGGCCTTACAAATAGCTGTGAAAAGAAGAGAAGCCAAAAGCAAAGGAGAAAAGGAAAGATAGACCCATTTGAATGCAGAGTTCCAAAGAATGGCAAGGAGAGATAAGAAAGCCTTCCTCGGTGATCAGTACAAAGAAATAGAGGAATACAACAGAATGAGAAAGACTAGAGATCTATTCAAGAAAATTAGAGATACCAAGGGAACATTTCATGCAAAGATGGGCTCAATAAAGAACAGAAATGGTATGGACCTAACAGAAGCAGATGATATTGAGAAGAGGTGGCAAAAATACACAGAAGAACTGTACAAAAAAGATCTTCATGACCCAGATAATGATGATGGTGTGATCATTCACTTAGAGCCAGACATCCTGGAATGTGAAGTCAAGTGGGCCTTAGGAAGCATCACTACGAACAAAGCTAGTGGAAGTGATGGAATTCCAGTTGAGCTATTTCAAATCCTGAAAGATGATGCTGTGAAAGTGCTGCACTCGATATACCAGCAAATTTGGAAAACTCAGCAGTGGCCACAGGACTGGAAAAGGTCAGTTTTCATTCCAATCCCAAAGAAAGGCAATGCCAAAGAACGCTCAAACTACTGCACAATTGCACTCATCTCACACGCTAGCAAAGTAATGCTCAAAATTCTCCAAGCCAGGTTTCAACAGTATGTGAACTGTGAAC
Organism: Bos taurus; assembly: GCF_002263795.3. NCBI lineage: Eukaryota > Metazoa > Chordata > Mammalia > Artiodactyla > Bovidae > Bos > Bos taurus. Next base: position 82,195,154 of record NC_037337.1, on the reverse strand, counting down.
TTCCAGATGTTCAAGCTGGTTTTAGAAAAGGCAGAGGAACCAGAGATCAAGTTGCCAAGATCCGTTGGATCATGGAAAAAGCAAGAGAGTTCCAGAAAAATATCTATTTCTGCTTTATTGACTATGCCAAAGCCTTTGACTGTGTGGATCACAAAAAAACTGTGGAAAATTCTGAAAGAGATGGGAATAGCAGACCACCTGACCTGCCTCTTGAGAAATCTGTATGCAGGTCAGGAAGCAACAGTTAGAACTGGACATGGAACAACAGACTGGTTCCAAATAGGAAAAGGAGTACGTCAAGGCTGTATATTGTCACCCTGCTTATTTAACTTCTATGCAGAGTACATCATGAGAAACGCTTGACTGGAAGAAACACAAGCTGGAATCAAGATTGCTGGGAGAAATATCAGTAGCCTCAGATATGCAGATGACACCACCCTTATGGCAGAAAGTGAAGAAGTAAAGAGCCTCTTGATGAAAGTGAAAGTGGAGAGTGAAAAAGTTGGCTTAAATCTCAACATTCAGAAAACTAAGATCATGGCATCCGGTCCCATCATTTCATGGCAGATAGATGGGGAAACAGTGTCAGACTTTTATTTTTTGGGGCTCCAAAATTACTGCAGATGGTGATTGCAGCCATGAAATTAAAAGACGCTTACTCCTTGGAAAGAAAGTTATAACCAACCTAGACAGCATATGAAAAAGCAGAGACATTACTTTGCCAACAAAGGTCCATCTAGTCAAGGCTATGGTTTTTCCAGTGGTCATGTATGGATGTCAGGGTTGGACTATAAAGAAAGCTAAGCTCCAAAGAATTGATGCTTTTGAACTGTGGTGTTGGAGAAGACTCTTGAGAGTCCCTTGGACTGGAAGGAGATCCAACCAGTCCATCCTAAAGGAGATCAGTCCTGAATATACATTGGAAGGACTGATGTTGAAGCTGAAACTCCAGTCCTTTGGCCACCTGACACGAAGAGCTGAGTCATTTGAAAAGACCCTGATGCTGGGAAAGATTGAAGGCAGGAGGAGAAGGGGACGACAGAGGATGAGATGGTTAGATGGCATCATTGACTCATTGCACGTGAGTTTGAGTAGACTCCAGGAGTTGGTGATTGACAGGGAGGCCTGGCATGCTGCGGTTCATGGGGTCTCAAAGAGTCGAACACAACTGAGCGACTGAACTGAACTGATTGTTACACAAATACCCCTCTGTTTTGAGTACTGTGACTTTATATGTCTTAAAATCAGAAAGTGGTAGTCCTCCAATTTTTTTCTTCTTTTTCAAAGTGGATTGGCTATTCTAGATCTTCTACATTTCTATGTGAATTTTAGAATCAGTTTGTCAAATTCTACAAGAAAAACCTTGTGATTGACCTATGGGGAAAATTGACAATTAATGATGTTAATTATTTAATTGATGAATAAGATCCCTCCACTTATTTAGGTTGGTGTCAATTTCTCTCAATATTTATAGTTTTAAGTTACATGTTTTTCACAACTTTTGTCAGAATCATTGCTAAGTACTTAACTGTTTCACTCTGTAATAATACCCTTTAAAATTTTTAATTTCCAGTTGTTCGTTGCTAGTATTATAAAAACAGAATTGACTACTGCATATTCATCTTGCATCCTTTGAGCTTACTAAACTCATTAGGTCTAGTAGGTTTTTTTTGTAGATTCCCTCAGATTTCTACATAGACCTCTATAAATGTTATCTATAAATAAAGACAAATTTAAGTCTTCCTTTCTTATCTGGAATCCTTTTATTTCTCTTTCTTGCCTGATTGCACTGCTCAGAACCTCTAGTTCAATGTGGAATAGAGATAACGAGAGTAGACGTTCTTGTCTTGTTTCTGATCTTAGAGGGAAGATATTCAATCTTTTACCATTGGAAGCTACCATTAGTTGTAGATTTTCCCACAGATCTCCTTTCTCATGTTGAAAAGTCCCCCCTATTGTCAGTTATCTGGGAGTTAATAGGATTGGATGTTGGGTTTGGTCAAATGATTTTTCTGATCTATTGATGTGATCATATTGTTACTGGCCTTGCTCTAGATTCTTGGACAGAAATACCACAAAAATGAATATTGTTCCCAAAAGATTTTTAGGCAAGCAATAGTTTTTATTGGAGGGATAATGTGTGCCAAGGGAGAAGGTGAACGAGTCCCAGCTCCCCAAGGAAATTCAGAAATAGGATTTTAAAGGCAGTGTGAAGGAGGGGGCCACAGGATGCCTGATTAGCTTGGCATCATTTCTCAGGTTGGTTGGCATAAAAGTGAAATTCTGAGCTTCGTCAACATACTGGTTTCAGTTGGTCTGAGGTCTGCATGCTTGCAGTCAGCAGTTTTCATCTGGTTGGGGTCTGCTTCCTTCAAATACAACTTAGGATTGTGTGTCAGCCTTTATCTCTCAGGAAACTGGGAGTTCTGTGATTCTACTGTGTGGTGGGTTTACAGTCCAGCTTTTGTCCTTTGGAAACTGTATATACATCAATGGAACAGAAATAATCTGGTACTTTTGTAGATCTCTAGTTATTGTCTCAAAGACCGAAGCCCTCGGGCACTTTGTTGTAGTGGGCTTGTAGTTTTCTTTGCTCCAGGCATTTCCTTGGTCTTCTTCCAAGATGGCTGTGTACTCTTGTCTTCCTGTTTCATTATGATTATTCATTTTTAGTTTGTTAATATGGTAATATACACTGATTGATTTTCAGACCAAGCTTGTGTCCATAGGATAAATTTCATTTGGTCATGTTATATTATCCTTTTTATACATTGTTGAATTCAGTTGCTAACATTTTGTTTAGGATTTTGCCATCTGTATTTGGGAGGGACATTGGTCTGAAATTTTGTATTAATGTTGTAAACTGATTTTCACATCAGGGTAATGCTGGCTGCAAAGAACTAGTTGGGTCATATTTTCTCCTCTTCAGTTTTCTTGAAAGTTTATATAGAATTGTTCTTTTTCTTTCTTGTATTTTTTAATAGTATTCATAAGTAAAATCAGTGTGGGTCTGGAGTTCTCCTTGTGGGAAAGTTTTAAGTTCCAATTTCAATTTCTTGGAAAGATACAGGACTATCTAGGTCATCCATTTCCTCTTGTGTTAACTTTCACAGTTTGTGTCTTTCAACGAGTGTGTCCATTTCATCTCTAAGTTGTCTAATTTATAGGCACAAAGTTCATATTATTTTTTATTATCCTTTCAGTAACCATAGAAACCATGGCATCATCCTTCAACCGTTCCTCATGTTGGTAATTTTTGTCTTTCTTTCTGATCAGTATGACTGAAGGTGTATGATTATTACTGGCTTTGTCAAAAAAAGGCCAGCATTTGTTTTTGTGTACTTTTTTTTTCCCCTCTTTGTTTCTCTCTCTCTGTTTCTCTCTCTCTCTCTCTCCCCGTGTGTGTGTGTGTGTGTGTGTGTGTGTGTGTGTGTGTGTTGCCTGGCCATGTGGCATGTGGGATCTTAGTTCCCTAACCAAGGATCAAACCCACACCACTTGTGGTAGAAACCTGGAGTCTTAACTGCTAGACCACCAGGAAAGTCCTGTTTTCTGTTTCTTATTTCATTAATTTTCACTCTGATGTTTATTACTTTCTTTAATCTATTTACTTTGGATTTAATTTGCTGTTATCTTTCTAGTTTCTTGAGGTGGAAATTGAGATAATTGATTTGAGACCTTTATTGTTTCTTTTTTAATTGAGATGTAATTGACATATAACATTGTATTAATTTTAGGTATACAACATAATGATTTGATATGTGTACATACTGTGAAATGATTACCACAAGAGGTTTAGTTAAGATCCTTTACCACACATAATGACAAATATTTTTTCTTATGATGAGTACTTTTAAGATCTATTCTCTTAACTTTTGAATACAATATAGTATTGTTAACTGTAGTATCCATGCTGTATGTTATATCCTCAGGATTATTTTATCTTATAAATAAATGGAAGTTTGTATCTTTTACCCCTTCACCCATTGTACCCAACCCCCAACCCTCGCCTCTGGAAAATACAATCTGTTCTCTGTATCACTGGATTTGGTTTTAGATTCTGCATATAAGTGAGATCATACAATATTTGTCTCTCTCTCTCTCTGACTTATCCTGGAATAAATCCCACTTGATCATATTGTATGACCTTTTTAATATATTGTTGAATTTGATTTGCTGCTTTATTGAGTATTTTTGCATTGATATTCATTAGAGAGAATTGGATTGTAGTTTTCTTATAGTGACCTTGTCTATTTTTGGTATTGGTAATGATGTCTTTGTAAAATGACTTTGGAAATGTTCCTTCCTTTTGTATTTTTTGGAAAAGTTTGAGAATAATTGGTGTTAATTCTTCTTTAAATGTTTGGTAAAACTCAGCAGTGAAGACATCTGGTTCTAGACTTTTCTTTGTTGAGAGGTTTTGGATTACTACTTGGATTACTCCTGGTAGCTCCTCTGGTAAAGAATCTGCCTGCAATGCAGGAGACCCTAGTTTGATTCCTGGATTGGGAAGATCCCTGGAGAAGGGATAGGCTACCCACTCCAGTATTCTGGCCTGGAGAATCCCATGGACTGTATAGTCCATGGGTTCCCAAGGAGTTGGACACGAATGAGTGACTTCCACTCACTTTTGATTACTGATTCAGTCTCCTAACTAGTGGGGCTTCCCTGGTGACTTGGACGGTAAAGAATATGCTTGCAATGCAGGAGAACTGGATTCAATCCCTGGGTTGGGAAGGTCCCCTGGAGAAAGGAATGGCAACCCACTCTAGTATTCTTGCCTGGAGAATTCCATGGACAGAAGAACCTGGCAAGCTATACAGTCCATGTGGTTGCAAAGCCAGACATGACTGAGTGACTAACACACACTCCTTACTAGTAATTATCTGTCCAACTTTTCTGTTTCTTCATGATTCAGTCTTGGTAGATGGTGGTTATTCAGTTGCTAAGTCATGTCTGACTCTTCGTGACCCCATGTACTGTAGCATGCCGGGCTTCCCTGTCTTTCGCTGTCTCCTGAAGTTTGCTCAAGCTCATATCTATTGAGTTGGTGGTGCCATCCAACCATCTCATCCTTTGTCACCCCCTTCTCCTCTTGCCCTCAATCTTTCCCATCATCAGAGTCTTTTCCAGTGGTCAGCTCTTCACGTCAGGTGGCCAGAGTAGATGGTAGATTGTGTTTCTAGGAATTTATCCATTTTTTCCCTACATTGTCCATTTTGTTAACATATGATTGTTCATATTGTTGTCTTACAATCTTTCGTATTTCAGTGGTGTCAGTTATAACATCTCCTCTTTCATTTCTAGTTTTATTTGGCTGCTGTTTCTTTTTTTCTTTATAAATCTAGCTAAAGTTTTCTTTAGTTTATCTTTTCAAAAAATAAACTTTTAGTTTTATTCGTCTTTTCTATTTTCTGTTTAGTCTCTATTTCATTTATTTGTACTCTGATCTTTGTTGTTTGCTTCCATCTGTGAACTTTGGAGTTAATTTGTTCTTTTCCTGTTTCCTTGAGGTGTAAAGGGTGGTTGTTTATTTGAGATTTTTCTTGTTTCTTAATGTAGCCACTTATTGTCATGAACTTTCCTCTTAGAACTGCTTTTGCTGCATCCTGTAAATTTTGGTATGTTGTCTTTCCATTTTCATTTCTCTCAAGATATTTTTTTGATTTCTTCTTTGACCCATTGGTTGTTATAGCATGTTGTTTGATCTCCACTTATCTGTGAATTTTCCAGTTTTCTTTTTGTAATTGATTTCTAGTTTTATACCACAGTGGTTGGAAAAGATGCTTGATATGATTTTAACTTTCTTAAATTTGTTGAGACTTGCTTTTGGCTCAGCATATAATCTGTGCTGGAGAATGTTCCCTGTGCTCTTGAGAAGAATGTGTATTCTGCTGTTTTTGAAGAAATGTTCTGCATATATATATGATAAGTCCATCAGATATCACATGTACCTTAAGTCTGATGTTTCCCTGTTGATTTTCTGTCCAGATGATGAAAATAGGGTATTGAAATCCCCTTCTATTATTGTATTGCTGCATATTTCTCCCTATTACTTCTTAATTTAGGCATGTAATTCTATAACTTTCCTTCTAAGTATTGCTCTAGTGGTGTTCTACATATTGCGATATATGTTTTTATTTTAATTCAAAACATTATTTAATTTTCTTTGTTGTTGAAATATTTAATAGATTGTCTTTTTTTTACAGCAGTTTTTTTAACAGCAAAATTGAGTGAAAAGTACAGTGTTCTCACATACCACACCCTGCTGCCTGCACATGAGTATAGTCTCCCCCACCATCAACATCCTGCATCTGAGTGGCACATTCGTTATCATCGATGAACCTGCATTACTTGTCATTATTATCCAAAGTCTGTAGTTTACACTAGGGTTCACTCTTGATGTTATACATCATTTGGGTTTGGACAAATGTATAATGACATATATTCACCAGTGTAGCATATGGAATAGTTCTATTGCTGTAACAATCCTCTGTGCCCTGTTCACCCTCCTTTACCTAACTCTTCAACCACTGATTTCTGCCCCCCACCCGCAATGATGTTTTTATTGTCTCCAAAATTGTGCCTTTTCTAGAATATTGTATTGTTAAAGTCTTACAATGTACAGCCTTTCCAGATTGGCTCTTTCACTTAGTAATATACATTTAAGTTTGTTTGTGTCCTTCCATATCTTGGTAGCTTTATTATTTAAGCACTGAATAGTATTCTATTGTTTGGATGTTCAGTTCAGTTCAGTCCAGTCGCTCAGTCGTGACCAACTCTTTGCAACCCCATGGACTGTAGCATGCCAGGCTTCCCTGTCCACCAACTCCTGGAGCTCGCTCAAACTCATGTCCGTCAAGTCAGTGGTGCCATCCAACCATCTTATCCTCTGTCGTCCCCTTCTCCTCCTGCCTTCAATCTTTTGCAGCATCAGGGTCTTTTCCAATGAGTCCGTTCTTCACAGCAGGTGGCCAAAGTATTGGAGCTTCAGCTTCAGCATCAGTCCTTCCAACTGACTGCAAGCTCACTGATTCTTTCCTTGACCCATCAGTCTAAGCATGAGCCCATCAGAAACATTCTTATCTGTTACAGTGTCTTTTTTTATAACTTTTTATATTGGAGTATAACTAATTAACAATGTCGTGATAGTTTCAGGTGGATGACAGGGGGACTCAGCCATACATATGCATGTATCCATTCTCCCCCAAACTCCCCTCACATCCAGGCTGCCACATTTTACTGAGCAGAGTTCCCAGTGCTATATAGTAGGATGTTGTTGGTTATCCATTTTAAATATACCAGTTCTGTTACAGTGTTTTTTATTTCTGTGGTTTCCTTTTGATTCTTTCTTACCATCTTTCTGTTTATGTTACTAATCTCTTCTTGCATGTTGTCAACTTTTTCTGTTACCCTTAGCATATAGATCATAATTATTTTAAATTCCCAGATAATTCCAAAAAACTCTGCCATATCTGACTCTGGTTCTTTTGCTTGTTTTTTCCTTTCAGACTGTTTTGTTTTTCCCCCTGCCTGTTAGCATGCCTTGCAACTTTTTTGTTGAAAACCAGATATGAAGTTTAATAGAAACTGAAGTAAATAAGCCTTTATTGTTTATCTGATTAGGTGTTAGTCTGTATTTACTGTTTCCTTTAGTGTAGGTGTCAGAGGTTTCAATTTCCTCTAATGTTCTTATGTCTGTTTCCCATGTCCTCTTAGGATTTTCTGAGAAACCCCTTAAATAGAGCCTATGCCTGTAGTTATTTCCGTTATAATCTGCTTATTACAGGAGCACCTTTGAGATGGTATAAGGTGTGGGAGGATGGGAAGCGTTCTCTAGTCTTAAGGTGAGGTCTCAGTCTTACAATGGTCTTGTGCTTCTGGGCTGTGAATTTCGTGCATTTAAGCTGCACCCTTCTTCCCCTAGGTGAGATAAGAAGGCTGGAGGAAGCTGAAGTTGGGTAATTTCCCTTCCCTCAAGTTGAAAAAGGCTATGGTGAATGAAGTCTTTTACCTTGTTGACTAGACCTTTACTTTGAGGACACTTCGGGTGTATTTCAAAATGGTGACTATAACTCTTTCCATATATCAGAAAGGTCACATTTCTTGGTCAAACATGATGAATTTTTTCCTAGTCTCTACTGTGAGAATATGGTAGGTTTCTAGGAGGTCAGACTTATGGCAGTGCAGAAGCTCCCTTTATAATGGGCCCCCATGAGTTTTGAACACTGGTGGTAGTCTACACTTAGGCTTCACAAATTTGCTGAAGTCATTGTTTATGTGTTACTGGCTCCTGCCACTCTGCTTCAGGTAAGCTCATTTGTATTCTCTGTATTAGCCAGTCTCTCCAGTCGGTCCTGTGGCCTCATTTCTCTGTACAGAAAACAGGAATCAAGACCATCCCCAAGAAAAAGAAATGCCAAAAAGCAAAATAGTTGTCTGAGGAGGCCTTACAGATAGCTGTGAAAAGAAGAGAAGCCAAAAGCAAAGGAGAAAAGGAAAGATAGACCCATTGAATGCAAAGAATAGCAAGGAGAGTGCCAAAGAATAGCAAGGAGAGATAAGAAAGCCTTCCTCAGCAATCAATGCAAAGAAATAGAGGAAAACAATAGAATGGGAAAGACTAGAGAAGAAAATTAGAGATACCAAGGGAACATTTCATGCAAAAATGGTTTCAATAAAGGAAAGAAATGGTATGGACCTAACAGAAGCAGAAGATATTAATAAGATGTGGCAAGAATACACAGAACTGTACAAAAAAGATCTTCCCCACCCAGATAATGATGATGGTGTGATTACTCACCTAGAGCCAGACATCCTGGAATGTGAAGTCAAGTGAGCCTTAGGAAGCATCACTACGAACAAAGCTAGTGGAGGTGATGGAATTCCAGTGGAGCTGTTTCAAATCCTGAAAGATGATGCTGTGAAAGTGCTGCACTCAATATGCCAGCAAATTTGGAAAACTCAGCAGTGGCCACAGGACTGGAAAAGGTCAGTTTTCATTCCAATCCCAAAGAAAGGCAATGCCAAAGAATGCTCAAACTACCATACAGTTGCACTCATCTCACACACTAGTAAAGTAATGCTCAAAATTCTCCAAGCCAGGCTTCAGCAATATGTGAACTGTGAACTTCCTGATGTTCAAGCTGGTTTTAGAAAAGGCAGAGGAACCAGAGATCAAATTGCCAAGATCCGCTGGATCATGGGAAAAGCAAGACAGTTCCAGAAAAACATCTATTTCTGCTTTATTGACTATGCCAAAGCCTTTGACTGTGTGGATCGCAATAAACTGTGCAAAATTCTGAAAGAGATGGGAATACCAGACCACCTGTCCTGCCTCTTTAGAAATCTGTATGCAGGTCAGGAAGCAACAGTTAGAACTGGACGTGGAACAACAGACTGGTTCCAAATAGGAAAAAGAGTACATCAAGGCTGTATATTGTCACCCTGCTTATTTAACTTCTATGCAGAGTACGTCATGAGAAATGCTGAGCTGGAAGAAGCGCAAGCTGGAATCAAGATTGCCGGGAGAAATATCGATAACCTCAGGTGTGCAGATGACACCACCCTTATGGGAGAAAGTGAAGAAGAACTAAAGAGCCTCTTGATGAAAGTGAAAGAGGAGAGTGAAAAAGTTGGGTTAAAACTCAACATTCAGAAAACGAAGATCATGGCATCTGGTCCCATCCCTTCATGGCAAATAGATGGGGAAACAGTGGAAACAGTGGCTGTCTTTATTTTTCTGGGCTCCAAAATCACTGCAGATGGTGATTGCAGCCATGAAATTAAAAGATGTTTACCCCTTGGAAGGAAAGTTATGACCAACCTAGACAAAATATTGAAAAGCAGAGACATTACTTTGCCAACAAAGGTCCATCTAGTCAAGGCTATGGTTTTTCCATTGCTCGTGCATGGATGTGATAGTTGGACTATAAAGAAAGCTGAGGGCCAAAGAATTGATGCTTTTCAACTGTGGTGTTGGAGAAGACTCTTGTGATTTCCTTGGACTGCAAGGAGTCCATCCTAAAGAAGATCAGTCCTGGGTGTTCATTGGAAGGACTAATGTTGAAACTGAAACTCCAATACTTTGGCCACCTGATGTGCAGAACTGACTCATTTGAAAAGACCCTGATGCTGGAAAAGATTGAGGGCAGGAGGAGAAGGGGACGACAGAGGATGAGATGGTTGGATGGCATCACCGACTCGATGAACATGGGTTTGGATGAACTCCGGGAGCTGGTGATGAACAGGGAGGTCTGGCGTGCTGTGGTCCATGGGGTTGCAAAGAGTCTGACAAGACTGAATGACTAAAGTGAACGGAAGAAAACTCATTGCTTTTCAGTGTAGTTTTTTTCTTTTTGTGAGAGTGGGAGTACAAGATCTACATGTCAGAGTGGAAATTGGAAGGGTACCCACTGTGCAATTTGTATGTTTTAAGTTTTGTGTAGATGCTTTGTGGCTTAGCAGAAGCCACAAATGATCTTTACCAATGATCTTTACCAAGATCATCAATCTTGGTAAACGTCCCACATGCATTTGAAAATAATGTGTATTCTACAGTTTTTGAGTATAGTATTTTATATATATCAAGGTCAATTTGATTAATATTGTTTAACTCTTCTATGTCTTTACTTTTTTTGCATGCTTACTCTTGGTAAACTTCTTCATGTATGATCCTGGATTTTTCTTTTTTTTTGATTTCTCAACTCTTGCTCCATTATCTCTCACTCTCAACATATGCTTTGTATGTTTTGAAGCTATGCTGTTATGTGCATATAAAACACTGTGGAATGGTCCCTGTTTTTTTAATCATATACTGGATGTTTCTCTACTTGATTTATACCTTTCTATTACTGTCAATATTTTGTCAACTTTTAATAAGATTTATTTTTATAATGTTTACATTGACTACTTTCTTTACTTTTTACTATCCACATGTTTTATCTTTTGCTTTCAGCCTTCCATAATTACCTTCATATTAGATTTGGCTTATTTAGTAAAGAAATCACAACTGAAATAGCAAGTGTAAATACAATCACCCCTGCCTAGTTTAGGAAACTCAATAGTAACTCTTCAGGATCAACCCACTTGTACATGTGAAACAGGTGAGTTAAATATAAGTGTAATTGGTATCATTATCCCAGTATAGTTAAAGGTTTTATCATAGCACAGACATTTGTAATTCCTTCAGATTCAAACAGTTGCTCTCAGGTTACTATTGTTGAAGCAATTGAAGCTTTATTAATAAAACTTGTAAGGATAATCTCTGATTTATTACTATTCAGTCATTTGTATTACTGCCAAAAACAGTTGGAAGAATCCACTGTACTGGGGGTTTTGTGAAAAGATATATTATTTTTAATTTATATTTTTACTATAGATCCAACCTCTAGTTAATATAGAACCATTTAGATTTCTTGTTACGTTTGTTAGTGTGGTTTATCAAGGAATTTTCCCATATTGCTAAAATTTTCAAATTTATCGATATAAAGTTGTTTATATGGTCATTGTTTTTAAGTCTTTGTGAGAAGTTGGGCTTCCCAGGTAGCTCAGCTGGTAAAGAATCCACCTGCAATGCAGGAGCCCGCAGTTCGATTCTCCAGGGTAGTCCTTGATCATCACTGGTAGGTGTGTGTCAGTTCTTCACAAGGAACTTGGCTTTAATTTTCTTTTCAGTGTTTGTTTTTTATGTCTTTGGTACTCTGTTTTTTAATTCTGCTGTTAAAGATTGATTAGCTGTTATCTTTCAAGTTTTGTGACATTATATCTTATACAAAGTATTTTTAGTCTTTCTCCTTTCCTACTAGTATCCCCAAAGCCAGAAATTTTCATGTAAGCTTTTGCTTTAACTCTGTTATACAAATATAATATGTTATATTTTCATTCAGACCAAAATATTTACAGTTATACATTTAAACCATGTTTGGATCATGGCTGTTCTTTAACTTTGAAGCAAATTACTATTTTCTAGTTTGTTTTTCTTCTTTACACAATTTTAATTCTGCAAGTAAGGAACCTTAAGCAGTTTTATTTTTAGCATTTGTTAAGACTTCCTTTATGACTGTAAATATTGTCTGTTTTGGTAAATATCATGTGTGTGCTTGTGTGCCAAGTTGCTTCAGTCATGTCTGACTCTTTGCAACCCTATGGACTGTAGCCTGCCAGTCTTCTCTGTTCATGGGATTCTCCAGGCAAGAATACTGCAGTGGGTTGCCATGCCCTCCTCCAGGAGATCTTCCAGACCCAGGGATTGAACCACGTCTCTTATGTCTTCTGCATTGGCAAGTGGGTTCTTACCACTAGGGCCACCTGGGAAGCCTGTTTCAATTAGGTTAATTTGATTAAGTTTGCTTAAATCTTCTACTTAACTCTTTTAAGTTTTGTTGCTGTATTTGTTGCTGAAAGAAAGTATGTTAACACCTACAAGTAGATTTTGAATTTTTCTATTTCTCCTTTTCTATTTTTTCTATTTCTCCTTTTTGTTCTGTTGGTGTTTGCTTTATATATTTCAAAGCTATTTGTTAAGAAGATACAAACTCCTGCTGAATTTTATCATATTGAATATATCTTTATCTCTGTAATGACTTCATCGTTTCTGCTATTAATATGGTTTGTTTCCTTTCTTTTGTCAATATAAATTAGTAAACTATTGTCATTATTTTGAGTAGAAGTTCTTTCCTCTCAATTCAGAGGAAAGAACCTTTTCCTCTGTAGCATATTGAATTAGATTCTGGTTTGCATTTAGAGCCATTAAAGGGCAGTAGGAGTATGTCTTGAGGATACTAGACATGCCCTGGTGGGATAACTTCCCCAGCTGAGATAATCACAGGGTCTCTAGCTAAAGGTGGCTAGGCTTCTCAGACAAGAGGAGTCTAGGCACCTTCCCTGGTAGAGGAATGTCAGGTGTCTTGGGAGGATCTAGATACTCAGAACCAATCCAGTCGACCTGGAACTCCCATTATCAAGGTCAAAGTTTTTTTGTGTTTTTTTTGTCTCAATCGGATTTCCCGCTACAGTCTTGGCAAATCTTGGTATTCAACTTATGCTGTGATTCTGAAACTCCACAGTTAAATTCTGGTTTTCTTTGAAGTTCGCTCTGTGGCTAAAGGAGAGATTTTTTTTTTTTTTAAGTCTCCTGTTATCAGCAATCTGAGCTGAGACCTTAGAGCCTTGAGCCTCATTGTGCAAAATGTCCATTAGAATTTAATACACCCATTCCACCCCTCAGTCTTTGAGATATTTCTAGGCAACATCACAGCCTTCCCTTGGTCCGCCACACACTTGCTTCAATAGGGCACTTCATCACAATCAACAGTGAGGAGAAATTTAACTAATTGTGATGTTATTATGAGCCCATCCCCCATTCAACAGGAGTTCAGCAGTGTGTTAAGGCCATGGACATACCTAAGCGAATCCCAGAGACCCAGTTTATCTCTCTCGGCAGCACTCTTGGTACCAAGTGCTGTATGTATTTGTCAAGATCTAGTCCAGAAAAGAAAAATCCACCAAGAGTAATTACTATAAAAATTCTTGGAAAAGTATTAGAGAGCCAAAAAGGTAAAAAGGGAACACGGAGGTACAGAGAAGTATGAATTACCACAGAGAGTTGCACCCCTGAGATTGTGGGAACGAAGGGAAGAGATGGTGGTTTTCATAACCTAGAAGCTCTCACAGTGGCCTCATAGGTCTGGACCTGGACAGTAGAAGATAGAGCACTACCAGCCTAGGTGATGCTGGTAATTTAGGAACTCAGAAAAGTAGTGTGGAGTTGATAGCTGTACTTCCTATTAGGTAATATTGAGCTGGTACTGGTTCCTTAGGGACTTGGAAGAAGGTCCGCCAGGACTCTGACACAGATCTAAGAGACAGAGGGTTACTCCTCTCATGGAGCATATCAAACCCGTTATCAGGGAGCTTTGTGGTATAGCCTGAAACATCTGAGAAAGAGATACTGGCTGGCTGGTATGGGTTGCCCACAGTACTGGAAGATGGCTCTGTACATCTGGTTCTGAGCCCTCTGGCAGGGGGCATTGACACTAGGTGCCTTTGGTAGGATTGATGGAGCTGGTTCTAGAATGTGGTAACTGACTCTCAGCACCAGAGCAAGAGACCATTCTGGGTGTACGGGGAAGGTCACTGACAGTAACAGCAGGCAAACAGGAAGAGCCTCTTGTCCTTCCCTTTTGCTTTTTATTCTCCCTCTCAGGCTTTTCTTGACAGCATTTTTCAGGAATCCAGCTAGAAATGGGGAAATATAATGTGCCAGTTCCCATCTCTAGCTCCATAAACAAAGTATAAACTTTAGCGTTAGGACTCAGAAAATAGTTGATAATCAGTATAAGCTATGTCAGCAGAGTTCTGCTAATAGCTTCTGTGGTGACAGGTGATATATAGGAGGTGATAAATGATTTGTGTGATGCTGTCTCGTATTTTCTGTTGTTTTATTTAGTTGTGGCTCATTACATTCTTCTCATGACCCTGAATGGTTTGTGACCTAAGTGTAAGAAACCCTGAATTAGCTGTGACTAAAAGTGAGTGGAGACAAAGTAAGATAGAGGTTTTGAGGAGTTGAAGTAGCTGCTGGCATGGAAGAAAGAGTTAATTACTGATGCCGAGGAAGATTCTGACACTACTTGAAGTGCGGGCAATGCTGGCAGGAAGGAGAGGAAGGGCTTTGGCGTGCAGCAGTCCGTCGTATTGAACGGTACAACAGTGACAAAGCCGGGTAGACGTAAAGACCCTCGGGGTTGAAAGTTTCTCGTCACCACGTCCTATTTCTGATGAGATTACTTAATATAAGTTATTTTCCTCTTTACAGTGATTTGTTTCTAATAGTCCTCTTTCACCTCACGCATTTCCATCTTAATGTCCCCAGATCTGTAGCAGATACCAAGGATATCATGAAGGGAGACATGGAAAGGAAATCTGGTCATTAGGATTTGACCTATATCAGAGATGCTTTCCCTTAGAAGTTGCATCTAGTATACTTGGCTTCCAGGAGCTATCCATTAGTTCTGGCAAAGTATCTAGGACTATCCAGATGTTCTTGACATTGTACTACTGAGAGTATTTTTATGCTCTCTACTGTCAACCCCATTTGTGTCTGTGTTTAGAATATTCAGCCACCAGTGTATGTTCTGATGTGTCTCCAATTTTTTAAAATCTGTTGTTTTCAAATGTTAAGGAAATTATTGATACTTTTAACGGAAAGTCAGCAAATGAAGAAAATTAGCTTTTACTTGAGTTAAAATTTATGTTTTCAACAGATATGAAGTAAGTCCATTCAAATTGTGATCTCTGAATCTTTTAGTGAACTGACTCTAGATTTAAATTCTTCGGTCTAACGTTCTCTAGAGAATTCAGCTAACTCACCGTGCATGTAAAATATAGAATGGAATATATCTAAACACAGCCACGGTGAGTCTCTTATGATTGAGAACATGATGCAGCTGGGCTAGGTGCAGAGAAGGCTGCTGCTTCCATGCTGTGATTAGAGGCAACTGGGTTGTTGACTTGTCCCCAGATAACAGTCTCATTCCTATTACTTTGTCAACATAGCTGCCTTCCTTGGAAGGTCCAGGGGTTTTCTGCAGATGAAAGTGTGTTACAAATTACATGTTTGTCTGGATTGGGCTCCCGAAACTAATGAGTCCCTTAAGTGAGACTTACTTTGACTGCTTACCTCAAACAGAATGGGAGCTAGATAAGATGTCTGTAGAAGAGAAGGGGAGATGGAGCAAACTGTCTGAATAAAGAAACCAAAAAATGGTGAGTTTTGGATGGGCTGTCCACATGCTTACTGAAGCTAGCAGAGTACCAGTCGACTTTGGGTGGGGAGTAAATTGGGAGTCAGACGTCAATCTTTCTAAAATGAGAAATGTCATGCCAGTGTTCATGCTTAGAGAATAGTATATTAATGAGTCCTTATATTACAACAGGATTCAACAATTACCCATCTATGATGAATTTCCTGCATTTCTTTCCCTGTAAACCTGCTCTTCCCTTATTCCTTGCCCTTACATATATGAGACAAACTCCAGAATTTTATTGATTCAAGCCTTGTCCCAATTGAAATCACTTTCTTTCTCTCCCTCTCTCTCCCTCTCTCCCCTACCCTCTCTGCCCCAACCACCCTCTCCTAGATCTTCTTTCTATTTTCACTTCAGCGTTGCAGCTTTGATGGGCCAGTTCTTCCAGGACACAGATCCATAAAGCTTATCCCTGCACCCTCAACAGCTGAGAGGAAGGAGCCAGACCAGCAGTGCCTGATGCCCTGCCCTCTTCTGTCCTGAGCAGGTGGCTCCATAATGACAGTGGGTGAGGCCCTGGTACACTTCAGAGTCACTCCCCTGCTGCTCTGGTTTGGGGTGTGTCTGTTCATTTCTGGTCACTCTCAGGCCAGGCCCTCCCAGCACTTCTCTTCCCCAGAGTTGGTGATCCCCTTGAAGGTGACTGGCTGGGGCAGAAATGCAAAGGTTCCAGGCTGGCTCTCCTATAGCCTGCGATTTGGGGGCCAAAGACACATCGCCCACATGAAGGTCAAGAAGTTCTTGGTTTCCAGGCCCCTCCCAGTGTTCACCTACACAGACCAGCGTTCCCTGCAGCAGGATCAGCCTTTTGTTCCTGATGACTGCTACTATCATGGTTATGTGGAGGGTGCTCCCAAGTCCCTGGTTGCCCTCAGTACCTGTTCTGGAGGTTTTCGAGGAATACTGCAGATAAATGATCTTGCTTATGAAATTGAACCAGTTAGGTCTTCCGCCACATTTGAACACTGGGTATATAGAATAGACATCAATGATACTCAGTTCCCACGTATGAGATGTGGGTTAACAGAAGAGGAAATAGCACGCCAATTGGAGTTGCATAATTTCACCCTGAAGCAAAGTTCTTACACAGGCTGGTGGACCCACTTGCGGTTTCTTGAGCTGGTAGTGATTGTGGACAATCTTCGATACATTTTCTCAGGAAGCAATGTGTCAGTAGTACAAAATGATATAGCTAATGCTGTCAACATAATAAATAGCCTGTATCGCCCTTTGGCAGTTGATGTAATTTTAACTGGGCTTGAAATCTGGACTGAAATAAACCAAATTGCCACTGATGACATAGAGAATATGTTGGAGGATTTTGCTGTTTGGAAGTTTTTTAACCTTGATAAGCGACTGCCACATGATGCAGCCCATCTTTTCATAAAGAAATCATTTGACCCTACGCTTGGAGTTGCCTTTGTTGCTGGAGTATGCCAGAATCCTCTTAATAGTGGAGTTATGGTTTTCGAAGATGAGAGTCTGTATGCTTTTGGGCTTACTGTTACCCATGAACTTGGTCATAATTTAGGTATGCTGCATGATACTGAATTTTGTGTGTGTGAACTTCAGTTTTGCATAATGTATCCTGCCAGATCGGTAACGAGTAAATTCAGCAACTGCAGTTATGCCGAGTTTTGGGACAATGTGATGAGGAATGGACTTTGTCTCTTCTCTCCTCCAAATCCAGAGAATATCTTTAGGATAAAGTATTGTGGGAACCTAGTGGTCGAAGAAGGAGAGGAGTGTGACTGTGGAACCATAGGGCAGTGTGCACGTGATCCCTGCTGTCTGCCGAATTGCGCTCTGAAGCCTGGAGCTGCTTGTGCTTTTGGGTCTTGCTGTAAAAACTGCAAGGTCAGGTCAGCAGGGACCTTGTGCAGAAAACAGGTCAATGAATGTGACCTTCCAGAGTGGTGCAATGGGACATCGCATCAGTGCCCAGAAGATGTATTTGTGCAGGATGGGATTCCCTGTAGTGACAGTGCCTACTGCTATAAAAAGAACTGTGCTAACCATGATGAACAGTGCAGGGAGATTTTTGGCAAAGATGCAAGGAGTGCATCTCAGAGTTGCTACAAAGAAATCAACACCCAAGGAAATCGATTTGGTCACTGTGGTATCAGCAACACAGAGTACATGAAATGTGAAGTCCCTGATATCCTGTGTGGGAGAGTTCAGTGTGAAAATGTGGGAGTCATCCCAAATCTGATGGAACATTCCACAGTGCATCAGTTTCAAGTCAATGACACCACTTGCTGGGGCACTGACTATCATGTCGGAATGTCCATACCTGATATCGGCCAGGTGAAGGACGGCACAATGTGTGGTCAAAAAAAGATCTGTGTTCACAGCAGGTGTGTCAGTATGGTTCCTGAGCCACAAGCCTGTCAGCCTAAGACCTGCCACATGAAGGGGGTCTGCAATAATAAGCAAGAGTGCCATTGCAACCCCGGATGGGCACCTCCCTACTGCAAGGATGAAGGCAGTGGAGGTAGTAATAGTAGTGGCCCACCGGGTAATCCCCAAGGAGATGAGGAAGGAGAGGGAGAAGAGGAAGAGGAGGAAGAAGAGGCCGAAGAGGCAGAACAGGCGGAAGACACAAAAATGGAAAAGAACACTCACATGTTACTGTGGCTTATTCCTTTGATTTGTTTATTTGTATGTTGCTTCCTTGTGCTTTGTAAGAAGCGTAAAGAGAAAAAGGAGCCAGAAATGATGGAGGAAGAGGATACTGAAGAAGAGGAGACGGAGGAAGAAAGTGACTAAGGCTCCTACTTCATTCACAAAGGAAAAAAAAAAAAAATCCCTGGCTTTTCTTTTAAATAGTAGAGGAGCATTAGGGCCTGTCTGACTGCTTCAAGAAAAATTTAAGGATCTCTTATGGCAGGATCATAAGCAGTAATATTTCACTGAAGGATTCTTATCATGTTCTTAACTTACTCCTCAGTGTGCTAAGCAATATTAAAAGTTCATTTTTTCCCTCTGGAAGTCATTTCTTTATGTTTCCTGAGCAAAGGCACGGGAAAGTCTCATTTGTAACCTAATGTCTATCAGTTGTAAACATCTTCCCACCTTTGTACTCTTAAAATGTCATGTCCAAGATGTGCCACTATATACCCTATTTCTGTTTGGCCTGCTCTTTTCTGGGAATCTGTGCCAGGGAGGGGCCAGTAAAAGTAGCCTGGAATGATGGCTGAAGAGAGAAGGGAGTTTACCTTCTTGTGTGCTGAAAGTTACTCTGTCATTTTGGTAGCCAAGTTTGGTTTTGGATTCCAGTTTTGTTGACTCTGTTAGAATCACCCTCATTCTTCATTAGAAGTACAAGCACCAGTTGACCAGTGATGCTTTGAAAGGTCACTGTTGTAGCTCTGGGGTTAGCAGTGTGGTTCTCCTCTGAGTTGCTGGAGCACCAGCAGCAGTTGGTCACTTGCCCTCCTTAGAAGTCTTGGTCCCTGCTTTGCAGAGGACCTCCTGAAATCACCAGTACTTGAATGAACCAACTTCTTTTTGTTCCCTTGGCCCTGCGGCTGCAAGGTGCTTTCAGTAGTTAGTTCATTGTGATAGTTTGAATTGGGTGGAGGAAGTTAGCTGTACAGATGAGAAATTATACTACTCTTTCAGCCTTGGCCAACCTGGCAGCAAGCTCTGGAATGAATATTACCTGACAGACTAGTCTTGAATTGGGCTAAAATGGCCTGGTCTTCATACTTTCCCCTTGCCCATTCACTGGATGTGGGTGCTCCAGGAAGACCAAGAGCTTGGCCGTGCACCTCAGCAACTGAGGCTGACCCAGAGAGCTAATATCTGGAGGCTCTATGCTGATAATTCCAGCAGCTGGTCAGCAAGACTTTCCTGGAAGGAGGATGAAGGTGGCTGATTTGGAAATTCCACAATCTGACCTTTACACTGCTCTGATCAGCTTTTCTTTCTGTATACTTTTTTAATTTTATTTTTTAACTTTACAATATTGTATTGGTTTTGCCATATATCAAAATGAATCCACTACAGGTATACATGTGTTCCCCATCCTGAACCCTCCTCCCTCCCCATACCCTCCCTCTTTCTATATTTTGGAACAACTTCTCCGGGATTCTGGCAGGCACCTCTGCCTGTGGGGAACCACAGAAGAGGGAAGTTAGTGGGATGAAGCATGAACCCTACTACTGTGTTGGTTTTGGAGCTGAAGTTGATTGTTACTGCCTCTCTCCACTATGCCTTCTAGTTTCCCTCATCTCTAGAGAGCATTCTGATGGTTTGGGCGGGATATTCACCCTGTGTCATTACCCAGGTCCTTGTCTTTAAAGTCCCTGAACGTCTGATCACATTGCCTTTCTCAGGCTGGGATTGCTGAATCTATCCAGTCACAGTCACAGTAGAGCTGGAGGATAAGAAGAGGCACCTGAGACCACCTGGCTTCCACACCCCTGCCCTACCTCCTATGATTAGGCTCAGCTATGCCTGTCAAGACTGTGACCTCTTCTTGCTACTGCAGGGATCCAAGGATCCCCAAATGCCCAGGTGGCAGCTTTTATTTCCACTGGGACTTTAGCTTTGTCCCAAGGCAAAAATATGACCCATTTGGTGACTCTGCGGAGCCAGAGTTGCAGGGGACAGGAAGTACAAAACACACCAGTGAGTCATAGGGAGTGAATGTAAGCGGTGCCACTGCTACTTCCAGCCCCTGGTTGCCAGACCCTTGTCAAGGTCTCTGGCTTAGTGTGTACAGTCCATCCTGGGATGGCTCCTGTGTGAGAGTTCCCCAGGGAGACAGAACCAAGAGGCTATGGAGATTTATAGATTTACCCTTTCCTCAGAAGAGGAAGTCGGAGAAGGTGATTGCACCCCACTCGAGTACTCTTGCCTGGAAAATCCCATGAACGGAGGAGCCTGGTAGGGTGCAGTCCAGGGGATCGCTGAGTCAGACACGACTAAGCGACTTCACTTTCACTTTTTACTTTCATGCATTGGAGAAGGAAATGGCAACCCACTACAGTGTTCTTACCTGGAGAATCCCTGGGGTGGGGAAGCCTGGTGGGCTGCCGTCTATGGGGTCGCACAGAGTCAGACACGAATGAAGCGACTTAGCAGCAGCAGCAGAAGAGCAAGTAAAGTCCTTGGGTGATACTGATTCTTCTTGAAATCTGGTAACTTTAACAGTATAATGGGAAATTAATCCTGAGATATTATGATATAAATTCAATACGCCTTATGCAACATGGTAGAATAAGAGGAAATAACAAGAAAAGACAAGAAACATGAATATAAAAATATACCAAAATAAGCAGGACATACTCATGACACATTGCAATCCTTGTTTCTATAACTGCTCATATGGTTGTAGCTGGTATTTATGACCATCTTCTTTTACTACCCATTTTGTTCCTTTGTCGTCAGCAAGTACTGTATCTAATCATGTTCTTTATCTGATGGGGTAATCCAAACCTTTATTCCTGGAGGGTCTGGGCCAATCCAACCTGCCATTGACCTTAATCACACGGCATGGTAATACTGGAGAATCCCTAAGATATTTCCTGTGTTCCAGACCTTCTCTTCTTTACTGTGGAATAGTAGTCCAATATCCCCTTATCACCCCAGTCATCACCATAGTTCCGTTCATTGATTCGGAGGCATGGCAAACCAAATTGTCCAGGTGGCAGTCTTAACTTTCTGTTAATAAAATCAATCTAGGGTCTCCTGGTGGAAGCATTTCGCCCTCTAGGACTAAGACTTTGAGGCTAGCAAAGTGTAAAGTCATGAGAAGAGGAAGCCAAAATTTTGCTAGTAGGTCACTAAGGTTAATAATGAGTGTGGTCAATTCCATTTTCACATTGATTCCTGGACCCTTGAATCCTGAGTATGGAGAAATAGCGCCATATATTCGACATTGATTCTGGGCATAAGCAGCCTTCTGAAGACCCTTGCTGCAATCCTGCAAGGTATGGCCACCTAGCTAGCACTATAACTGAGTCTTCAAAAGGCTGTTGTGTCAAGACAGCTGCTTCAGGATGGTGGGGAACATGGTAAGACCAGTGAGTTCTATAAGCATGGACCCATTGCCACATTTATTTTTCTGTGCAGTACATTTCTTGATCAAAAGTAATGCTGTGTGGAATACCATGCTGACGGATAAGGCATTCTTTAAGTCCATGGATGGTATCTTTGGCAGAAGTATTGGGTGTGGGGTGGGGGTGGGGGGCGCAGATTACATCTAGAGTGTCTACTCCTGTAGGAATAAAATGCTTCACCTTGTATATTGGAAGCAGCCCAGGAAGGTAATGAACCACCTTCTGATGCACACACTAGGAAGCTGTCTGATCACCCCAGGAAAAATTGCCATATTGGAGGCTCAGTGTTGGTCTCTGCCACTGAAGATTGGGCAGTTAGTGGTGGCTATAGCCTAGTCATTCTTGGTGAGTGGAAGTCAGTGTTGCTGAGCCCATGTATAACTGTCAACTCTGCCCTGCCACCATGGCTACTTTGTTAATGAGCCCATTGGGTAATGATAGGTAGCTAGGGAAACAGGCCAAATGGTATCCACAGAATGAGTCATCCTATCCACTTGGTTATTAGAATCCTCTGCTGAGGTAACCTTTTGGTGAGCATTCATGTGTGACACAAATACTTTCATGTCTTTTGACCAGATAAGCCCGTCCACATACCTCTTTCTCATATTTCTTTGTCACCAATTTTCACATCATGTTCCTCACATGTCCCTAAACCATTGGCCACAGCCCATGGATGGGTATATAATCACAGATCTGGCCATTTCTCCTTGCAAGCAGTGTGTACAATGGAGTGCACTCCCCAAAGTTCTGTGCACCGGGAGAACTTTCCTTCTTCACTCTGCTTCAGGAATGTCCCCACAAAGGGTCGTAGTGTTGCAGCTCTTCACATACAGGTGGTCCATGCATATCGTGCAGAACCATCTGTAAACCAGGCCCAGATCTTCTATTCCCCTGTCATCTGATTACAGGGAACTCCCTATGAGGCTCCCCCGCTCAGGCCTGACTTGTATATATCACTTCCGTTTGATGATGGAATGTTACTATGCAGGCCCATATTATGGTGTGGTGGCTCAGATAATACCCAATTCATGATGGGCAACTGGGTAAGCCCATCATCAAGCATTCATTATCTACTATGTCCCTATAATCTACCAAGACCTGTTTCTCATAAAGAGAGTAGTTATCCAAAGGTGATGGCATAGCTTTGCATCAAATTCTTAAAGGACCACAGTGCAATTCACCTATAGGAGCCTGACAAAGTCTCCAAATGCTGTCCCTACCTGCAGCAGAGACTTTGAAGCACCACTCCACGTGCTGGATCATATGGCCCAAGTCGCTGAGAAGTCTGCACAGCTGGCTGGACCTGGGGCAGAACCTTCTCATCTTCTGGGCCTCCTCAAAAGTAGCACCTTTTCAGGCCACTTGGTAAATGGTTTGGAGCAACACGCCAAATGAGGAATATGTTGCCTCCCAAATCCAAAGAGTCCCCTTGGGGACTGATCTGCTTTCTTGGTTGTACGAGAGCCAGATACCACTTACTTTTTATCTTAAAAGTGATGTCTTGACATGATCCAGACCACAGGTACCCTAAAAATTTCCCTGAGGTAGGAATGAATTTTGGTTAGATTTATTTCCCACCCTCTGATATACAAATGTCTTGCCAGTGAGCCTAGGGTAGTTACTATAACTCACTCACTAGATGTAATCAACATAGTATCATCAACGTAATGTGCTGGTATGATATATTGTGGAGGGAAAGGTGATTGAGATCCCTGCAAACTAAATTATGACATAGGGCTGGGTGGTTGATAGGTCTGAGAGGGAGAACAGTGCATGTGCATTGCTGGCCTTGCCAGTGAAAGGAACTGCCTCTGGTGGGCCTCATGGACAGCAATGGAGAAAAAGCCATTTGCCACAGCAGTAGCTACATACCAGGTACCAGGGGATGTGTGAATCTGCTCAAGCAACAAAATAATGTCTGGTTCAGCAGCTGCAATTGGAGTCACGACTTCTTTAAGCTTAGAATGAAGTAATCCACTGTCATTCTCCAAGATCCACATGTCTTCTGCACAGGTCAGCTAGAGATGAATGAGAATGTGGTGTGAAGGACTGCGTCCTTCAAGTCCTTGATGGTGGCAGCAGTATCTGCAGTTCTTCCAGGGATGTGGTATTACTTTTGGTTTATTATTTTCCTAGGCAGAGACAGTACAAATGGCTTCCCCTTGGGCTTTTCTACCATAATAGCCCTCACTGCACAAGTGGGGAACCAATGTGAGGATTCCAGCTGCTAAATATGTCTGTTCCAGTTAGGCATTCTGCAACTAGGGAAGAAACCACAGGGTGGGTACGGAGAGGCCCTGGACCTACTGTGAGATGGGCCTGAGATAAAGCTCCCTTGACTACCTGACCTCTGAAAGCACCCGCTCTATCTGGAGGGCTGCAGTGATGTTTTGAGTCTTCTGGAATCAGTGTCAGTTTGGAGCCACTGGTAATCTCCAGAAGATAGGATTATTTCCTTCCCTCAATGTTCATTTACCTTGTTAAAAGGCTACAGGTTCCTCTGGGGAAGGCTGGGAGCAAAGTTTACTGTATAAATCTTCATTAGTCTGCCAGGGTCCTTCCTCAAGGGGACCTAACCTCCCATTCATTCAAGGGGTTTTGAGTCTCTAAACTGGCTCAACTCTGGGAATTGATTGAGTGGCTGTGACTCATTTCCTGATTTGAGTCAAGTGACTTTTGTTCACTTGACTTTGAACTTTTCTGCTTATTTAGCTCAAGAGAGAATTTCTGTTTCACTTGTAGGAACATCAGGATTAATTCACCAAGACTGTAGGTTTGCATGAGCCTGACTATTCTGATTGCTACTGTGGCTCTGCTGTTCATTATGGTAACCATGCCGCCCTTGGCTTTTGTGGTTGAGTGCCATCACTTGGCCCCTGCCACCCCAGGATCCACATATTCCTATTGCATTAAGCTTCCCAATTGAGTAGCCATGGTTTCCACTCAAGATCTGTCCTCCAGATAAGAGCCATCATTGAGCTCTTCAAGGATTTTGGGCTCCTCTCACAAATTTATTTCTCAAAATATTAAGTGAAAGGTATGTCCTCTGGACCCTCCCAGTGTAGGTGAGCAAGTCTTAAATGACTTCACTCTAATATTTCAGTCTCCCTAAGCCTCTGAATCCCTCTTCTACGTTAAACCAAAAGAGGTTCAGCATTTCCAGTTGGCTCACAGTAGGCCTTCTTTTGGTCCATGTTTCAGAGAACCAACCAACAAATTGTTAGAGCCCTTTTTGAAACCCCAACCTGTAGCATTTAATGCAGAATCTCAGCTTAGTGAGCCCACGTCAATAAATTCAGACCAATCCAACTTTATGATCCCTCTACCGTTATCCTACATAGTCAGCGTTCGTTCTCACACATGTTCACTTGATGTCTGCTTCTATAAATTAGAAAACTCATATAGTTCCTTTGGAGTGTAGTACACATCTTCATGGGTTACTCATTGTATTTCACCTTTGCTGTTAAGTCACGTTAGTCATGTCGAACTCTTTGCGACCCAGTGGACTGTAACCTGCCAGGCTCCTCTGTCTGTTGGATTTTCCAGTCAAGAATACTGGAGTGGGTTGCCATGCCCTTCTCCAGGGGAACTTCCGTGTGTGTATGTGTGTGTGTGTGTGTGTACCCAAATCACTTTGTAATACAAACTAATACAGCATTATAAATCAGCTGTACTTCACTGGAAAAAAAAAATCTATACACAATAGATACATAAAACTAAAGAGAAAAAACACAACTTTTTTACTCAAGAAAACCAAATGACAAGGAAAAAAGAACAAAGAAAAACTACAAAAAGAACCATTAAGCAACAAATTGGCAACATGTACATACCTATCAATAATCTCTTTGAGTGCCAATGGATTAAATGCTTCAATCAAAAGACGTAGGGTTGGGCTTCCCTGGTAGCCCAGTAGTTAAGAATCTCCCTGCCATTGCAGGGACACAGGTTCAATCCCTGGTTCAGGAAGATCCCACCTGCTATGGCACAACTAATGCTGTGTGCCACAACTGAAGAGCCAGTGTTCTAGAGCCCATGAGCGACAACTACTAAGCCCACACACCAGAACTACTGAAGCCCACATGCCTAAACCCAAGCTCCACAATGAGAGAAGCCACCACAATGAGAAGTTCACACATCACAAATCGAGTGTAGCTCCTGCTCACTGAAACTAGAGGAAGCCCATGCACAGCAGTGAAGACTCAGCACAGCTCCAAAGAAGTAGATCTTAAAAAAAATACATAGGTGGCTAATTGGATTTAAAAAAACAAACAAGGAGCATCTATACGCTGCCTACAAGAGACGCACTTCAGATCTAAAGACACAGACTAAATGTGAGGAGATGGAAAAATATTTCATGCAAATGGAGATGAAAAGAAACCTGGGTAGTATATTCATATCAGACAAAGTTGACTTTAAAGCAAAGTCTATTATAAAATCAAAGAATAGCATTATATAATGATAAATCAGTACAAGAAGAGGATATAACATTCGTTAGCATATGTGCAACTAAATGAGAGCACCCAAATATATAAAGCAAACCTTCAAAGGCATAGACGGAGAAACTGACAATAGTACACTAATAGTAAGAGACTTTAATGGCCGCCTTTAAGTCTAAGAACAGATTATCCAGACAGAAAATTAATAAGGAAACAGTGGCCTTAAATGACACATTAGACCAGTTGCTCTGTGTCTGTACCCATCGCCTGAAGACCTGAAGGTAGACAAGGAGATTCAGGCTCAGGCTGCCTTTTCCACAAACCCTGCCAACCCAGTGATTTTATCCGAAGCCTCTGCTCCTATCTCTCCAGATGGAAATCTCTGTCCTAAACTATATCCAGAGTTCTCTCAGTACATGGGACTGAGTTTAAATGAAGAATAAATATGTGCAAATAGGGCCATGGTTCCTGGAGCACCAAGTCAGGGGCAGTTGGTTGGCATGAACTTCTAGTCACTGGTGGTGACATGGGAATCTGCAGAGCAGAGATTAAGTAAGGAATCTGGGAAGTCATCTTGTGTAAGGATTAGGACAGAAAAATAATAATCGGGCTCAGGCTGAAATCCATAGACAATGGTGCGTTTGTTCAGCTCGTCCAGGCCTAGTCTTGGTCCTCCCTGGTGGGTCTGTGGTTTGGGAACCAGGTGCTGCAGATCAAGGAGAACTGTGTGGGCTGGAGCTCAGATCAGGCACTCAGGGTGCTCACACAGGCTTTTGGGGAGAAGATCACCATGACCATTCGTGACAGGCCCTTTGAACGGACAATTACCTTGAATAAGGATAGTACTGGACGTGTCAACTTTGTCTTTAAAAAATGAAAAAATCACGTCCATTGTGAAATACAGTTCTGCAGCTAGAAATGGTCTTCTTACAGAACACAACACCTGTGAGGTCAATGGACAGCATGTCATTGGACTGAAGGACTCTCGAATCGCAGATGTACTGTCCACAGCTGGAAATATAGTTAAATATAGTTACTATTATAATCATGTCTGCTTTTATCTTTGGACACATTATTAAACAGATGGTGCCAAGCATAATGAAAAGCTTGCTGGATCACACCATTCCTCCAAGCATAATGAAAAGCTTGCTGGGTCACATCATTCCTGGGGTTTAGAATTCAGGGCACAGTGGAAACTTCCCAGAAGTTCGCCTGTAAGTCTTCAGCAACTTGCCTTTATATCATGCACATGAAGCCTTCCAGGGGCCAGTGAGCATTTGCTGTGTGAGGACCTTCATGTCTTCCAGTAGGGCCGGGGATCTTACTGTTCGATCTGGTATCTTGTTCAGACATCAAGATAGTTGTAATCGTATCCTGGTTTTACAGTTCAAAAGACTTTCACAGACTAGTTTCTTTCCTGGGAACCTGATGCTTTCCTGGGATCCTGATCCTAGGATCAAAATCACTGGGCTCCAAAATACTGCAGATGGTGACTGCAGCCATGAAATTAAAAGATGCTTGCTCCTTGGAAGACAAGCTATGACCAACCTAGACAGCGTATTCAAAAGCAGAGACATTACTTTCCTAACAAAGGTCCAACTAGTTAAAGCTATAGTTTTTCCAGTGGTCAGGTATGGATGTGAGAGTTGGACTGTAAAGAAAGCTGAGCGCTGAGGAACTGATGCTTTTGAACTGTGGTGTTGGAGAAGACTCTTGGGAGTTCCTTGAACTGCAAGGAGATCAAACCAGTCCATCCTAAAGGAAATCAGTCCTGAATATTCATTGGAAGGACTGATGCTGAAGCTCCAATATTTTGGCCACCTGATGTGAAGGACTGACTCATTGGAAAAGACCCTGATGCTCAGAAACAATGAAGACACGAGGAGAAGGAGATGACAAAGGATGAGATGGTTGGATGGCATCACCGACTGGATGGACATGAGTTTGAGCGAGCTCTGGGAGTTGGTGATGGACGGGAAAGCCTGGCATGGTGCAGTCCATAGGTTCACAAAGAGTTGGACACTACTGAGCGATTGAACTGAACTAAACTGAATCTTTCACAAGCTTTGTGAGTGGAATGACTGATACAGGCTCAGCTGCGTGTTAGACCCGTCACCTTCACCCTGGGCATCAAGCAGTGCTGTCAGATCACTTTAGTTCTATGGTGTATTTGCATTTTTACCGTGTCGCTGTGTACATTTAGAATTACTTTTCTTCAGTTCTGTGTGTGTCACACACCAATTAAGTAACACTGGTTTTATTCCATGTAAGCATTATTAGAGAATGTGTGTAGCTGTAAGAGACTATATCGACTATCATTACATTTTAACTACTTATTGCGCTTGAATTTTCACCTTAACTAAGTTAAGCATCTAGAATAAAAGCCAAGATGTAATGATTGCTGCCTTTCTAAACCCAGGTGCAGATCTGCATTCAAAGGAGATGTACACAAGCTGCTCAGTCCGACGGTGCATCCTGAGCTAGCACAGCTACCTACTTGCATTTGAGGTTTTCTAGCAGCAGCAGCAGTCCTTGTGTAATGGGAACTTCTTCCTTATAATAATAACTAGTATCACTTTCTGAGAAATGAAGCACTATATATTCAGTGTAAAAATTCTTGAACTAAATAAGATGAACCTTGGCTCCTGTTTTCAAGTGTAGATTAAGTTGGCTAAGACTTGACCGAGGCATTTACATGTTATGTAGCCTAGTCTCAGGACATTGTTCTGCTCATCTGTTCCATTTCCTGCCTCCTCCCTGCTCACAGAGTGACAGCGGTACATCATCCTGATTTTTTTTCCCTCTCTTGGTTTATGCCTATTCTAATTGAAAATGTGTTAATAAAGTTAAAAAAAAAGAAAATTCAACAATATGTAGAAAGGATTAAATACCATGATCAAGTGGGATTTAGTCCAGAGATGTGAGGATGAGTCAACATTTGAAAAAAATCAATGTCATATACCACATTAACAAAAGGAAGGATAAAAGCACATAATCATCTCCATAGACACAGAAAAAGCATTTGACAAAATTCAACCTCATTCAGGATAAAAACTTTCATACAAGTGGGTACAAAAGGAACGTATCTCAACATAATAAAGGCCATTATGACAGACCCACACTAACGTCATACTCAATGTTGAAACTTTTTCTCTAAAATCAGGAACAAGACAGGGATACCCACTCTAACCATTTATATTTAACACATCATTGCAAGTCCTTGCCATAGCAGTCAGATGAGAAAAAGAAATAAAAGTTATCCAAGAAAGAGTAACCTGTCACTATTTGCAGATGATGTGGTAATATATGGAGAAAATCCTGAGGTTTCCAGCAAAAAATGATTGAAACTAATTAAAAAGTTCAATAAAGTTGTAGGATACAAGAGTAATACACAGAAATCTATTGCTTTTCTACACATTAATAATGAACTATCATGAAAACAAAGCAAGAAAAACTCTTTCTGGACTCCCTATTCTGTCCCATTGATCTATATATCTTTTCTTATGCCAATACTATCGAGACTTCATGAATAGGTAGCATGGATGAATCTCTGAAAATACACGAAGTGAAAGAAGCAATTCTCAAAAGAATGCATACTATTGAAATTTATGTGAGATCCTAGAATAGGCAATATTCTATAGTAATTGCATATTACATATTTTATTTGAATAAATATATAAATTTGACATGTAGTAAGTTTATTTTCATGCAGTTGAAATATTTTCTAATATCTCTCATGATTTGTCCTGTTACCCAAAAGTTATTTTAAGGCATGTTGATTTATGTTGAAATATTGTCAAAACAGGAGATGGCAAGATTGAACATCAACATTTTAGGAATCAGTGAACTAAAATGGAAAGGAATGGGCAAATTTAATTCAGATGACCATTATATCTACTATTGTGGGCAAGAATCCCTTAGAAGAAATGGAGTAGCCCTCATAGTCAACACAAGGCTCTGAAATGTAGTACTTGGATGCAGTCTCAAAAATGACAGAATGATCTCAGTTCGTTTCCAAGGCAAACCATTAAATATCACAGTAATCCAAGTCTGTGCCCCAACCACTAAAGCTGAAGAAGCTGAAGTTGAACGGTTCTATGAAGACCTTCAAGACCTTCTAGAACTAACACCGAAAAAGGAGGTCCTTTTCATCATAGGGGACTGGAATGCAAAAGTAGGAAGTCAAGAGATACCTGGAGTAACAGGCAAGTTTGGCCTTGGACTAAAAATGAAGGGCAAAGGCTAATAGTTTTGCCAAGAGAACGCACTGGTCACAGCAAACACCTTCTTGCAACAACACAAGAGAAGACCCTACACATGGACATCACCATATGGTCAATACTGAAATCTGATTGATTATATTCTTTGCATCCAAAGATGGAGAAGCTCTATATAGTCAGCAAAAACAAAACAGGGAACTGACTGTGATGAACTACTTATTGCAACATTCAGACTTAAATGATACTAGAACATTCAGGTATGACCTAAATCAAATCCCTTTATGATTCAGTGGAAGTGAGAAATAGATTCAAAGGATTAGATAGACAGAGTGCCAATGAACTATGGACTGAGGTTTGTAACATTGTACAGGAGGCAGTGATCAAACCATCCCCAAGGAAAAGAAATGCAAAAAGGCAAAATGGTCGTCTGAGGAGGCCTTACAAATAGCTGAGAAAAGAAGAGAAGTGAAAAGGCAAAAGAGAAAAGGAAAGATAAACCCATCTTAATGCAGAGTTCCAAAGAATAGCAGGGATAAATGAAAGCCTTTTTAAGTGATCAGTGCAGAGACTAGAGATCTCTTCAAGAAAATTAGAGATACCAAGGGAACATTTCATGCAAAGTCGGGCACAATAAAGGACAGAAATGGTATGGACCTAACAGAAGCAGAAGAAATTAAGAAGAGCTGGCAGTAATACACAGAAGAACTGTACAAAAAGATTTTAACTACCCAAATAACCAAAATGGTGTGCACTCACCTAGAGCCGGACATCCTGAAATGTGAAGTCAAGTGGGCCTTAGGAAGCATCACTACGAACAAAGCTAGTGGAGGTGATGGAATTCCAGCTGAGCTATTTCAAATCCTGAAAGATAATGCAGTTAAAGTGCAGCACTCAATATGCCAGCAAATTTGGGAAACTCACAGGACTGGAAAAGGTCAGTTTTCATTCCAATTGCAAAGTGGGGCAATGCCAAAGAATGTTCCAACTACTATACAATTGCACTCATTTCAGATGCTAACAAGGTAATGCTCAAAATCCTTCAAGTTAAGCTTCAGCAGTACATGAACTAGAACTTCCAGATGTTCAAGCTGGATTTAGAAAAGGTGGAGGAACCAAAGGTCAAATTGCCAACATCCATTGGATCATGGAAAAAAGCATGAGAAAGCAAGAGAATTCTGGAAAAATACCTATTTCTGCTCTATGCTAAAGCCTTAGACTGTATGGATCACAACAAACTGTGGAAAATTCTTCAAGAGATGGGAATACCAAACCACCTTACCTTCCTGATGCAAACCGTGTATGCAGGTCAAGAAGCAACAGTTAGAATGGACATGGAACAACAGACTGGTTCCAAATTGGGAAAGGAGTACATCAAGACTGTATATGTTCACCCTGTTTATTGAACTTAGATGCAGAGTACATCATGCAAAATTCCAGGCTGGATGAAGTACAAACGGGAATCAAGATTGCAGGGAGAAATATCAATAACCTCAGATATGCAGATGACACCACCCTTACGGCAGATATCTAAGAACTAAAGAGCCTCTTAATGCAAGTGAAAGAGGAGAGTGAAAAACCTGGCTTAAAACCCACCACTCAAAAAACTAAGATCATGGCATCTGATCATCACTTGATGGCATATAGATGGGTAAACAGTGGAAACAGTGTCAGACTTTATTTTTGGGGGCTCCAAAATCACTGCAGATGGTGACTGCAGCCATGAAATTAAAAGATGCCTACTCCTTGGAAGAAAAGCTATGACCAACGTAGACAGCATATTAAAAAACAAAGACATTACTTTGCTGACAAAGGTACATCTAGTCAAAGCTATGGTTTTTCCAGTAGTCATGTATGGATGTGAGGGTTGGACTATAAAGAAAGCTGAGGGCCAAAGAATTGATGCTTTTGAACTGTGGTGTTGGAGAAGACTCTTGAGAGTCCCTTGGACAGCAAGAAGATTCAACCAGTCAATCCTAAAGGAAATCAGTCCTGAATATTCATTGGAAGGACTGATGCTGAAGCTGAAACTCCAATACTTTGGCCACCTCATGTAAAGAACTGACTCATTGGAAAAGACCCCAGTGATGGGAGAGATTGAAGGCAAGAGAAGGGAATGACAGAGGATTAGATGGTTGGATGGCATCACCAACTCGATGGACATGAATTTGAGTGAGCTCAGGGAGTTGATGATGGACAAGGAAGCCTGGTGTGCTGCAGTCCATGGGGTTGCAAAGAGTTGGACACAACTGGGTGACTGAACTGAACTGAATGAAGATAATGGAAACCTCCTTCAAAAGGTCTTCTGCATGCACTGTCGTATTCAGTGTCCCTGACCCTGCAGCAGGCACTGTTGACCCATGCCTCTGCTAGAGTCTCCTCAAGACTCACAGGCAAGTCTGGGTCAGCCTCTTTTGGACTGCTCTTTTCTCCTGGGTCCTGGTGCACACAAGGTTGTTTGTGTCCTCCAAGAGTCTGTTTCCCCAGTCCTGTGTAAGTTCTGTAATCAAATCCTACTGGCCTCCAAAGTCAAATTCCCTGGGGGTTCTCAGTCCCTTTGCCAGACCCCCGGGTTGGGAAATCTGTCGTGGTTCCTAGAACTTTCTTAACAGTGTGAGAATTTATTTGGTATAATTGTTCTGCAGTTTGTGGGTTGTTTGCTTGGTGGCTCTATGGTGGGGTTAATGGTGACTTCCTCCAAGAGGGCTTATGCCACACACTGTGTGACCTAGGTCTGCTGCAGCAAGAGCCACTGCCCCTGCGGCAGGCCACCGCTGACCTGTGCCTCCACAGGAGATACTCAAACACCCCAAGGTTGGTCTGGCTCAGTCTCTGTGGGGTCTCTGGGTGTAGTGTGCACAAGATTTTGTTTCAGCCCTCCAAGCATCTCTGCTGAGTATGGGGTTTGATTCTAGACATGATTTTGCCCCTCCTACCATCTTGCTGGGGCTTCTCCTTTGCCCTTGGATGTGGGGCATCTTTTTTTGGTGGGATCCAACATTCTCCTGTCAATGGTGGTTCATCAGCAAGTTGCAATTTTGAAGTTCTTGCAGGAGAAGATGAGCACATGTCCTTCTACTCTGCCATCTTGCTCCATCGATTTGATGGAGCGCCACCTTGCTCCATCAAAGCTTTCTTAGATAACCATTTTGCCCTTTTGCATTTCTTTTTCTTGGGAATAGTTTTGATCAATTCCTCTTGTACAATGTTACGAACCTCCATCCATAGTTCTTCAGGCACTCTACCTGACTCCTAAGGTCATATATTAGCCACTTCGCATAGTTCTTTGGAGCAATGATCCAATTCATCTTATACAAAGAACTGTACAGCCCCACTTGGACCATTTTGAGGACTGACGCTAGTTATTGGTCTAGATGCTATGAGGGAAAATTAAGGACAGATCTTCAGGAGTGTAAGCATAATCTTTGGTGAAGCCTGGTCTCCAGGTAATGAGAGGCTGCTCTCTTATAGCAAGCGTTAAGGAATGAGTTATGCTGGCCCAGAGTGTTCAAGAAAATCTCCCGATTCAAGTTTTCAAATGTATCCCCTCAAACGTTCTCATCCCAAGTCTTAAGGTAACACTTCTCTCCTAAGAGGACCTTTTTTTTTAAATTTTATTTTATTTTTAAACTTTACATAATTGTATTAGTTTTGCCAAATATCGAAATGAATCCGCCACAGGTATACATGTGTTCCCCATCCTGAACCCTCCTCTCTCCTCCCTCCCCATACCATCCCTCTGGGTCGTCCCAGTGCACCAGCCCCAAGCATCCAGTATCGTGCATCGAACCTGGACTGGCATCTCATTTCATACATGATATTTTACATGTTTCCATGCCATTCTCCCAAATCTTCCCACCCTCTCCCTCTCCCATAGAGTCCATAAGACTATTCTATACATCAGTGTCTCTTTTGCTGTCTCGTACACAGGGTTATTGTTACCATCTTTCTAAGTTCCATATATATGCGTTAGTATACTATATTGGTGTTTTTCCTTCTGGCTTACTTCACTCTGTATAATAGGCTCCAGTTTCATCCACCTCATTAGAATTGATTCAAATGTATTCTTTTTAATGGCTGAGTAATACTCCATTGTGTATATGTACCACAGCTTTCTTATCCATTCATCTGCTGATGGACATCTAGGTTGCTTCCATGTCCTGGCTATTATAACCAGTGCTGCGATGAACATTGGGGTACACGTGTCTCTTTCCCTTCTGGTTTCCTCAGTGTGTATGCCCAGCAGTGGGATTGCTGGATACAAAAAACCTCGAATAGCCAAAGCGATCTTGAGAAAGAAGAATGGAACTGGAGGAATCAACCTACCTGACTTCAGGCTCTACTACAAAGCCACAGTTATCAAGACAGTATGGTACTGGCACAAAGACAGAAATATAGATCAATGGAACAAAATAGAAAGCCCAGAGATAAATCCATGCACATATGGACACCTTATCTTTGACAAAGGAGGCAAGAATATACAATGGATTAAAGACAATCTCTTTAACAAGTGGTGCTGGGAAATCTCGTCAACCACTTGTAAAAGAATGAAACTAGAACACTTTCTAAGAGGACCTTTAATTTTTATGTAGGAAACATACCAGAGACCTAAATCTTTATAATTTTGCAGATGTGTGACAAATCTTGGGTATTATTTTCAGCACAGTCTGTAGGCTGATTCTCTGTGAACATTTAGAGGTCTTGGGACTTTAATACCATGCCCAACTTTACAACTAAGACAGGGAAGGGATAAAAGTAAATCAAGCATACATTAGTGAGTGACCACGTGAGCAACTAGGACACAGTTCTCCTGTGGATTCTCTGAGAGACACTGTCAGACACCTCAGAATTGTTCCATGAGGACTCGGGGAACTGTGAGATTTATTCGTAAAATCTTTCTCATTGATTAAGAGTTGCTTCCAGATGTATTAACTCCTTTTTGCTTCTAGCCTGCTCTGTGGATGGGCCAAATACACTGCTGTAAAGTCAGAAGCCACTAGTCTGTATAGGAATTGTCATCATACTACAAAAGGTCAAATGCATGTAATCCTTGGCTCAGCATCTATTTTCTAGGGAACCTGGGTGCAGTAGCTGGTGGCCCACCCTGCGCCTCCCTGATCCACTTAAGTTCACTGTGCAGGAGGCAGTTTCCTGCTGTGACAATTTCCATCCTGTGGCAGCTTCCTACTTCAAATGCTGTATCTCACTTCTTTTTCTGACAGCTTTCTCCTACGACATGGAGGGATATTCTAAGGTGTGTTTCACATGACTTAGAGAGTTTACAGGGAATGGCTCCAGTAGCCCACAGTGGAAATTTGCTCATAATATACTCAGTTTTGTGCCTCCCATGTAAATTAACTCCACCTAAACCCTGATCTCAGTGCATACTTTTTACGGAACTCCAATTATGACTCTATGTTCATTATGAGGAGGTTAATTTTAACCACTAATCTTGATATAATTGACAGATTCAGCCTAATTAACTCAGCCAACATAAAATAACAATGCAGCTTTTCCTAAAATTAGAAATATTGTAAACATTACAACTTCTTGAAAAAACTTTGCAAGGAAGATAATATGACTCTAACAAATTAAAATATAATACAGAATCTTAATTTGTTGGTAAAACTTGGAACAACTGGATAGCCATTTGAAAAAAACACATGTGGTTGGGTTTCTATTTCATTTCTTTTTTGGTCATTGTTGTTGTACCGTTGATTCTTTTTATCACTGGAAGGAGCCATAACAATTAACCCTTGCTGATGGAGAGGGGGGAGAAGGAGTTAAGTGTGGGGACTTCTCTGGTAGTCCAGTGGTTAAGACTCCACACTTCAAGAGAAGGGTACACAGGTTCCATCCCTGGTCAGGGAACCGAGATCCCACATGCCGCATGGTACAGCCCCTCCCCCTCAAAAAGAGTTAAGTGTTGCCCGTATTCATATGATATGGTTTTTGAACATGCATGTGGGAATGTCTGGTAGACAACTGGTTAAATGAGAGTGGAGTTGCAGGGAGAACTGGAGATCTAGAGCTAGGTGTCACTACCCTGCAGGTGACGTTAGAACTCTGAGTCTGGATGGCTGAGGCTCCTTATGTTGTTCTCATATATTTAGAATTGTTCTTGGGAACTCTAGTCACCCTCAACCCTCATATGATAATCGCTGCAAAATCAAAAAAGAGAAGTGTGGCCTTCTGAAGACTTTGTGTAGAATAATTTACACTTTACTCTTTCTATCTTTTCCCCTGTTAGGTTTTAGAAATATTAGTTTTCTGCATTCTCCTGTATTTCCATAAAAGAAAAGGAATGAGACACACTGTGATTCTGCTAACCCTGGCAGCACTCCTAGGTGAGGTTATGTTTTGTTTTCTAATTCCCTAATCCAGCCATGCTAAGTCATAAAGGAGTTTAAAGGAGAAATAATTGAGCACTCTATTTTTTCTCATTGTTTCTACTTTTCAGTTCCGATCTCAGAAAGAAACTCTCAATTATGCAAATTATATTTTGCATGTCCACTGCTACAATGGATATGTGTTCAATTTTTTAATATATTTAAGGAATTTTACTTCTTGATGATTCTCTTTGCTCTCTGACAATTTGAGGGGTTTTTTTCTTAGTAAATAATTGAAGATTTCATTTCTTATAGCAAAATAAAGTCCAAATTTGAGCATGAAAACCAAAGTCAGCATAATCCCAGAAAATAAAAAGGATTATCTCAAAGTTACCACAAGTGAAAAATGTAAAACCCAGTGAATGTAAAATAATATTAGATTGATAAATTTGACTGTAACCAAATTTAATATTTTTATACAAAAACAGGAGCTTACCTTG
Organism: Bos taurus; assembly: GCF_002263795.3. NCBI lineage: Eukaryota > Metazoa > Chordata > Mammalia > Artiodactyla > Bovidae > Bos > Bos taurus. The sequence goes on along the minus strand of NC_037337.1, from coordinate 82,157,795 downwards.
TGGTTCAGTGGTAAAGAATCCACTTGCCAATGTAGGAGACGTATGTTCCATCACTGGTTGGGAAGATCCCCTGGAGAAGGAAATGGCAACCCACTCCAGTATTTTTGCCTGGAGAATCCCATGGACAGAGGAGCCTAATGGGCTCCTTGGGGTTGCAAGAGTTGGATATGACCTAGCAACTGAACAATGACACCATACACAAAATAATTTCAAAAGAGAAACAATAAATTGGAGCAGCTGCCTTTTGTCTCCATATGATTGTGTATACTGAAAACGTGTGGGTAAATCTCTGATTTATGTTCTAAAACGAAATTTAATCAGCTTGTCTCCTTGGTTCTTGCTTCCCTGTTTCTGTGACTCCACTAAACATCCGTTTCTTCTTTCTGTTTCTGGGTGATCCATTGTTACCATCTGTTCCTCATCTGTTCCTAGAATGCCTCCAAGCGATGAGCACAAAGCGACAAGCACTCAAGTAGAACAAGCATTTCACAAGGAAATGCTTTTCCAAAGATGTTTTGTATAACCTCTGTTGAGAGGAAAATGGGAGTTTTCCAAGGCAAGGGGGTTGGAGAGGGTGGTAAACAGAATTTGGGGAACGGGAATTGATGTACAGATGTGCAGAGGTCTGACACAGCTAAGTATATTTAAAACAGGAAATAGCTGGAGGATGCAAAATGTGCAAAGGATAGTGGAAAATGGTATCAAAAAGTTTAATTCAGTTGACAAAGAGAGGCATTTACAAGTTGTCTGGACCATATACAGAGGGTATCTGATATAGAAATGTGTTTTCAAGAGACAAGACTTCCAGCTATACTGAGAATAGACTGAGGAGATCATAACCTGGGGACTAAAAGATAGTGAAGGACAAGTACAAAAAGAGCATTATAAATACACATTTTAAATATTCAAAGTTCAATTTTGAAGAAGAGCTATAGTAGTTTTTAAAAGAGGACCAAAGTATTTTTTTATTTCCTAATTAATTTTATGCAATTAATAGTCCATTTAAATATTTGTTGTGTATCTGGCACTGTTCTAGGTACTGGGACACAACAGTGAGCAGAAAACAGTTAAAATAACTCTGCCCTCATGAATATTATATTCTGGTATTCAAAGGAAATCCTCAAAGAGGATATGCAAACTGCCAAATTAAGACAAAGTGTTAGAGCAGATAAGCTTGGCTAGGAAGCAGAAGGAACAGTGTCAGGAATTTTTGTTAAAAACAATTTGTTTATACTTTAATAAGAAACCATTCCTTTCTCTCTTTTGTTTACCTAATAACCCCTAGAGGTTGGATGGGAAAGCATTATTGTTATCCTTCTTTTCAGATTTTGGATCACAGTGTTAGAAAATTAAGTAATTTTTCAACTTTATTATTTCACTTTTGGTAACAGCAGGCACTGTCACTACAGGGAAAACCTGTCCTGCACATGTACATCTTCTGGCACTGATGAGATGTCCCATTGCAGCACTCTGGAAGATCACTCTTATTGACCTTATACCTACAAAGTCCCACTGATGGCATGAATTGCGTTGCAGTCTTTGCTTGTTCTGTGCATTTCAATGGGAAAACATTTCCATGATTCTAAATCTCAGTCCCAATCAAAATCACATCAGTACCCAACTGTTGATAAATGGAATCCACTAGGCTGACAACAGCAAATACATCCTGTGTAACTTTGAGAAGTTACTTTGGGAAGAAATGAAGAGGCGAGACTCATCCCTGGGTCCCCAGATGTATATCTCCTGCCTTTCCTGAGTCATATCTGTGCTCAAAAAAACACAAAGAGGACTCACTTGCAGGGAAATGAATTTTATTTGCCTTTTACAACCATGAACAGTAGACAGGAAAACGTTAGGAATTACCTTTGCTTGATGGCAATATCTTTAATACTGACAGAAGGCAAGGTGTCTGCATTTTTCTGCAAACTGTCAGAAATGTGTTCCTGAACAGGCATGTTGGAATATTTCTACTGCCCTAGACTAAAACTTAATGTATAGGCTATTAGGTTACAGTCATATTCTTAATTGGGAGAGTGAGTCTTAGTCTTCTTGGGTCTAAAACGTTTTTGAAGATACATAAACACAGCAATTAAAGGTAAAAGCAAAACAAACAAACCAAGAGGCACAACTGTTGGCAAGAAAGCTCTTCTGGCAGATGCTGGGCCGCTGTCAACACTACCCCCAGTGCCTCTGTGTAGGCAGTAGGGCGGGGACCACCCGTAGCCGCAGTGGCAGTGATGTTTGTTATTGCATATCCCCTTCATGTTACAGGTCTCAGGCAAGCAGGCCCGTGACAGAAGAGATAGGCTGACACACTTCTTGTGTATGCAGATCTTTCCTGGACCACACATGGTGCCATCTTTCACTTCACCAACGTCAGGTATATCAGGTATACTCATCTCTAAGTGATAGTCTGTACTCCAGCAGGTGACACCATTGATGTGAGTGTATTGCAAATTTGAGTGATCTCTCAGGTGGGGGATGTTCCCCACATTCTCACAATGAACTCTCCCACAAAAGCTATCTGAAATAGGGCATTTTAGGTATGTTGTGCCATTTACACCACAGTGGCCAAAACGGCTTCCCTGGGAGTTGATTTCTTTATAGCATCTCTGAGATGCACTCTTTGCACCTTCACCAAAAATCTCCCTGCACTGTTCATCATGGCTATTGCAGCTCTTTTGATAGCAAAAGGCACTGTCACTACAGGGAATCCCGTCCTGCACATGGACATCTTCTGGGCACTGATGAGATGTCCCATTGCACCACTCTGGAAGGTCACATTCATTGATCTGAGGTCTACAGAGCTCCCCTGATGGCATGAACTTGCAGTCTTTGCAACAAAGCCCGAAAGCACAAGCAGCCCCAGGTCTTAGAGTGCAGTTCAACAGACAACAGGGATCTTGTTCACACTGCTTTATAGATCCACAGTCACATTTCTCTTCTCCTTCAATCACACCATTTCCACAGTGATTCAGCATGAAGACTGCCTCTGGAATTGGCAGATTGTGCAGACATGATCCCTGGTTTAAAGTGGTCTTTGTAAATTCTGCATAGCTACAATTCGTGAATCTCTCTGCTGGCAACCTGATAGCATTCATGATGCAAGCACTTTGTCCACACACACAGAATTCTTCATCATGCTTCATACCCAGAGTATGACCTAACTCATGAGCTACAGTGAGAGCAAAAACAGACCAGGGGTCTCCTTTGAAATTATTAACTCCACAGTCGAGAGGAGGGTGACATATTCCTGCCACATAGGCTATACCAAGGACACTTATAAGTGAATTTTCAATGAAAATATGGGCAGCATCATACTGTAGCTGGGAAAGACTGATTTGTTTCCACTGAGAGAAGTCCTCCAGAACCTGTTCTATGCTTATCAGTGGAAAAACATTTCCATAATTCCAAATCTCAATCCCCATCAAAATCACATAGGTACCCAACTGCTGATAAATGGAATCCACTATGTTGACAACAACAAATACATTCTCCTGCACCTTCGAGAAATTACTTTGAGAATAAATGAAGAAATTGTGATCTACCACCACAACCAGCTCCAGAAACCACAAATGGGCCCACCGGTTATAAGCAGAATTTTGTTTCAGAGTTAATTTCTCAGCCTCTTTGAATTCCAGCTGCTGGTGTGCTGCTTTATTTGTTAAGCCACATCTCATTGGTGAGAACTGTGTCTCTTTAGTGTTTATCTTAGATACCAGGTGTTCAAATGTAGTAGAGTGCCTGATGGGCTTGATTTCATAGGTGAAGTCATTTATCCGCAGCATTCCTTGAAAGCCCCCAGCACAAGTACTGAGGGCAACAAGGGACTCGGGGACCCCCTCCACATAACCGTGATAATAGCAGTCATTAGGGACAAAAGGCTGATCCTGCTGAAGGGCGTGCTGGTCCGTGTAGGTGAACACTGGGAGGGCTTTGGAAACCAAGATCTTCTTAGGTCTTATGTAGACAACACGTCTCTGACCCCCAAACTGCAGGCTGTAGGAGAGCCAGCCTGGAGCATTTGGACCTCTGCTCCCGTTGGTAACCTTCAAGGGGATCACCACATCTGGGGAGTTGAGGCTTTGAGAGCGCCTTTCCTGGGACAGGCCAGAAGAGAACAGAGACACCTCAAGCCAGAGCAGTCCAACAACCTGCATGGACACTCTCGCCTCACCAGTCACCATGATGGAGCAGCCACTATGGAGCCATCTGTCCAGAGAAGAACTTATCAGGCACTGCTGACCTGGCTCCTCCCTCTGAGCTGAACTTTAAGGATCTGTGTCCTGTCAGAGTGGGACCATCAGAGCGGGCAGTGCTGCAAAGTGAAAATAAAAAGAAGGGTGGGGGATGGTGGTGGGATTGGGTAAGGAAAATAGGAGAAAGAATTTGAATGTGTCAAGAGTGATTAATGCAGCAAAAAGCTTTGGATTTGCTTTCAGTAACTGGGGATGTAAAGTTAGAGGGGACAAAGATAAAACAATATTGGCCCTATCGACAGTGGATAGTTGTGGGAACTGGATGCTACGCACTTGGGTTTTCATTAGACAATTATCTCAAATACCTATAGGTGGTATAAAAATCTCCTCAATATAATGTTAAAGCAGAACTAAAGAAACTTCAGAGTACAGTGACACTGTATCTCAATTTGTCCAAAACTGTTGGTTTGTGCCTGTTGCCCTTGAATAACTCTTATTACTTTCTCCTATCAAAACTGGAGAGGTCAGAGACCATCACAATCCTTATGTCAATTTGCATCAGTCTTATGATTTACTTTAGACTATTTATCTCAAGTTATTTGCTTGTCTCCTTGTGATATTTTCCTTCACTCATTGAGTCATTTAGTGCAAGGTTTATGATTTTAACTCATTTTAATATCCCCTATATTATAAGGTCTATAATACCTAGTATAGTCCTCCATACAGTGAAAAATGTAAACAGTGGGTGGTGATGGGGAGGGGTGGTGAAGTACTTGGGTTATAGGTGAATGCCACTTAAAATGTATTCATATTTGAATATAATTTTTATAAGAGAAAAAAATTATAAATACTGACATCTTCTAAAGGAATGAGGAAAACAAGGTCGTTCTCCCTGGTTACCTGTAGGAGAATATGAAATACGAAAGGAAATAACTTCAGAAGGGATAATAAGAATTCATGAAATTTAAAAGTCTGAGAAAAGGAATTCTCTCTTCTAGGGGCAAAGGCATCAGAGTGCCTGGTATTTTAGGACTGCAGGGGAAAATTCCCAATGTCTGCTAAAATGTATTTACCAACAGTTTTTGAAAGTGAAGAATTTCTGTATTACCTGGCATACAATCTGCCTGGCAACACTCATTAATTTCTTTAATTTATGTCTGGAGCATACAAAATGTGTAGGACCTTGTGCTAGATACTAGGGAAATAAAATTAAAATACAGTGCACTAAGCAGATTATCAATTTAGTGCAGAAACATGTGACAGGAGCAAGAATAACTTTAGAAGGCTCTATAACACTGTATTCAATATTTTATATATTATGTGCCCTTTTCTATGGCTGAGGAGAGTGTCCATAGACATCATCATAGTCTCAGTTAAGTGACAAAAAAGAGGCTAAGAAGCACTGAGCCTGTGGAAAAAAGACAAATAATCAAATTATTATAATAGGATCTGCATCACATTAATCTGAGTAATAAAGTTAATAATTCAGGGACCCTCATTGTATAGACCTCCATAAACCCCTAGGAGGTGCTTAGTAATGCAGTTTATGAGAGTCGTAAGTGTTCAAAATTAGTTACTATACAAGAAAATTTGAAGTGCCCTGAAATAAAATGGTTCATATATTAAAGACTTGATAAATGTTTCCTGAAATTTAATAACTTAGGTAATTTTTATTGTTTTACCAGTAACAAGTTGTAAAGCTGAATTTTCTAAATATCAATAATAAAAAATAAATTTTGGTTGAATACACTAGGGACAGGCAATTACTTTCTGTCCTCTCCAGAGAAAATATAACAAAATAATTCTCATGAGGGAGGCAGCTCAAGAGGAAGTGATTATAAAACTGTAGGGAAACATAGAAGTGTGTTAGGAAGTTAATGCAAGTATTGGGTTTTTGAAATTTTTTGTGATGTTTATGGTATTTTCAAACTTTTGAAAGTTATTGTTTGTTGTGATTTCTTCCGATGCTAAATAAATGTTCATTTTTATCCTTATTGTAATTTTCTATTCTTTTTCTTAAAGTGGCCTCTCCTCTTGTAGATGCTTCAGGCTCAAAAATCTGATTTCATCCATGACTGTGATAAATGTACTGCCAAGGTAAGTTCAATTTCTTATGAAGAGCAACTAAGCCAAGCTAATCTAAGAAGTCTTTCATCAGATCAGATCAGATCAGTCGCTCAGTCGTGTCCGACTCTTTGCAACCCCATGAATTGCAGCACGCCAGGCCTCCCTGTCCATCACCAACTCCCGGAATTCACTCAAACTCACGGCCATCAAGTCAGTGATGCCATCCAGCCATCTCATCCTCTGTCGTCCCCTTCTCCTCCTGCCCCCAATCCCTCCCAGCATCAGAGTCTTTTCCAATGAGTCCACTCTTCACATGAGGTGCCCAAAGTACTGGAGTTTCAGCTTCAGCATCATTCCTTCCAAAGAAATCCTAGGGCTGATCTCCTTCAGAATGGACTGGTTGGATCTCCTTGCAGTCCAAGGGACTCTCCAGAGTCTTCTCCAACACCACAGTTCAAAAGCATCCATTCTTTGGCGCTCAGCCTTCTTCACAGTCCAACTCTCACATCCATACATGACCACAGGAAAAACCATAGCCTTGACTAGACGAACCTTTGTTTGCAAAGTAATGTCTCTGTTTTTGAATATGCTATCTAGGTTGCTCATAACTTTCCTTCCAAGGAGTAAGCATCTTTTAATTTCATGGCTGCAGTCACCATCTGCAGTGATTTTGGAGCCCAGAAAAATAAAGTCTGACACTGTTTCCACTGTTTCCCCATCTATTTCCCATGAAGTGGTGGGACCGGATGCCATGATCTTCGTTTTCTGAATGTTGAGCTTTAAGCCAACTTTTTTACTCTCCACTTTCACTTTCATCAACAGGCTTTTGAGTTCCTCTTCACTTTCTGCCATAAGGGTGGTGTCATCTGCATATCTGAGGTTATTGATATTTCTCCCGGCAATCTTGATTCCAGTTTGTGTTTCTTCCAGTCCCGCGTTTCTCATGATGTACTCTGCATATAAGTTAAATAAACAGGGTGACAATATACAACCTTGACGAACTCCTTTTCCTATTTGGAACCAATCTGTTGTTCCGTGTCCAGTTCTAACTGTTGCTTCCTGACCTGCATACAGATTTCTCAAGAGGCAGATCAGGTGGTCTGGTATTCCCATCTCTTTCAGAATTTTCCACAGTTTATTGTGATCCACACAGTCAAAGGCTTTGGCATAGTCAATAAAGCAGAAATAGATGTTTTCCTGGAACTCTCTTGCTTTTTCGATGATCCAGCGGATGTTGGCAATTTGATCTCTGGTTTCTCTGCCTTTTCTAAAACCAGCTTGAACATCTGGAAGTTCACAGTTCACATATTACTGAAGCCTGGCTTGGAGAATTTTGAGCATTACTTTACTAGCGTGTGAGATGAGTGCAGTTGTGCGGTAGTTTGAGCATTCTTTGGCATTGCCTTTCTTTGGGATTGGAATGAAAACTGACCTTTTCCAGTCCTGTGGCCACTGCTGAGTTTTCCAAATTTGCTGGCATATTGAGTGCAGCACTTTCACAGCATCATCTTTCAGGATTTGGAATAGCTCCACTGGAATTCCATCACCTCCACTGCCTTTGTTTGTAGTGATGCTTTCTAAGGCCCACTTGACTTCACATTCCAGGATGTCTGTCTGGCTCTAGGTCAGTGATCACACCATCATGATTATCTGGGTCATGAAGATCTTTTTTGTACAGTTCTTCTGTGTATTCTTGCCATCTCTTCTTAATATCTTCTGCTTCTGTTAGGTCCATACCATTTCTGTCCTTTATCGAGCTCATCTTTGCATGAAATGTTCCTTTGGTATCTCTGATTTTCTTGAAGAGATCCCTAGTCTTTCCCTTTCTGTTGTTTTCCTCTATTTCTTTGCATTGATCGCTGAAGAAGGCTTTCTTATCTCTTCTTGCTATTCTTTGGAACTCTGCATTCAGATGTTTATATCTTTCCTTTTCTCCTTTGCTTTTCGCTTCTCTTCTTTTCACAGCTATTTGTAAGGCCTCCCCAGACAGCCGTTTTGCTTTTTTGCATTTCTTTGCCATGCGGATGGTCCTGATCCCTGTCTCCTGTACAATGTCACGAATCTCATTCCATAGTTCATCAGGCACTCTATCAGATCTAGGCCCTTAAATCTATTTCTCACTTCCACTGTATAATCATAAGGGATTTGATTTAGGTCATACCTGAATGGTCTAGTGGTTTTCACTACTTTCTTCAATTTCAGTCTGAATTTGGCAATAAGGAGTTCATGGTCTGAGCCACAGTCAGCTTCTGGTCTTGTTTTTGCTGACTGTATAGAGCTTCTCCATCTTTGGCAGCAAAGAATATAATCAATCTGATTTTGGTGTTGACTATCTGGTGATGTCCATGTATAGAGTCTTCTCTTGTGTTGTTGGAAGAGGGTGTTTGTTATGACCAGTGCATTTTCTTGGCAAAACTCTATTAGTCTTTGCCCTGCTTCATTCCATATTCCAAGAAGTCTTTCATAGCTGGTATGAAAATGAAGATGCCTGACCCAGTACCAATCATCTCCTGGATTCTAAATCCATTCCTAGTCAATACTTCTTTTACTTTAATTCAAATTCCTCTATATCATCCCTACATACAACTTCCCCTATTACTTCTGAGTTTTCATTTGTTGAAAGAGACAGGCAGGCAGACAGACAGAGAGAGACAACCCAAATCAACCCTCACCTCTTCACAAAGCTCCTTACATACACTTACCTGCTTAAACTTAAGCTTCCTCACAGTTTACTGCTTGCCCTAAAACTCACTCTAGAGAAACCCGTATCATAGAAGTCATATGTCTTTATGCTCCATAGGCTGAGTTCCTGTTGCCCACAGCTCACCAAGTCAAATCCAAACCATTTATCCAACTGCCTCCGACTACAGTAAGTTTAAACCTTTCTTTCTCACTCTTCCATCAACCAGTCCCTATCATTCTTGCACAAACTCCAAAGACTTTTGACACCTGACTGATAGAATTATTCTCCATCAAAAACCCTACCTTCATCATAACTAACGCTAGCAAGCATATAGACAACCCATCTGAAAACCAGGAGGGTTTTTCAATGTGGTTTTTTGTTTTTGTATTTGTTATTTAAGTCAAGCTTTTCAAATTGAAGTAGAGTTGATTTACAACATTGTGTTAGTTTCGGGTGTACAGCAAAGTGATTTAGATAGATAGATATTTAAGATTATTTTCTTATTTTCCATTGTAGTTTACTAGTGGATATTGAATATTGTTCCCTGTACTATACACTAGATCATTGTTGCTTATCTATTTTATGTATAGTAGTTTGTATCTATTAATCCCACATTCCTGATTTATCCTTCTCCACTTTCATTCCCCTTTGGTAACCATAAGTTTGTTTACCATTTCTGTGAGTCTGTTTCCATTTTGTACATAGATTCGTTTATACTGTTTTTTAGATTCCACTTACAAGTAATATACAGTATTTGTCTGTCTGCTTTACTTCACTAAATATTCTCTAGGTTTATCCGTGTTGCTACAAATGGCAATATTTCATTCTTTTTATGCTGGAGTGGTGTTCCATTGTGTGTGGGTGTACATGCACACACACAAGCACGCATATATATATATATATATATATATATATATATATATATAAACACACCCTCTTAAGCCAGCCATCTGTTGATGGGTCCTCAGGTTGTTTCCATGTCTTATCTATGGTAAATACTGCTGCTATGAACATTGGGGTGCATGTATCTTTTTGAATTGGTGTTTCAGGATATATACTTAGGAGTGGGATTGCAGGATAACATGGTAGTTCTATTTTTAGTTTTTTAAGAAACGCCATACTGTTTTCCATAGTGGCTGAACCACTTTACATTCCCATCAACAGTATAGGAGTGTTCCCTTTTCTTCACAGCCTCTCCAGAATTTTTTTATCTGTAGACTTTTTGATAATAACCATTCTGACTGGTGTGAAGTGATACTTTATTGTGGTTTTCATTTGTATTTCTCTATACTTTGCAAGGCTGTATATTGTCACACTGCTTATTTAACTTAGATGCAGAGTACATCATGCAAAATGCCAGGCTGGATAAATCACAAGCTGGAATCAACATTGCCAGGAGAAATATCAACAACCTCAGATATGCAGATGATACCACTCTAATGGCAGAAAGCAAAGAGGAACTAAAGAACCTGATGATGAGGTCCATCTAGTCAAAGCTATGGTTTTTCCAGTGGTCATGTACGGATGTGAGAGTTGGACTATAAAGAAAACTGAGCGCTGAAGAATTGCTGCTTTTGAACTGTGGTGTTGGAGGAGACTCTTCAGAGTCCCTTAGACTACAAGATCCAACCAGTCCATCCTAAAAGAAATCAGTCCTGAATATTCATTGGAAGGACTGATGATGAAGCTGAAACTCCAATACTTTGGCCACCTGATGTGAAAAACTGACTCACTGGAGAAGACCCTGATGCTGGGAAAGATTGATGGTGGGAAGAGAAGGGGATGACAGAGGATGAGATGGTTGGATGGCATCACCGACTCAATGGACATGAGTTTGAGTAAACTCTGAGAGTTGCTAATGGACAGGGAGACCTGGCATGCTGCAGTCCATGGGGTCTCAAAGAGTTGGACATGACTGAGTGACTGAGCCGAGCTGATTAGGTTGGTCTTAGCTTTTCTTCCAAGGAGCAAGCGTCTTTTAATTTCATGACTGTAGTCACCATCCCCACTGATCTTGGAGCCCCTCAAAATAAAGTCTGTCACTGTTTCCATTGTTTCCCATCTGTTTACCATCAAGTGATGAGACCAGATGCCATGATCTTAGTTTTTTGAATGTTGAGTTTGAAGCCAGCTTTTTCACTCTTCTCTTTCACTTGCATCAAGAGGCTCTTTAAGTTCTAAGGGTGGTGTCATCTGCATATCTGAGGTTATTGATATTTCTCCCAGCAATCTTGATTCCAGCTTGTGCTTCATCCAGCCCGGCATTTTGCATGATGTACTCTGCATGTAAGTAAAATAAGCAAGGTGGAAATATACAGCTTTGACATATTCTTTTCCCAGTTTGGAACAAGTCTGTTGCTCCATGTGCAGTTCTAACTGTTGCTTCTTGACCTGCATACAGGTTTTTCAGGAGGAAGGTCAGGTGGTCTGGTATTCCCATCTCTTTAAAAATTTTCCACAGTTTATTGTGATCCACACAGTCAAAGGCTTTAGCATAGTCAGTGTACCAGAAATAGATGTTTTTCTGGAATTCTCTTGCTTTTTCGATGATCCAGTGGATGTTGGCAATTTGATCTCTGGTTCCTCTGCCTTTTCTAAATCCAGCTTGAACATCAGGAAGTTCACGGTTCACATATTACTGAAGCCTGGCTTGGAGAATTTTGAGCATTACTTTACTAGCGTGTGGGATGAGTGCAATTGTGCGGTACTTTGAGCATTCTTTGGCATTGCCCTTCTTTGGGATTGGAATGAAAACTGACTTTTCCAGTCCTGTGGCCACTGCTGAGTTTTCCAAATTTGCTGGCATATTGAGTGCAGCACTTTCACAGCATCATCTTTCAGGATTTGAAATAAATCAGCTGGAATTCCATCATTTCCACTAGCTTTGTTGGTAGTGATGCTTCAGACAACGATGTCATAGATTGCTTTTGTTTTGTTTTCTTTCTGTCTGCTGTTCTGATTGGGTGATTGCCATTATTCTACCTTCCAGATCACTTGTGTGTTCTTTTTTATCACTTAATCTGCTATTTATTTATTTTAGACATTGAATTATCTGTTTTGTTAAATTTTAAGAGTTTGAGCAAATATCAGTTTGAATCAAGGGTTATTGGATTAATATTTTTTATTTTTATATAATTTTAAAAGGTTACTTTTCATTTAACGTTATTGCAAAATATTGGCTATATTCCCCGGGTTGTACAAAGCATCTTTGAACCTGTCTTACACTGAATAGTTGGTACTTCACACATCCTTGTTCCTATAAATCCATCCTTTCCATCCAACACTCATAACCACCCATTTGTTCTCGATATCTGTGAGTCTGTTTGTTTTATAGTAACTAGTTTGGTGTTTTCTTAGATTCCACTTACAAGTGATATCATGCAGTATATATCTTTCTCTTTCTGATTGACTTCACATAGCATAAAGCACTCAAAGTCTATGCATGTTGCTGCAAATGGCAAAATTTCATTCTTTGTTATACTTGAGTGATATTACATTATATGTATATAGCACATCTTCTTTATCCATTCATCCGTCAGTGGACACTTCTGTTGTTTCCATGTGCTGCTATTAACAATAGAGTGCATGTATCTTTTCCAATTAATGGTTGTGGTTTTTTAAGGTATACACCCAGGAGTACATTCCTGGGTCATATGAAAGTTCTATTTTTTAGTTTTTGAGAAACCTTCATACTGTTTTCATAATAGTTGCACCAATTTACATTCCTACAAACAGTGTATGAGGATTCCCTTTTATCCACATGCTCACCAACATTAGTTATTTGTCTTTTGTTGATGATAGCTGGTCAAACTAGTGTGATGTCACTGTGGTTTTGATTTTCATTTCTTAATCATTAGCAATGTTGAGCATCTTTTCATGTGCCTGTGGCCATCTGCCTTTCCTCTTTGGAAATACGTCTGTTTAGTTCTCTGCCCATTTTTAAATAAAGTTGTTTATTTCTTTGATGTTGAGTTGTATGAGTTGTTTATATACTTTGGGTATTAATCCCTTATTGGTCATATAATTTGCAAATATTGTCACCTATTCAGTAGGTTGTCTTTTTGGTTTTGCTTAATTTAATTTTAATTGTATAATAGAGTATAGTTGATATACAAGGCTGTGTTAGTTACAGATGTACAGCAAAGTGATTCATTTATATACATATATATATATATATATATATACATACACATACACACACACATGTATCCATTCTTTTTCAGATTCTTTTCCCATATAGGTTATTACAGAAGATTGAGTACAGTTTCCTATACTATACAATAGGTCCTTTTAGTTGTCTATTTTATATAAAGTATGTGAAAGTGAAGGTTACTCAGTTGTGTCTGACTCTTTGGGACGAATTCTCCCAGGCCAGAATACTGGAGTGGGTATCCTTTCTCTTTTCCAGGGGATCTTCCCAACCCAGGGATTAAACCCAGGTCTCCCACATTGCAGGTGGATTCTTTACCAGCTGAGCCACAAGGGAAGCCCAAGAATCCACAAGAAATCTCCAGTGGATCTTCCTGACCCAGGAATCAAATTGGGGTCTCCTTCATTGCAGACGGATTCTTTACCAACTGAGCTATGAGGGAAGCCCTTATATATAATAGTGTATATATATTAATCCCAAACTCCTAATTTACAGCCATGCCATGTTTTCTCTTTGATAACTATAAGTTTGTTTTCAAAATCTATGAGTCTATTTCTGTTTTGTAAATAAGTTCATTTTAACCACTTTTTAGATTCCACATATAAGTGATATTATGTGATTTTTGTCTTTCTCTATCTGACTTACTTCACTTAGTATGATGATCTCTAGGTCCATCTTTGTTGCTGCAAATGGCATTGTTTCATTCTTTTTTATGGCCAAGTAATAGCCCATTGTGTGTGTGTGTGTGTGTGTGTGTGTGTGTATACACTACATCTTCTTTTTAAAATTTTTTTAATTATTATTTTTTTTACTTTACAATATTGTATTGGTTTTGCCATACATCAACATGCATCCACCACAGGTGTACACATATTCCCCATCCTGAACCCCCCTCCCACCTCCCTCCCCATACCATCCCTCTGGGTCATCCCAGTGTACCAGCCCCAAGGTTCCTGTATCCTGCATCAAACCTACACTGGCGATTCATTTCTTATATGATATTATACATGTTTCAATGCCATTCTCCCAAATCATCCCCCGCCTCCCTCTCTACAAACCGTAAATGCTGGAAACAGTGAGACAGAGAAAAGGGAATCCTCCTACACTGTTGGTAGAAATGTAAATTGGTACAGACACTATGGAGAACAGTACAAAAGTTCATTAAAAACCTAAAAATAGAGCTACGGTATGATCCAGCCACTTCTCTCTTGATGAACATTTAGGCTACTTCCATGTCTTGGCTATTGTAAATAGTGCTGCAGTGAACATTGAAGTGCATGTGCATGATCAGACCGGGTTCGATCCGTGGGTTGGGAAGATTTGCCAGAGAAGGGAAAGGCCACCCACTCCAGTATTCTGGCCTGGAGAATTCCCTACATGGGGTCACAAAGAGTCAGACATGACTGAGTGACTTTCACTTTTACCATCTTTTCATATACTTTTTGGCCATTTGTATGTCTTCTTTAGAGAAGTATCTGTTTAGATCTTCCACTCATTTTTTATTATAATTTTTTTTTTATATTGAGCTGCCCTGAGGCCAAACAAACAACCTATGTCATATTCTGCTCATCTTGAGAGCAGGGAATAGGAAAACGCTTCAAAGTATCTTTGTCATAATCCTTGTCCTCATTATTTCTAGGACCCCAGAGAGCCAAACTCCTAAAAGAACATCATTCTAAATGTTTAATACTGTGAAGTGGTGCCATTAAAAATCCATATTCTCTATAATTATTGGAAACTTGGAGTAGACAATAGCCCTCCTCCATATATTTTTATCAACTTTTAATTTTTCCCCACAGCTATTCCAAATTTCTGAAAACCTTTACCTACCCATCACTTCTCTTACTCTGTTATGCTTGAATACAGTCTGTCACTGATTCATTAGAGTCATGAAGTCAATTAAATGGTTCTTGACATGTGCTGGGAGCCAGCGTGAGGAACTCCGCCCATGGCAAAGGTCATGAGAAAGGAGCCTCGACATACGCAAAGGCGGGATCGAGCCTCAGGAGTCCCCCTGGAAATTCTTGAGCATCTACCCCCAAAACCGGAGTCTGCCTACTTTACTGCTTTGTGCTCTCACCTACACCTCTGACTTTATGGGGGCTGTCCTCCACCACCTCTCTCTGAAAAAGAGTTAACTTAGAGCTCCAGTTAATAATAATTCCTGGGCGTGACAGGAGTGTTTCAACCTACAAACTCCTCTGAAGGTTCTCTAGCCTGCCTGACAGGCTTGTCTGGCCACATGTGATTGTTCACAGCCTCCCAACCATGAGAGGCACGAGATGCTTTAAACCTTCTAAAAACAGATTCTTTTGAGAAGTTAGGAAATTATTAGTGTAGTACAGTGGGCTGATTAGAAATTGTACTGGTGAAGGGTTTTTTCATTTGTTGAGCCAATGTTTGCTGCTAAGTCTCCACATCCCCTGCCCTTATACACATTGATGAATATGTAGAAGAAAAAAGTATTAACCTTTGATATTAATCACATTAGACCTTAGGCTAAGCAAATTCTTTGCTTAATTAAAACCCACTACATCCTCACCCTATAGGAATGTAACTTTATCTGGTACCTTCGGAAGGTGGTGTCTGTTTTAAGAATAATTACCCCTGGAGAAATAAGTGTTCTGGTTGACTGACTGCTGTCACAAGGAGAGGGTCATAAATTGTTAGCAGGCCCCCTGGCCAGAAGATGATGTAACACCCCTAAGACCTTTGTATACATTTGTATGAAGCACCTGACTTTAATAAAAGTCAGGGCTGCTGATCCTGCGTGACTTTTGTTTAACACTCAGTATATAAAAGTTGACCCTGGAAAATAAAGAATGGGATCAGTTCCTCGAAAGACTGGTATCCTCATGTCATTCTTTCTTTCACCTTCTGGCTGAATTCCCATCTGGAGTGCGGAGGCCCACCAAGCCTACTAATTTTGCCTGGGCTTCTAAGATCTGACCGGGGAGGCCTTAGTGTCTCCTCTCCCTCGGGAGAATGGGAAGACGCCTGTGGCCTACATGGGTGGTGCAAACTTCTTGTCTTGAAGTTTTATTGGTTTTCCGCGTAAACCAAGTTATTCAGCCTCTTTTCTCCACTGAATTTCCCTGCTGAGCTATCTTCACTTAACCACTCTATAACCCTCTAGTTAATATTTAATCTAGCAGTTGTTTCCTGATCAAAGCCGACACCGTCTCTCCTTCAAGTTTCCCTGGATCCACCGGGGCTGGACCCCAGCAGACATGCAGTTTTTATCTTTTAGAAAATTGAATTAAAGTATCAGAGGACATCCCTAGAAGTTCCTTAGCAACTCATACGTGAATGATGCACAAATTTTGTGGGTATTTGTGTATGTGTGGCCACTGGGTCATAATACGAAATGAATTTTTAATCCAGAACAGAGTGAAAAAAAATATTCATACTGATGCCAAATTCAAAGACCAAATGGTTTTTAGGATTTTCACTGTTACAAACCTATATGAATGCGTGCCCATTTCTTTTACTTCTCTACCCTACACCATATTCCAGTCATAATGGAAGAGTGATCCTTCCTGAGATTCAGGTATTAGCCCTTATCTTCTATTCCAGATCATATCTCCTATCTACTAAAGCACCGAGTCTATAAATTTTTCCTACTCTCAACTTTACTTTTTCCTATTTTCCTGTTCTTTACTAGCAGTTTGGGTAATCAACTTATCTTGCTTTGCCCAGTACTATCTTGTTTATAAACTGAAAGTCCCACATCACAGCAACCCCCTCAGTTTTAGGCAAACCCTAGCTGCAACATAGCTCCACCTTCTTATGCTAAAGTCTCTCGCATCTTTTAAAAGGAAAAACAACCAAAGTTAAGAATCTTTCCCTTATTCGACATATTATTCTGATCACCAAATCACACATAGAGGCAAACTTGATAACTGACTTACCAACAGAAGTAACAGTAGCTTCCACGCTTTTTCCTTCGAGATAATTTGTACCACACTTATCAGTGAACCAAGATAGGTAGCTGAGGCCTCACATAACAAAGGGAAACTTAAGCGTTGCCGCTCTTGTCTCTCAGGTGACAAAAGTTCTAGATTTAGCTGCTTAGCAACAAGGATTTTTCACTTCTCCAGAAACAACTGGCTCTCAAGAATGTCTTGCTCTGGCTCCACCATTTCTATACAGATTTACGTCTGACTTCACTATAATTGAAATTAGCCTCTTCACCTCCAATTTGTGTAGCTTCATTTCTGCTTCATCATCTTACCCGTGCTGTTGTATTGGCCAGATTGTCTGATCACTTTTCACTGTTGGGTTTAATTATATTAACATTGTAGGTCAAGATATTACATATTTTCTAAATAATATAGACAACACTGATATTCTATAATTCTCCTTACAATTGCCATATTCAACACATTTTTGTATTATATAATTTATAACTTTGCTATTTTGTTTTGTATACAAGTTTTAAAAGTTGCATCTCCTATTAAACTGTAATATTTTGACAAAAAACATGCTCAAAATGATTTGGTAGATAATTTAGAGTATAATATTTGACAAAATAGATCATCTCTAAAATGATTTCAACTCTATAAATATTGCATAGAAAAAACCTGAGTCAATAAAATACTAAATCTGGGTAGATCCTATTTTAAAAGGATTATTGGCTAAATGAGTCTTGTCACCTAATTTAACTGGATTCAGAGCTCTATGAAATAATTATCAATTAGAAGCATTTTTAGTGACAGTCCCCTTCTGTTTACTCTCAGGAAAAGTTCTTTCTAGCCATGCTGATTTCCTCAGAAATCTGTTTGAGATTTTTCTTTTCATAAACTGTTTCATTCAACCACACAGAACTGGAGATATCCCTTTCTTAGGAAGGGAAGATTTAAAAAAAGAGTTTGTCTACAGCTAAACTCAGTGGTTTAAGTCTGCTCTTATGCATGAGGTAATTAACAATGAAGAAAATATAACCAAGAGATAAAGTAGGAAACTATAGACAGTCAATCATGGAAAAGTTTTAGTAACAAACAAGTAGGACCTGTAAGCAGAGCAAGGAAATTCAACTCAGGAAAGAAGACTAGAGCACCTGCTTCAAATAGAGAATATCCCAGGAGATTGAGAGGTGAGAAAGAATTCAAATCTCCCAAAGTAGTTTTGACTTGGTCTTGCTTGCTTTAACAGGGAGCAATGCTTTTTAAAAATAGCATTAAGGACTTCTGGTTCCAGAAAAGGTAGAATAAACACTTGTCTCCATATTGCTTATGCTCAGTACTGGTTAAAGTACTGTACTTTACATATAAAACAAACATAAGAAGGTTCAGAAAGGTGGAGCAAAAATTATAGACCAGTTAGTGACACTGGAACCTAAGAACAGCATGGTGATGATTTCTTTCTATTTTCTTCTACCCTCATTGTAGTATGGAAAAGGCTGTTAAACGCTAAAATGCAATAGATACAAACAAACAAAAGGCCCAAGCAAGTTTGTTCTCTCTAGCCAAAGAAACAAGAAATGAGCAGCCTGGAAAGACAGAAACCTTTCATTAATAGAAAATAACCATCCTACTCCAGCCAAATGTCATGGGAAAAGTTGTTGTCCCACATGAATCCTCATAGGCAAAGGCCAGGTGAGGAGATTAGATATCCAATCTCACCCAGCTCATGACGTGCCTTAGCCACCCCTTCATTGGGGTGGTGTCAGGGAAGGTCAAATAGACTTCTGGGACTTTCATTCTCACCATGTAGTAATGAGGCTCTCGTATTACAGTGCTTTTGGAGGCCACTTGGGCAGTGGAATTCTTAAATTTCCTAGTCAGGGTGCTGTCAGCAGAGACCAAGAGAGGAAATTAATGTGCTCCATACTTTAACAATATGAGGTTCCCCTTCTCCTCAGCACATCAACAGAAACAGAGTGGAGACCTAAGCATGTACCATCATAGCAGTGACAATGAAATACTTCTCTTCCTCTGCTAGTACACTGTCAGAGGGGTCCTGGTATTTATATAAGATCTAAAGCCTCAAAATATAACAGCCAAAATGTTCAGAATACAATGAAAATTCGCCTGTCATATAAAGAAGTATAGAAGTTGCAACTTGAAGGAGAAAAGACGATCAACAGATGCCAACTCTGAGATGATGCAGATGTTGGTATTATCTGGTAAGAATTTTAAAATAGCCAACATAAAAATGTTCCAATGAACAATGGCAAGGATGATCAAAACAATTGGGAAAAGTAGAAAATTTCAGGAAAATAAAGTCCTACCAAAGAAGTGTAAGATATTTTTTAAAAGAAAATAATGGAAATTTATAACTGAAAAATACAAAATCTGAAGGCAGAAAGTCAATGGATGGGCTGGAAAATAAAATAGAGTTAACAGAGGAAATAAGTAGTGAAACTGAACACAGAGAAAGAATTACTACTAAATCTGAAAAGCAGAGAGGAAAAAATAAAGTGGAAAAAAATGTGTAACCTCTAGGACTATAACAAAAGATATAAGACTCATGTTATCCCAGTTACAGAAGGAGAGAAGAATAGGCAGGGATTCCAAGTACTCAAATAATGACTGAAGATTTCTAAAAGTTGGCAAAAGTCATAGCCTAAGGATTTAAGAAGCTCAGAATCACAAACAGGATATACCCAAGGAACATGCTGGGACACGTCATAATCATATTGTGAAAACTAAAAGACAAAGAAAAAATCTTGAAAGTACTTTGAGAGAAACTTTATATTGCCTAATCTTACTTCTAAGGGGGGAGACAATTTGAAAAATAGCAGATTTCTTGTTAGAAACCACATAGGCCAGAAGGAAATAGCAAAATATTTCACAAGAATTAAAATATCAATACAGAATTTTATATCCACTGAAAATACTCATCAGGTATGCTGAGGAAACCAAGACATACTCAGATGAAGGAAAACTAAGAGAATTTGTCACTAGCAGACCTGCTTGAAAAAATAGCTAAAGAAAATTTTTGAAATAGAAAGGAAATTATAAAACAAGGAATCTTTTAATATCAAGAAGGAAGAAGGGTGATGGAAGAGTTAAAATATGGGTAAATACAATGGACTTTCTTTTTCCTCTTGAATTTTATAAATTATATTTAGTAGCTAAGGCAAATATAATATTGTCTAATGTAGTTCTCAATATACAGAGAAGAAATATTTAACACAATTATACTGTAAAGGGGATGGAAAATGGCTCAAGGGAACTAAGTTTTGTAGGTTTCATTTGAATGAGAAAATTTTTCAGAATTAAAACCACAAAAGGCAAAAAAAGAGAAAGAATAGAAGACAAAAAACAGAACAAGAGCAATAAACAGAAAACATAAATATGGTAGATATTAACCAAATATATCCATAATCACTTTAAATGTGAATATACATTTTAAAAGAATGAAGCTATCAGAGTAAATAAAATATAAGACCCAGCTATATGTTGTCTACAAGAAACATATTTTAAGACATTGATAAAGAGTAAAAGGATGAAGAATGATACTATGCTAACACTAATCAAAACTATGCTGGAATAGCTATACTAATTTCAAACAGAGCAGAATTCAGAGCAGGGAAAATGATAAGATATACAAAGGAGCACTAAATAATGATAAAGTGGTCAGTTCTCCAAAAGGCATGACAATCCTTAATGTGTATATCCCTAATAACAGGGCAGCAAAATACTTAGATTAAAAAAAATGAGAAACCTGCAAGAAGAAACTGACAAATGCATTATTATGTTTGGAGATGTCAACAACTCTCTATTAATGATTGGTAAACCCAGCAAAAGATCCTCTTGATGAGGGTGAAGCAGAATGAAAGAGCTGGCTTAAGATTAAATATTAAAAAAAATTAAGATCATGGCATCTGTCCCCATTACTGCATGGCAGATTAAAGGGGAAAAGGTAGAAGTAGTGACAGATTTCCTCTTCTTGGGCTCCAAAATCACTGCAGACAGTGACTGCATCTGTGAAATCAGAAGACAATTGCTTCTTGACAGAAAGCGATGACAAACCTAGACAGTGTGTTGAAAAGCA
Source organism: Bos taurus (assembly GCF_002263795.3). Taxonomy (NCBI): domain Eukaryota; kingdom Metazoa; phylum Chordata; class Mammalia; order Artiodactyla; family Bovidae; genus Bos; species Bos taurus. Next base: position 82,136,695 of record NC_037337.1, on the reverse strand, counting down.
GAGACATCAGTCTTCCGACAAAGGTCCGTATAGTCGAGGCTCTGGACTTTCCAGTGGCCACGTATGGTTGTGAGAGCTGGACCATAAGGAAGGCAGAACATCAAAGAACTGATACCTTCGAACTGTGATGCTGGAGAAGACTCCTGAAAGTCCCTTGGACAGCAAAGAAATCAAACCAGGAAGGACTGATGCTGAAGCTGAAGCTCCAGTATTTTGGTCATCTGACGTGAACAGATGATTCATTGAAAAAGTCCCTGATGCTAGGAAAGACTGAGGCGTCAGAGGATGAGATGGCTGGATAGTATCACCAATGCAATGAACACGAACTTGGTCAAACTTTGGGAGATGGTGAGGGACAGGGAGGCCTGGCGTGCTGCAGTCCATGGGGTCACAAAGAGTCAGACAGGACTGGGCAAGTGAAAAACAACAACAGACCCAGCAAGTAGAGAATTAGTAAGGAAGGATATAGATGAACTCAACTCCATCAGTCAACTGGATATAATTGACATTTATAAAATATTTCATTCAACAACAGCAGAACACATTCTTCCGAAACCCATATGTAACACATACCAAGTAGAACACATTCTGAAACATAACAAATTCCAAAGATGGAAATCCCACAGCTTTTCAAAATTAATGGGGTGCTGTGAAAGCAGTATTTAGTATTTATTAAAATTTATAAAACTGATTGCATATATTAGAAAGAAGGTCTGTACTAAGCTGGTACCTAATTTAACCCAAAGTGAGCAGAAGAGAAGAAATTAAATAAAGCAGAAAATAATGAAACTGAAAATTAATAGAGAAAAATCAATGAAACCAAATCTGGTCCTTTGAAAATATCAGTAAAACTTATAAACTTTCCACACTAAAAATGGAGAAAGATGACACAAATTACTAATAAAGACAGAGAAAACAAAGCAGTCTTTCCCAGCTACAGTATGATGCTGTACATATTTTTGTTAAAGGTTCACTTCTAAGTGTCCTTGCTATAGCATATATGGCAGGAATATGTTGTCATTTTCTCAACTGTAGAGTTAATAATTTCAAAGGAGACCCCTGGTGTGTTTTTGCTCTCACTGTAGCTCATGAGTTAGGCTATGGTTTTTCCTGTGGTCATGTATGGATGTGAGAGTTGAACTGTGAAGAAAGCTGAGCGCCGAAGAATTGATGCTTTTGAACTGTGGTATTGGAGAAGAGTCTTGAGAGTCCCTTGGACTGCAAGGAGATCCAACCAGTCCATTCTAAGGGAGATCGGTCCCGGGTGTTCTTTGGAAGGACTGATGCTGAAGCTGAAACTCGAATACTTTGGCCACCTCATGTGAAGAGTTGACTCATTGGAAAAGACTCTGATGCTGGGAGGGATTGGGGGAAGGAGGAGAAGGGGACGACAGAGGATGAGATGGCTGGATGGCATCACTGACTCGATGGACGTGAGTCTGAGTGAACTCCAGGAGTTGGTGATGGACAGGGAGGCCTGGCGTGCTGCGATTCATGGGGTTGCAAAGAGTCGGACACCACTGAGTGACTGAACTGAACTGAACTGAACTGGGTATGCAGCATGAAAAAGAATTCTGTGTGTGTGGACAAAGTGCTTGCATCATGAATGCTATTAGGTTGCCAGCAGAGAGATTCACAAATTGTAGCTATGCAGAATTTACAAAGACCGCTTTAAACCAGGGATCATGTCTGCACAATCCTCCAATTCCAGGGACAGTCTTCATGCTGAAGCACTGTGGGAATGGTGTGATTGAAGAAGAGAAGTGTGACTGTGGATCTATAAAGCAGTGTGAACAAGATCCCTGTTGTCTGTTGAACTGCACTCTAAGACCTGGGGCTGCTTGTGCTTTTGGGCTTTGTTGCAAAGACTGCAAGTTCATGCCATCAGGGGAGCTCTGTAGACCTCAGATCCATGAATGTGACCTTCCAGAGTGGTACAGTGGGAGATTTCATCAGTGCCCAGAAGATGTCCATGTGCAGAATGGGATTCCCTATAGTGGTAGCCTACTTCTATCAAAAGAGCTACAATAGCCATGATGAACAGGGCAGGGAGATTTTTGGTGAAGGTATAAAGAGTGCATCTCAGAGTTGCTGTACAGAGATCAACTCCCTGGGAAGCCATTCAACACAAGTGACGCTTATCTCCTGGAAAAGAAGAGAAACTGTACCTGAGGTATAGATAGGATCCAAGAGTTCCAAACTTCTACATACTCATCCAGAGCAAGTCTGTTACAATGTTATAACTCGGGGGGAAAGGACCATCCCAAAGCCCCAGGTCTCTCTGAACTGGGAATCAGAGACCTTGCTGGGTTGACCTTGGCCAAGTTACTGCCCTTCTCTGGGCCTCAGTACCCTCATCCCTGAAGTAAGGGGTAGATCCACACGATGGGTTTTCACTTCCTATACCCTCCACTTAAATAAAGGAATCGTATTATACTTTAGAACAATAGAAAATTTTTTCCTTTGTTCATTCTATAAATTAAGCTTATTGCTTTTTAGAGGGCAGGCTAATGAATATTGTCATTTTACAACAGTCATCCTTCAAAGATAAAAACACAAGATTGGTCCCAGCTGAAAGCTTTTCAGACGTGTAGAAAATACATAATTTATGACTCCTCCCATGGTTTGCTGTTGTGGTATTTGACTACGTTGTAAACCATTGGTTAAACTACATTTCAGTTACACTGTGTATAAAAACAGCACTTTTGTATGTTTTTAATATTCTGTAACTGTAGGAATTACTTTATTGGTAAAATCCACTGACATATCCAATTTAAGTGATTTTAGCAGTCAACAGTTCTTGGTGACAGAGAAGGCAATGGCACCCCACTCCAGTACTCTTGCCTGGAAAATCCCATGGATGGAGGAGCCTGGTGGGCTACAGTCTACGGGGTCGCTAAGAGTCGCTGAGAGTCGGACACGACTGAGCGACTTCACTTTCACTTTTCACTTTCATGCACTGGAGAAGGAAATGGCAACCCACTCCAGTGTTCTTGCTTTGAGAATCCCAGGGACGGGGGAGCCTGGTGGGCTGCCGTCTATGAGTCGGACATGACTGAAGCGACTTAGCAGCAGCAGCAGCAGCAGCTCTTGGTGAATAAAGATTTATTGTTTTCTTTTTTTTTTTGGTTATAAACATTTTTTTCTGACCAGGTAGATTATTCGTGTTCTATTTTCTCTTTTTGGCAAAATGGGAATAAAAATATCAATATTCAAATACTGTTAGTTTTTATTTGAAAAAAATGTGGGGGTCTATTAGGAGAAAGAGGCTATAATCACAACAGTTTTATTGGAATATTCAATATGTCTCATTACAACCTGTCATATATAAGGTAACAGAATGCCAAACTGTAAATGCTTTATATTATTCAACAAAATACCTTCCACTCTCTGATAACATAGTAACTTCTCTTTTTCCTCCCTTGATTACCTTGGAAGTGGAAAAGAAAATATTTTAAAAAACTGTGGATGATTTCCCATGACTGTAGTATGTGCCTGAGTCACTGCCAGTTTGGAAATCTGATGGGGATGCGTCATGTTATGACCTTGTGGCCTTTCCCACAGCATGCTTCCTGCAGTGTTTTAACAAGGGCAGCCTATACTGCTCTTGGGTGTCTAGCCCTCATATCACGTCACCATGTACAGTGTTTTATCACATGTACACATGGGAAGTCAAGAGCGGGAAATCCAAGAGGAAGAGTCCAGCTGTTAATGGAAATGAACAAGTCATATGGATAATGGTTCTCTCTCTGAAAGATGCTTCCCTGTGAGAGGAGTCTACATTGTAGGATCTTCAAGGTGCAATAAATTATGGGACACACACACGTCTCTTTAAGCCATGCAGAGATACAAGGAGGATTCGGCAGCCTGCAGCCCTGAAGACAGCGTGTGTCAGAACCCGAAACATGATGGCATCCTTATCTCAGACTTCTAAACCTCCAGAACATTATATCACTCAAAAATAAGTGAGATGCTATACTGGACATTAGGAGATCCTGACGGGAACAAATAGGAAGAAAAGCTGATTAAAAGATGACGTCAGTCACATAATGGCCCAGATAAATTCAAGCCACCTTCTGTCAAAGCCTCGCTCTTTATCTTTCAACTATATATGGATATTCCTGAATAATTTTTCTTGGCCACTCTGCGTGGCTTGTAGGATCTTAGTTCCCTGATCAGGGATTGAACCCTGGTCACATCGGTGAAAGCCTAGAACCCTAACCACTAGACTACCAGGGAACTTCCTGAATAATTTTTGTAAAAAGTCACCAAAGTTATACGCTTCAAAAATACAATGGTGGGACAGGCATAAGATAGACACTCCCATTCCAAAAGGGAGAAATAGGAGGGAAGAAAGGAGTGACAGTTTCCACTTATGTCTAAAATCTTAAAGCAAGAGAATAATTAATCCTTTTTGGTTCCATGTTCTTTCCTCCCTCCAGGCACACTGGGGATTTTGTCCCACTCCCTGACCCACTAAAGTGGAGGTCTTGCCTTCCAGACACACTGGGGTGACAGTTCTGGGTTGGACACCCACAACTCCCGGAGGCCTACCCCATCACTTTGCAGAGCGTAGCCTACACTGTACTTCTCATGGGCTACAGTTGAATGCCCATGGCTGAAATAATGTGCAATGGTTCTACTAGTCTGGGGTTCTGAAGTGGCCTGCCCTCATGGCTCTGCTGGGCAGTGCCCTATGGTGTATTCTCTATGGAGCCCTGCTTCTCAAAGGTAATGGGCCCTTGGCTCCAATAATCTCCATCCTTCAAAATCTGGGTGGAATTTGCACATCGATGGAGACTGCCCAGTGTGCACACTGCCAAAGCCAGCTGCCTGTACCTTACAGAAGGGTGGCTACTGTTGTCTGTCCTGCTGGGATGGTGGAGGAGCCTAGGAGTGAGGCAGCTCTGACAGGGCATGACAAGATCCTGCAGGCACTAGAGATCCCTCCTCTGAAACTGATGTAATGATCCCTGGATCACCTCTGAATCATTCTAAAAAGTGCCTCCATGTTTCAGGGAATTGCCAAAGGGTGAGTCCCCAGGTTGGTTCCGGTAGTCTCTTTCTCTCCTATCTTTTCCTGCCCGAGTCGCATGGTGTCTAGCCTCACACTTTGTGCCCTAGCTGCATGCTCAGGCGCTACCTCTCACTGTCTGACCCGATTGTTGGGGTGATCGGCCATTTGTGCCATTAGTCACATGGTGTCTCAGTTTCAGGGAGGGCTCCCTGGGACAAAAGGGATTCCTTTCTATGGCTGGTGACTCTCAGCACCCCCATTCTATGGCATGTAGTCTAACAATGGGTTTTGGAGAGGGAGGGAGAGTCCCTCAGACTCACCTCTCAGCTACATTCTAGGGAACTGGAAAAAAATTTGATGCTGAAAACCTCAAAAAGAAAAGGCTCGTTTTCTTTTCCTAGCCCCAACACAAATTGAGGGGCCAGAGAAAAATGGCCTCTTAATGGCACACTAAACTCCTTCATGGTGGGAAGTCAGAATCCAAATCTGAAAGACTCATGTTGTATGTGTCTTTCTGTGGCTGCCTTATCTCCCCATCCCCTACTCTGTCTGTAATCAGAAGCCTGAAAGAACTCTCTGAACGTTCTAAAAAAGTCTCCTTCTAACTTCTCCTACCTCTCAGGGCGTGTGGTGAGGAAGGAAGGGAAACCAAGCTTCTGCAACTCCTGCAAGTTTTCTTACTCCTTCCGATTCTTCTGATCAAACAAAGACCCCACCTCCCCAGAAGGTCAACCTCTCCGGGGACAACATTTTATCAGTCAGTCTGCACCTGTCATCAGAACCAATCTGAGCACTTTCTGATTTAAATTTTAGCTATGAGGCTATGATGCAGAAAGACTGGTCATGATATTCTTCAGACTCTGGAGAAAACTGGTCAAAATGAAACCTTTTTGAAATTACAAAACCGGTTCTTTCTGCATGTGCAATTGGAGAAGGCTAGCTTGTTACAATACTTCTTTCAGACTCCTGACCTTGAGAAACATGCCTAGGAAAAAACCTGAAGTTAACTGTTATCACATCCTTGACATACACGGCCCACACTGCCTGAGACTTCAGTCTTGGACAAATTAGTAGAACTTCAAGCCAAGGAAGAAAATACAAGGGCAAAGAGACATTTTAAATCTCAAGTGGAAAACTATGAGCTCTCTTTCCGTGTGGAGTAATCTATGTCTCAGTGTGCGTCTTTGTCTTTGAATCCTATTGCTGAGGTTATTTTGTAAATGAGTTCTAATTTAACGGGCCTAAAGAAAAGTGCTTACAAATCAAACAATTCTAAATACAGAGAAATTAAGCTGAATGAATTTTAGGTTCACATGAACTGGGAAATATTCAATATTAAATTAATACCTGGTATTAATGTTTGCTAATCTAATTAATATGGACAGGTCTTAAGAATCATCAACAATAAGTATAACATTCTTCTTACATCTATTGCAAATTTGTCAACAGGGAAAGTCACTTTACGTGAAGAAACTTTTAAGGAAAGAAAATGAAAAGAAAATGAAGAGCTCTGGGTGATTTCTGTTTACCAACCTACAGAGTGCTAATATAAAGAACAGTTCATGGTTGTTTAAGAAAAAAGTAGGGTGCATGGTAAAGTTTTCTTAAGATGTTGACTGCCTTTGAAATCTTTTGTTACTTTGACTAAGTGAATAACTACTGTACCACAGTGAATATAACCGGTATCAGACTGGAATTTGGTTTTCTCTCTCCTAAGAGAACAAAGCTTTCTTGGAATGTGGCTTTTGATAACAGACTATGTGAATTTCCTTACCTTTAAGTGATTTATATTTGGTTTTAAAATCTTTTGTTACTTTGGTAAAGTAAATAAGCATTATTTCACAATGGTCTGTGAAGACTATGGCACATGTGGATAAAGTTCATTCTGCTTCTACAAAAATTAAGACTTTGGCCGTATTGATGTCTTTAAAACATGGCAACAGTCTACTCCTAAGTCAGGAAATTTAACATGGGTAAATCAAAGAGTCGGGGCCATGGGAAATCTAAGACAGCTGCTCGGCTTTTCCCCGCTCCCTGACGAACCTCATTGTTGTTGTTGTTGTTTTCTTTTTTTTGCCTGCACAGGGTTAATGCCCTCACGGTGCAGAAAAAACGGTTAACAATGTGTCTTCCACTTGGGATATGCTTTCTATAATCGCCAGTGAGCAAGGCCCCTACTTCTCTGGACCATCACACAAGCCTTAACAAAAACTTTACAAACTTCTTTAAACTCTCATCCTCAATTATCAGGCAAGGGCAACAGCTGCTGCTGCTGCTAAGTCGCTTCAGTCGTGTCCGACTCTGTGGGACCCCATAGACAGAACAAAGATTAATTACAGAGGATTCAATGAACTGCTAAATATGGTTGCAACTTTCATGACTTTTTGTCTGACATTTTACTGGCTTCTAATCTTTGTGGGGGTTTTTTTGTTTTTGTTTTTGTTTTTTTTCCAGATATAAAGAAGCTCTTATCCTCAAGTTACTTATGGTTTAAAACAATTTGGCATTTTACACCTGTGGGTAAAATTAAAACATTTTCCTTTACTCTCTGCCTTGTCCCTCCAGAAACTAGAGACACTTGGGTTCTGAAAAGCCTCATCAAATAAGTAAAAAGACTGTCTCCTAAAAAATACAGATATCTCAAAATATTTGGGGGACCGATACAAGAGGAAAATCTGATGGCAGGCCTTTGGCATGACCTTCTTGGCATTGAGAGGCCTTTGGGAATTTAGTCTGAGACTCCTGAAAAATTATGCCAGAGTCAATACAAAAAAAGCCTATATGGTCAGTGGACCAAATTTATTTTTAGAACAAACTAGTCGGCTATGTTTAATAAAAGAGAATAATTTTAGAAAAAATTATGTTTCACTAAATATTAAATTCTAGTTTTATTAATTAAGGTCTGTGCTACTAAGACTCACTTCCCAGGCAGTCCTTTGCTGTTATGTTATACTGTTAACAAGATTTAACTACATTATTAAAGGGATACTCTAAGTCGTGGTTTTTTTTTTTTTTTTTCCCCTAATGCCTAACCTCATCATCAACCTTCGGGTAAAAGCAGATGCTTCACGATTTACAACCAGGAGATTAACACCAGGCTATAGTGACTTAAGCCGAGGAATTGATGCTTTTGAACTGTGGTATGGAGAAGACTCTTGAGAGTCCTTTGGACTGCAAAGAGATCCAAGCAGTCAATTCTAAAGGAGATTAGCCCTGGGTGTTCTTTGGAAGGACTGATGCTAAAGCCGAAACTCCAGTACTTTGGCCACCTCATGCGAAGAGTTGACTCATTGGCAAAGACTCTGATATTGGGAGGGATTTGGGGCAGGAAGAAAAGGGGACAACAGACGATGAGATGGCTGGATGGCATCACCGACTCGATGGACATGGGTTTGAGTGAACTCTGGGAGATGGTGATGGACAGGGAGGTCTGGCATGCTGCGATTCATGGGGTCGCAAGAGTCGGACACAACTGAGCGACTGAACTGAACTGAACTGAATAGTTACTTAACAGACTAAGTTAGATGACCTAGGGTATCCTGGACTATACCTAATAAAATTCTTAAATTCTTGCTTCTGACACTACTGCTGCTAGCTCCTTTCTTTTCACTGCCTGTTTTACAAAATTGTTGCTTGCACTACCAAGTGTGTGTGACTGAGCCTCTGATAAAACGATGATGTATATATATATACAGTTCGATACGAAATCAATAGCCTCCCTGGTGGCTCCGTGGTAAAGAATCTGCCTGCCAGTGCAAGAGACGAGGGTTCGATTCTCGGTTGGGAAGTTCCCTGAGAAGGAAATATCAATCCATTCCAGTATTCCCACCTGGGAAATGCCATAGACAGAGGAGCCTCTGCTGGGCTACAGTCTATAGGGTCACAAAAGAGTGGGCACAACACAGGGATTAAACAACACACATGAGATCGCTGATTGTAATAATGTGAGTGTAGACATGGAAAGAAGCAACAGAGGGAATATTTTCCTGGACCATAAGAGATTACTAGTAAGACAGGTATGGTCCAGAACTTTTGCTACTTTCATGGCCTAATCCGGTAACAGCACACTGACTTGCCTATCAGCTGAATCTTTGCCAAACCAGCAAATGAGCATTCCTAGCACCATAGGACAAATGGTCATAAAATGCTCCCAACCATGGTCAAATTTTTGGCCATGAAGGGGTCCTGCCAACTGGAATCTGGCACGTGCTGGCTGCCTCTAAAAAACTTAAATCATAGCCACTGCAGCTGCTAACCTTCAGCACCTCCTGAAAGGAGCTCAAAGTGGAAATCAGAAATAAGGCAGTGTGCTCTGGGGAAAACAAAAACAAAAACAAAAACGGGCTAGCAGGCCTTCAGATGATTAGACATTTTCAGGTAAAGATTTTCATGCATGTAACCCAGGGAACATTTTCCTTTCCACTGTGGGGGCAGGCGCATGTATGCTGAGCTCACACACATGCAAAAGAGGCCTTGAGATGGGGGTAAGCTGGCTCCATATGAGTCGGTGTGGAGTGTAATTGGGGGGGTGGTGTTACTGGCTACTGGGACTCCCAGCCGACCTCCACATGGATCAGAGGGTCCCAATTTGCCCCTGTGGATGCTGGAAACAGCATAGACTTTTAAAAAGTGTTTTTTTTTTTTTTTTTTGTCCCCAGACCAGTAATTGTGCAAAAAGAGAGGGGTTTCCAGAGATGTTTAGTGAGACCCATCCTGTAGAAATGAAAGTACTGTCGGTATCTATGATTAAAGAGGGGTTTGTCTGGCATCTGTATTTTGAAAACCAAAAAGCTGAGATATTTCGGAGGGCTAGTTTTTTTGTGTTTAACTGCTGCTTGGATAGTTTGGTTGGTGCTGTTCCAATGTTGTTTACTCCCTGGGGGAAAAGTCAGGATGAAAGTATGGTTGCACGGTGTGGAGATGTTACCAACAGAATACCCCCACGGGTGACCGCCCTGAAAATAGAGGGGGTATATGGGAGCCTCGGTTAGGTTCGTTAGGATGCTTCCGGGTTGTGGGGTTGACAGAATGACAGGAATAAAATTTAGGCATTCTCGTAGGACCTGAAGAAAGATAGACTCCACATGATCTAACTTAAAGCTTGTGGTCCTAGGATCAAATTATGCATCTGGGTAAGATGAGACACTAGACTGAGTTTCTACTGGCCAGAGTAATACTGTCTGAAGGCTAGTTCCAGAGATGCATAGCCAGTAGAAGGATGGGTTGTGGGCAGTAGCTAAGGTCTATAAATACTCCTCTGGGTCTAAGGAATGTTGGGAGGGTTTAGCTTGTGTGATGGAACAGAGGAAGGGTAAGGTGAGAGTGAGGGTGAGTTTGTTGTTGTTCAGCCGCTCAGTCGTGTCCAACTCTTTGGGACCCCATGGACTGCAGCACACCAGGCTTCCCTGTCCTTCACTATCTCCCAGAGTTTGCTCAAACTCATCTCACATCCATTGAGTCAACGATGCCATCCAACCGTCTCATCTCATCCTCTGTCACCCCTTTCTCCTCCTACCCTCAATCTTCCCCAGTATCAGGGTCTTTTCCAGCGAGTCGGCTCTTCATGTCAGGTGGCCAAAGTACTGGAGCTTCAGCTTCAGCATCCTTCCAGTGAATATTCAGGGTTGATTTCCTTTAGAACTGACTGGTCTGAACATGGGACTCTCAAGAGTCTTCTCCAGCACCACAGTTCAGAAGCATCAGGCGTTCGGCACTCAGCCTTCTTTATGTTTCATCTCTCACGTCTGTACCTGACTAATGGAGTAACCATAGCTTTGACTATACAAACTTTTGTTGGCAAAGTGATGTCTCTGCTTTTTAATACACTGTCTAGGTTTGTCATAGCTTTTCTTCCAATAAGCAAGTGTCTTTTATTTCATGGCTTCAGTCACGGTCCTCAGTGATTCTGGAGCCCAAGGGTGAGTTTGAGGGGCATTTAGTCAAGAATGATGCCGGGTGTAGGCCTCAGAAAGACCAGACAACCAAGGTTAGGTACCACAGGTGTGAGACAGGATCATCCACAGGAGGGCACAAGATTGGAAGAAAGAAAGGACAATCACGATATCAGCAGCACAACATGGGCAGTTGATCATGTATTTATTTAAAGAGTTCGATTGTTACTTATCTTTGGTCCTTTTGAAGAGGAATTTAAGGTCTTCAAGTGGTTCAGAGGTGTAGGATGTTGGAGTGCCTGAGTCTTCAGAGGGCAGTTTCCAAGGCTCCCCCCTCAAAGTGGTGAATCCAGCTGGAGATTCCTGAAACCTTGATGGCTGTAGGTGAGGAAAGGAAGACTGGAAGAAGTCCCTTTCAAATAGGAACCAGCTGGGACTTGGGAGAACTGTCCTTCCAAGTTCTGTTAAGGACTCTATCCCCAAGTTGATATAGTATGGCTGAATGAGGGCTGGGAGGATTAGCTTCTGGGCCAAATTCCCTAATGGCCTGTTAGAACACTGAGAGTTTGGTTACATAATACTATAGCCCTAGGGCTTCCCTGTCCATAAGGAGGTCTGATGTTAGAAAGAATGTATATGGACTCAATCCGAGGGATACTTTGGAGTTATTCTACTGCTAAGGAGGGCAATAGGTAACAGGGTTACCCAAACTTGTGAAGTTTCCCGGATTAGTTTTTCGAGAATGTTTTTGAGGAAATGATTGGCTCTTTCTCCCTTTCCTGAGGATTGAGGCCTCCAGGAGAAATGCAGAGCAAAACTTTTGTCAAGGGCTTTGGCAATGGGCTTCCCTGACAGCTCAGTTGGTAGAGAATCCGCCTGCAATGCGGGAGACCTGGGTTCGATCCCTGGGTTGGGAAGATCCCCTGGAGAAGGGAAAGGCTACGCACTCCAGTATTCTTGCCTGGAGAATTCCATGGACTGTATAGTCCACGGGGTCGCAAAGAGTCATACATGACTGAGCGACTTTTCTGTCTGTACAGCAAATAAGAGCATTTCCTCACCCCGTATACAAAAATAAACTCAAAATGGACTAAAGACCTAAACCGGAAATCGTAAAACACTTAGAAGAGAAAATGGGCATAACACTCCTTGAAAAATATCACAGCATTATTCTTTTGGATCTGTCTCCTAAGGCAAAAAAACACAAAAGCACAAATAAATAAAGGGGGCCTAATTAAACTTAAAAGCTTTTGCAGAGCACAGTAAACTATTCATGAAACTAAAACTCAATCTACTGAATGGGAAAAATTATTTGGAGATGCAATGATGGATAAGGGATTATTATGCAAAGTATATAATAACTCAATATCAAATAGAAAACCAAACGACCCAATTAGAAAATGGGCAGAAGACCTTGGAAAGACATTTCTCCACGAAAGACACACACATGGCCAATTTGCATAGGAAAAGGTGTTGAACATTGCTAATCATTAAGAAAATTTAAATCAAAACTACAATGAGATACGACTTCATGAACCTCTCAGAAGAGCGATCATCAAAAAGACAAGGAACAAGTGTTAGTGAGGATACAGAGGAAAGGGAACCGTTGTGCACTGTTGTTAGGAATGTAAATCGGTACACTAAGGAAAACAGCAGGGAGGATTACCAGAAAATTAAAAGTAAATTCACCACATGATCCAGCAACTCCACACCTGGGTATATAGAAGAAGAAAAGGAGAACACTAAATCAAAAGGCCATCAGCTGACTTTTCTGTGGAAACTTTGGAGGCAGAAGGGAGTGGCATCTGGCATCAGATATTTAAAGGATAGCAACTTTCAATGAGTATAATCCATAAAAATATTGAATCACTATGCTGTATACCTGAAAACAATACAATAACTCAATTACACTTCAATTAAAAAATAGGAAATCACCGATTCTTTTCATGGTGAATTGACTTCAAGCTGAGTTCAAGCATACTTGTATTTTTTTGAATATTCCTGAGTACACTAATTTTTTAAAAATCCTTCAGTGTTGCATACATCACATTTATGCAATAGGACAGTCTTCTCTTCTAAATGTTAATGTCCTTATTACTGGTTCCAACGTCAAGATATGATCCACAAAAAGAGAAATCAGGCGACATAAATTGCTCATGGTAACTTCCTTAGTTTGAGTTGAGTTCATTTACAGGCAATTCAATGCAGAAATGATTTTTGAAAGCAGAAAGATGTATGAAGCAGTGATGATCAGATTATGATTCATTATTCTGTAAGGAACTAAAAAAAAGCTCAAGTCAGAACTTTTTAAGTAAATCAACTTTTCGAGGTATGCTCAGCATATACAATAAAATACTCAGATTTAATGATGCAGCTTGTTGAGGTTTGACAGGATGGTAAGTACCATCCTGTCTTGGTGTGTTAAGAATACTATAATAAAATACCTTAGTCTGGGTGGGTAATAAAAATATTTCTCATAGTTCTGGAGGCTAGTGAGACCAAGATCAAGACGCCAGCAAATTTAGTGTCTGGAGAACCCTTTCCTGGTTCACAGATGCACCTTCTCACTGTAAACACACAGGGCAGAAGGGCTGAAGTATCTCTCTGAGGCCTCTTTGTAAAAGCACCAATCACCTCCCGAAGACCTCAGCTGCTAATACCATCACCTGGGGTGGGGGGTCGGATTTCAACATGTGGACCCTGGAGGGAAACCTTCATCTTGAACACACACCAATCAAGATTCAGAAGTTTCCCATCACTTCAGAAAGTTCCCTCCATCCGTCCATTCCCTCACATCAGGAAAGCACTGATTAAAATTCAATTCCCCGTACATTATTTTGGAGTATTCCAGAACGTCATACAAAGGAAGTCCTGTTGGAGAAGGGAATGGCAAACCACTTCAGTATTCTTGCCTTGAGAATCACATGAACAGTGTGAAAAGGAAAAGTGATAGGATACTGAAAGAGAAACTCCCCAGGTCAGTCGGTGCCCAATATCCTACTGGAGATCAGTGGAGAAATAACTCCAGAAAGAATGAATGGATGGAGCCAAAACAAAAACAATACCCAGCTGTGGATGTGACTGGTGATAGAAGCAAGGTCCGATGCTGTAAAGAGCAATATTGCATAGGAACCTGGAATGTCAGGTCCATGAATCAAGGCAAATTGGAAGTGGTCAAACAAGAGATGGCAAGAGTGAATGTCGACATTCTAGGAATCAGCGAACTGAAATGGACTGGAATGGGTGAATTTAACTCAGATGACCATTATATCTACTACCGCGGACAGGAATCCCTCAGAAGAAATGGAGTGGCCATCATGGTCAACAAAAGAGTCCGAAATGCAGTACTTGGATGCAATCTCAATAGCGACAGAATAATCTCTGTTCGTTTCCAAGGCAAACCATTCAATATCACAGTAATCCAAGTCTATGCCCCAACCAGTAATGCTGAAGAAGCTGAAGTTGAACGGTTCTATGAAGACCTACAAGACCTTTTAGAACTAACACCCAAAAAAGATGTCCTTTTCATTATAGGGGACTGGAATGCAAAAGTAGGAAGTCAAGAAACACCTGGAGTAACAGGCAAATTTGGCCTTGGAATACGGAATGAAGCAGGGCAAAGACTAATAGAGTTTTGCCAAGAAAATGCACTGGTCATAACAAACACCCTCTTCCAACAACACAAGAGAAGACTCTATACATGGACATCACCAGATGGTCAACACCAAAATCAGATTGATTATATTCTTTGCAGCCAAAGATGGAGAAGCTCTATACAGTCAGCAAAAACAAGACCAGGAGCTGACTGTGGCTCAGACCATGAACTTCTTATTGCCAAATTCAGACTGAAATTGAAGAAAGTAGTGAAAACCACTAGACCATTCAGGTATGACCTAAATCAAATCCCTTATGATTATACAGTGGAAGTGAGAAATAGATTTAAGGGCCTAGATCTGATAGATAGAGTGCCTGATGAACTATGGAATGAGATTCGTGACATTGTACAGGAGACAGGGATCAAGACCGTTCCCACAGAAATGCAAAAAACAAAATGGCTGTCTGGGGAGGCCTTACAAATAGCTGTGAAAAGAAGAGAAGCAAAAAGCAAAGGAGAAAAGGAAAGATATAAACATCTGAATGCAGAGTTCCAAAGAATAGCAAGAAGAGATAAGAAAGCCTTCTTCAGTGATCAATGCAAAGAAATAGAGGAAGACAACAGAATGGGAAAGACTAGGGATTTCTTCAAGAAAATTAGAGATACCAAGGGAACATTCCATGCAAAGATGGGCACAATAAAGGACAGAAATGGTACGGACCTAACAGAAGCAGAAGATATTAAGAAGAGATGGCAAGAATACACAGAAGAAGTGTACAAAAACGATCTTTATGACCCAGATAATCACGATGGTGTGATCACTGACCTAGAGCCAGACATCCTGGAATGTGAAGTCAAGTGGGCCTTAGAAAGCATCACTACGAACAAAGGTAGTGGAGGTGATGGAATTCCAGTGGAGCTATTCCAAATCCTGAAAGATGATGCTGTGAAAGTGCTGCACTCAATATGCCAGCAAATTTGGAAAACTCAGCAGTGGCCACAGGACTGGAAATGGTCAGTTTTCATTCCAATCCCAAAGAAAGGCAATGCCAAAGAATGCTCAAACTACCGCACAACTGCACTCATCTCACACGCTAGTAAAGTAATGCTCAAAATTCTCCAAGCCAGGCTTCAGCAATATGTGAACCGTGAACTTCCTGATGTTAAAGTTGGTTTTAGAAAAGGCAGAGGAACCAGAGATCAAATTGCCAACATCCACTGGATCATCGAAAAAGCAAGAGAGTTCCAGGAAAACATCTATTTCTGCTTTATTGACTATGCCAAAGCCTTTGACTGTGTGGATCACAATAAACTGTGGAAAATTCTGAAAGAGATGGGAATATCAGACCACCTGACCTGCCATTTAAAAAATTTGTATGCAGGTCAGGAAGCAACAGTTAGAACTGGACATGGAACAACAGACTGGCTCCAAATACGAAAAGGAGTTTGTCAAGGCTGTATATTGTCACCCTGTTTATTTAACTTATATGCAGAGTACATCATGAGAAACGCTGGACTGGAAGAAACACAAACTGGAATCAAGATTGCTGGGAGAAATATCAATAACCTCACATATGCAAATGACACCACCCTTATGGCAGAAAGTGAAGAGGAACTCAAAAGCCTCTTGATGAAAGTGAAAGTGGAGAGTGAAAAAGTTGGCTTAAAGCTCAACATTCAGAAAACAAAGATCATGGCATCCGGTCCCACCACTTCATGGGAAATAGATGGGGAAACAGTGGAAACAGTGTCAGACTTTATTTTTCTGGGCTCCAAAATCACTGCAGATGGTGACTGCAGCCATGAAATTAAAAGACGCTTACTCCTTGGAAGGAAAGTTATGACCAACCCAGATACCACGTTCAAAAGCAGAGACATTACTTTGCCAACAAAGTTTTGGCTAGTCAAGGCTATGGTTTTTCCTGTGGTCATGTATGGATGTGAGAGTTGGACTGTGAAGAAGGCTAAGCGCCGAAGAATTGATGCTTTTGAACTGTGGTGTTGGAGAAGACTCTCGAGAGTCCCTTGGACTGCAAGGAGATCCAACCAGTCCATTCTGAAGGAGATCAGTCCTGGGATTTCTTTGGAAGGAATGATGCTGAAGCTGAAACCCCAGAACTTTGGCCACCTCATGCGAAGAGTTGACTCATTGGAAAAGACTCTGATGCTGGGACGGATTGGGGGCAAGAGGAGAAGGGGACGACAGAGGATGAGATGGCTGGATGGCATCATTGACTCGATGGACGTGAGTCTGAGTGAACTCCGGGAGTTGGTGATGGACAGGGAGGCCTGGCATGCTGCGATTCATGGGTTCGCAAAGAGCTGGACACGACTGAGCGACTGATCTGATCTGATTCCAGAATGTCGTACAAAGGGAGTCCTATGTAAAGCTTCTTTGCTCTGCTTTCTTTCTGTTCTCATATTATCTATGAGATACATCCACGATCGTACACATACCAGAAACTCGTTCAGATTTACTGAGGATTTTCCCACTGAACGAATAGCCCCGTGTGTCTGCCATTCATCTGTCCAGTACTGTTTGCTTGTTTCCAGTCTGTGGAATAAATTCAAGCATAATGCTGTTATGTATATAGAATCATTGTGGTAACTTCCTATGGCTAGAATCACCAAGACACAGGGCCGGCATAATTTTAACTTTACAAGGAACTATTATCCACCCTAACATTTCTACTCATGACACTATTGTTTTGTTCCACTCATCACCCCCAACACATCCCACGTTTGTAAAGTATGAAAGAATTTGATTCTCTCCTCAAAAGTCTGACTGAAAGAAGCTTCCACTCTCTTCTCCATTTCGTATTTTCATTACAAATTGAAGCCTTGTCTCATTTTGGTTTGAGGGCAAAAAGTCAACCAGTGTCTCAAATTTGCACCAAACCCCCTGATCCTCCCCCTGTGACTTTTCCAAAGGACCATGGAACCACTCAGCCCAGATATGCGCTCTGTTTTCCTCATTTCTGCCATGTTTTGTCTTCCCTAACACCCCTGTGTTAGGACCCCTAGGACCACTTGGCACAGCCCCTCCCCCTCATGAGGACACATTGTTATGTAAGAGCTTCCCCTCCCTCCCCCACCTCTGGGGCTGCCCAGCCTCCAGTCTGTCTCTGCTCTCCTCAGGACTAGCCTGCTGTCTAAAAGTTGCTGCTCCAGGGATAGTCTTGCCTGCCTCCCACCGCAGTGCATTTTCTTTGGTCACACACTTCCTCACTCATGGGGCGTGCCTGCACCCAGGCCCACCTGAGAGGTGATCTCTGGCTGCCTCTGCTCTGGCTATTCCTGTTTCCAACCTGCTATTCCCATGACCCCCCAGGATGGCGCTTCACTTCTTCTGAAATTGTGATTCCCAGGAAGGTGTCCCACAGAGTGAGTGGAATTGAGAGACAAGGCCAGCTCTCCTACAAGATTCGCTTCAGCGGCCAAAGACACGTGGTTCACTTGAGAGTCAAGAAGAACTTGCTGCCCAGACATTTTCCTGTTATCACCGATAACGACCAAGGTGCCATGCAGGAGAACTACCCTTATATCCCCCGAGACTGCTACTACTTTAGCTACATCGAAGGGGTTCCTGGGTCCATGGGCACCCTGGACACCTGCTATGGGGGTCTGCATGGCATGCTGCAGCTGGACGACTTCACTTACGAAATCAAACCACTGGAGGCTTCTTCCAAATTTGAGCATCTGATTTCTCAGCTTGTGACACAGAAAACAGCAGCAGAGGATGAGAAATGTGAGGCTGAAGAGAAAGATACAAATCAGGAGTATGAGGAGGCAATAATTTCTGAAATGCCTAGAGCAGGCCCTGTGTATCTGTGGTGGCCACACAGGAAAGCCTTAAAAGTTCACTACACAGTTTCTCACTCATTATATATTCAGGACATTAATATGACACATATAATAGAGAATATGGTGATTTTGAATAACATAATACATAGCATTTATTACCAGGGTCAACTTCAGGTTTTGATACGTGTTTTATGCATATGGGATGGCAAAGATAGGATGAATTTGCATAGATATGAAAATGTTAATACGGCAGTAACTCATTTTGGTTTATATAAATTATATGGATGGTATGAACAAATTCCTCATGATACTTCGTTGCTTGTAACAGGACATAAAATTGCTGGGGCCTCCTATGCTAGCAGCTTTGAAGGAGTATGCAATCCCAACTGGGGAGTATCATATGTATTTGCTCCAAGATACCACCTATTTTTAACTGCAATTATTGGAGCACATTCGATAGGTCATGTATTGGGTTGTCGTCATGATGTTCCAGGTTGTCAGTGTTTTCGGAGACAACACTGTCTCATGAATTCTAACCCTGGTCTTCTAGATATGATGAGCAATTGCACTTTTGAGAGAATTCACCGACGGTTACATATGTGGGATCCTTGTTTGAGTGTTCCGTATGTACCATACGATAATTTTCCTTATATAGCAAGACGATGTGGTGACAAGAAGATAGATCCCAATGAAGAATGTGACTGTGGCACCTTAAAAGACTGTACTCAGGATCGATGTTGCAATTCCAATTGTGCCCTCAGCCTTGGTAGTGATTGTGATTATGGAGGTTGTTGCAGAAACTGTAAATATGCTTATCCTGGATATATTTGCAGAGATACTCTTGGTATTTGTGATCTACCAGAATACTGTAACGGGAAGACACATGATTGTCCAGATGACACTTATATCCAGGATGGAACCCCGTGTTCACCATCAGCTGTTTGTGTGAGGGGAAACTGTAGTGATCGTGATTTACAGTGTCAAGCCCTCTTTGGCTATAACATAAGACAGGCTGCGTCATCATGCTACGAGGTATTGAATATCAGGGGTGACCGATTTGGAAACTGTGGTGTGAAGTTGACTCGAGGAGGAGGAAAACCTGTTGCATGTGAACAGGATGATGTTCTGTGTGGAATGCTGCACTGCAGCGACGTGAAGGAAATTCCAGGTGGTGGGGAGCACACTACTTTTCATCAAATAATAGTACATGATGTTACACCGCAAACCTGCTTTGGGTATGATGCCCACTTCGGGACAGATGTGCCAGAAATGGGGCTTGTAGTGGATGGTGCAACATGTGGCCCAGGAGCGTACTGTAAGGACCAAAACTGTACTTTTTTTCAAGACCTGGGTTTTGACTGCGATGTCAAGAAATGCAATTACAGAGGGGTGTGCAACAACCGGAAACATTGTCACTGTCAGCAAGGTTGGAAACCACCAAATTGTACTGAGAGAGGACCAGGTGGCAGCGTAGATAGTGGCCCTCCACCTGACAGAGAACTAGGCATTCGAGCCAGTCTAAGGCTGAGTCTAAACAGAGCATTAGCTCTGCTGCTGCTTCGCCTTTGCCTTCTTTTCTCTGCAGCATTTATAGGCGCCACTTACTATGTAAAAGATATCCTTGAAGAGGAAGATGAAAATGTTGAGAATTAATCCCTTGAATCCAAGTAGATAAAACTGGAGTTCACAAAACGGAGAAAATCACATTGGCACTTACTGGGAGAAATGATCAATAATCACACTGCTAATTCCCAGATTGTTGTCTTCAACTAAAATGACTTGGCAATTTAAAAGGAGTCTGTGTGGTTAAATGCATTTAATATTTTATATCTGGTCTTAGTCTTATTACTCCTCTCAATGATAATGGGAACTGTTAGATTCCAACCAACAAGAGGACCTGTACTTATTTATGTTGTGGTTACTAATGTTTCATGGATGTGCCTGTAGCACACCTTGTTAGAACTGGTATGCACGTGTTTAGTAGTTTATTAGCGTTTTGCTTAGTTGATTAGGTACTAGGTTTTTGTTACCAGTTCATGTTTTTGCTAGCGTTAAATAAACCTAACTTGACGATAGCATAAAAGATACCTTAACTGATGCTGTAGGAAGATAAAAAATTCCGTGTTACAGGCATGTGAATATCAACAGCAGTTCAATACTCTGCTACGTATGATCTTGCTCAAAGTCATAGGCTTTAAGAGGATCAAGGTTATATATGACCTTTTACACTGAAAGATGAAATGTACCTTTCTGGAGTTTTGTGATGGTCCAAAGAAGGGACCTAAGAGGGGCCTGGAACATGTTATGCACTTAATACATGCTGTGCCTATCATTCTCATTGTTCTCTTGGGTTGTGCTAAAACAGAAGCATTCAAAGTACAAGGACTTTGGCATGTGCTATCTTTAATTTAAAACCAATACACAAGGAGCCATTGATCACTGCTCTATCACTACTGTGGCCCCCAGGTATTAATGTCGTAGCATCTCATACTAAAATCATAGGAATTGCCTAAGCACAACCTGTTTATAAAGTACAGGTGTAACTGAGTGCCTTTTGTATGTACAGATACAAAATTTACACAAAACGAGACAGGAAGCAATTGCTCATAAGAGATTCTTAGAAGCGGGTCTCATAAGTGATATATGTTATATTCATGGTATTTAAATGTCTCAGTCCTCGGGGCAAATCCGTTTCTATAAATATAAAGTTCAGATGAGGGTAACTACCTAAGGGAAGAGGATGGATGTAGCAGTAGAGAATCAACAAGATAGTCACCCTGTGACATTTTCATTTGTCCAAATTTTTCTCCTTGTTTTCTTTTTATTGAAGGATAACTTTTTCATGCTGTGTTGATTACTCCTCTATGTGGAACGCGATAGGTTCCACAGGCGTGGAGCCCTGCGCCATGGGCATCGGGACGTGACCGAGCCACATAGCAAGCTTTGCGAGAGCTCCCCTGATGTAAACCGGCCAGCTCCCTAACCCCAGAATAGACAAAAATATCCATCCTAAGCAATTATCTAATGCTACCCTTCTGGCAGGAATTTTCCGTGTCTTGAGACTATAACAATTGGCTACTAACCCACGAAAAGCGTTAACTTTCCCTGGTCTGTCAGGAGGTCACCCCGTGTGCTTGCAGCACCCTCATTTTCTCTGCTCTTTTTCTTAATGAACTCATTCCTTTCTAAAATACTCTGTATTTGGAAATTCTTTTCCAACCCAGGCACAGATCACAGCATTGAGTGGCCCATATGGGGATTCTCAGGGGGGTTTTCCCCTGCTCTCCTTTCTTCTCTCATTTCTTTTTCTTCAAACCCCTTGTGAACAGGCCAGTGTCTGTGGAAGCAATTGAGGAACTCTGGCCAGGGGTACTCTCTGGCATGTTCCAAAGGCCCCAAAGTCCACTATGCCCCAGTAACTGCCACCCAAAAGGGTGAGGGCCCTCCTTTCCTCCTTTCCCCATTCTCCCCTAAGCTGAGGACCAGGCCAATTAAAATTGCAAGCACAGGTCAGGCAGTTAAAAGCCATTAGTGCACCTGCCACTGAATACTCCCATCACAGGATAGGGGGTCACAGAATGGACAAGGCTACTAGCACATCTGCCCCCACCAAGACAGTTTCTGTGCAATGTCAGGCACACATGGGTTCAAGCAAAGCACTGAGCCCATTCACCCCTGACTGCTGCCTTCCCGGCAGAGCCACAAAGCAGATCCCTCAGCCTGTCTTCCCTGTTACTTTCACTTTTCCTCCCTTGGTCTGGATTGATTCACAGGAGTCTGGGAGTTGCCTCTGAGTCATTCTAAAAAGTGCCTCCATGTTTCAGGGAATTGCCAAAGGGTGAGTCCCCAGGTTGGTTCCGGTAGTCCCTTTCTCTCCTATCTTTTCCTGCCCGAGTCACATGGTGTCTAGCCTCACACTTTGTGCCCTAGCTGCATGCTCAGGCGCTACCTCTCACTGTCTGACCCGATTGTTGGGGTGATCGGCCATTTGTGCCATTAGTCACATGGTGTCTCAGTTTCAGGGAGGGCTCCCTGGGACAAAAGGGATTCCTTTCTATGGCTGGTGACTCTCAGCACCCCCATTCTATGGCATATAGGCTAAGAATGGGTTTTGGAGAGGGAGGGAGAGTCCCTCAGACTCACCTCTCAGCTACATTCTAGGGAACTGGAAAAAAATTTGATGCTGAAAACCTCAAAAAGAAAAGGCTCGTTTTCTTTTCCTAGCCCCAACACAAATTGAGGGACCAGAGAAAAATGGCCTCTTAATGGCACACTAAACTCCTTCATGGCGGGAAGTCAGAATCCAAATCTGAAAGACTCATGTTGTATGTGTCTTTCTGTGGCTGCCTTATCTCCCCATCCCCTACTCTGTCTGTAATCAGAAGCCTGAAAGAACTCTGTGAACGTTCTAAAAAAGTCTCCTTCTAACTTCTCCTACCTCTCAGGGCGTGTGGTGAGGAAGGAAGGGAAACCAAGCTTCCCCCACTCCTGCAAGTTTTCTTACTCCTTCCGATTCTTCTGATCAAACAAAGACCCCACCTCCCCAGAAGGTCAACCTCTCCGGGGACAACATTTTATCAGTCAGTCTGCACCTGTCATCAGAACCAATCTGAGCACTTTCTGATTTAAATTTTAGCTATGAGGCTATGACGCAGAAAGACTGGTCATGATATTCTTCAGACTCTGGAGAAAACTGGTCAAAATGAAACCTTTTTGAAATTACAAAACCGGTTCTTTTTGCATGTGCAATTGGAGAAGGCTAGCTTGTTACAATACTTCTTTCAGACTCCTGACCTTGAGAAACATGCCTAGGAAAAAACCTGAAGTTAACTGTTATCACATCCTTGACATACACGGCCCACACTGCCTGAGACTTCAGTCTTGGACAAATTAGTAGAACTTCAAGCCAAGGAAGAAAATACAAGGGCAAAGAGACATTTTAAATCTCAAGTGGAAAACTATGAGCTCTCTTTCCGTGTGGAGTAATCTATGTCTCAGTGTGCGTCTTTGTCTTTGAATCCTATTGCTGAGGTTATTTTGTAAATGAGTTCTAATTTAACGGGCCTAAAGAAAAGTGCTTACAAATCAAACAATTCTAAATACAGAGAAATTAAGCTGAATGAATTTTAGGTTCACATGAACTGGGAAATATTCAATATTAAATTAATACCTGGTATTAATGTTTGCTAATCTAATTAATATGGACAGGTCTTAAGAATCATCAACAATAAGTATAACATTCTTCTTACATCTATTGCAAATTTGTCAACAGGGAAAGTCACTTTACGTGAAGAAACTTTTAAGGAAAGAAAATGAAAAGAAAATGAAGAGCTCTGGGTGATTTCTGTTTACCAACCTACAGAGTGCTAATATAAAGAACAGTTCATGGTTGTTTAAGAAAAAAGTAGGGTGCATGGTAAAGTTTTCTTAAGATGTTGACTGCCTTTGAAATCTTTTGTTACTTTGACTAAGTGAATAACTACTGTACCACAGTGAATATAACCGGTATCAGACTGGAATTTGGTTTTCTCTCTCCTAAGAGAACAAAGCTTTCTTGGAATGTGGCTTTTGATAACAGACTATGTGAATTTCCTTACCTTTAAGTGATTTATATTTGTTTTACAATCTTTTGTTACTTTGGTAAAGTAAATAAGCATTATTTCACAATGGTCTGTGAAGACTATGGCACATGTGGATAAAGTTCATTCTGCTTCTACAAAAATTAAGACTTTGGCCGTATTGATGTCTTTAAAACATGGCAACAGTCTACTCCTAAGTCAGGAAATTTAAAATGGGTAAATCAAAGAGTCGGGGCTAAGACAGCTGCTCGGCTTTTCCCCGCTCCCTGACGAACCTCATTGTTGTTGTTGTTTCTTTTTTTTTGCCTGCACAGGGTTAATGCCCTCACGGTGCAGAAAAAACGGTTAACAATGTGTCTTCCACTTGGGATATGCTTTCTATAATCGCCAGTGAGCAAGGCCCCTACTTCTCTGGACCATCACACAAGCCTTAACAAAAACTTTACAAACTTCTTTAAACTCTCATCCTCAATTATCAGGCAAGGGCAACAGCTGCTGCTGCTGCTAAGTCGCTTCAGTCGTGTCCGACTCTGTGGGACCCCATAGACAGAACAAAGATTAATTACAGAGGATTCAATGAACTGCTAAATATGGTTGCAACTTTCATGACTTTTTGTCTGACATTTTACTGGCTTCTAATCTTTGTGGGGGTTTTTTTGTTTTTGTTTTTGTTTTTTTTCCAGATATAAAGAAGCTCTTATCCTCAAGTTACTTATGGTTTAAAACATTTGGCATTTTACACCTGTGGGTAAAATTAAAACATTTTCCTTTACTCTCTGCCTTGTCCCTCCAGAAACTAGAGACACTTGGGTTCTGAAAAACCTCATCAAATAAATAAAAAGACTGTCTCCTAAAAAATACAGATATCTCAAAATATTTGGGGGACCGATACAAGAGGAAAATCTGATGGCAGGCCTTTGGCATGACCTTCTTGGCATTGAGAGGCCTTTGGGAATTTAGTCTGAGACTCCTGAAAAATTATGCCAGAGTCAATACAAAAAAAGCCTATATGGTCAGTGGACCAAATTTATTTTTAGAACAAACTAGTCGGCTATGTTTAATAAAAGAGAATAATTTTAGAAAAAATTATGTTTCACTAAATATTAAATTCTAGTTTTATTAATTAAGGTCTGTGCTACTAAGACTCACTTCCCAGGCAGTCCTTTGCTGTTATGTTATACTGTTAACAAGATTTAACTACATTATTAAAGGGATACTCTAAGTCGTGGTTTTTTTTTTTTTTTCCCCTAATGCCTAACCTCATCATCAACCTTCGGGTAAAAGCAGATGCTTCACGATTTACAACCAGGAGATTAACACCAGGCTATAGTGACTTAAGCCGAAGAATTGATGCTTTTGAACTGTGGTATGGAGAAGACTCTTGAGAGTCCTTTGGACTGCAAAGAGATCCAAGCAGTCAATTCTAAAGGAGATTAGCCCTGGGTGTTCTTTGGAAGGACTGATGCTAAAGCCGAAACTCCAGTACTTTGGCCACCTCATGCGAAGAGTTGACTCATTGGCAAAGACTCTGATATTGGGAGGGATTTGGGGCAGGAGGAAAAGGGGACAACAGACAATGAGATGGCTGGATGGCATCACCGACTCGATGGACATGGGTTTGAGTGAACTCTGGGAGGTGGTGATGGACAGGGAGGTCTGGCATGCTGCGATTCATGGGGTCGCAAGAGTCGGACACAACTGAGCGACTGAACTGAACTGAACTGAATAGTTACTTAACAGACTAAGTTAGATGACCTAGGGTATCCTGGACTATACCTAATAAAATTCTTAAATTCTTGCTTCTGACACTACTACTGCTAGCTCCTTTCTTTTCACTGCCTGTTTTACAAAATTGTTGCTTGCACTACCAAGTGTGTGTGACTGAGCCTCTGATAAAACGATGATGTATATATATATACAGTTCGATACGAAATCAATAGCCTCCCTGGTGGCTCCGTGGTAAAGAATCTGCCTGCCAGTGCAAGAGACGAGGGTTCGATTCTCGGTTGGGAAGTTCCCTGAGAAGGAAATATCAATCCATTCCAGTATTCCCACCTGGGAAATGCCATAGACAGAGGAGCCTCTGCTGGGCTACAGTCTATAGGGTCACAAAAGAGTGGGCACAACACAGGGATTAAACAACACACATGAGATCGCTGATTGTAATAATGTGAGTGTAGACATGGGAAGAAGCAACAGAGGGAATATTTTCCTGGACCATAAGAGATTACTAGTAAGACAGGTATGGTCCAGAACTTTTGCTACTTTCATGGCCTAATCCAGTAACAGCACACTGACTTGCCTATCAGCTGAATCTTTGCCAAACCAGCAAATGAGCATTCCTAGCACCATAGGACAAATGGTCATAAAATGCTCCCAACCATGGTCAAATTTTTGGCCATGAAGGGGTCCTGCCAACTGGAATCTGGCACGTGCTGGCTGCCTCTAAAAAATTTAAATCATAGCCACTGCAGCTGCTAACCTTCAGCACCTCCTGAAAGGAGCTCAAAGTGGAAATCAGAAATAAGGCAGTGTGCTCTGGGGAAAACAAAAACAAAAACAAAAACGGGCTAGCAGGCCTTCAGATGATTAGACATTTTCAGGTAAAGATTTTCATGCATGTAACCCAGGGAACATTTTCCTTTCCACTGTGGGGGCAGGCGCATGTATGCTGAGCTCACACACATGCAAAAGAGGCCTTGAGATGGGGGTAAGCTGGCTCCATATGAGTCGGCGTGGAGTGTAATTGGGGGGGTGGTGTTACTGGCTACTGGGACTCCCAGCCGACCTCCACATGGATCAGAGGGTCCCAATTTGCCCCTGTGGATGCTGGAAACAGCATAGACTTTTAAAAAGTGGGTTTTTTTTTTTTTTTTTTTGTCCCCAGACCAGTAATTGTGCAAAAAGAGAGGGGTGACTGGAGATGTTTAGTGAGACCCATCCTGTAGAAATGAAAGTACTGTCGGTATCTATGATTAAAGAGGGGTTTGTCTGGCATCTGTATTTTGAAAACCAAAAAGCTGAGATATTTCGGAGGGCTAGTTTTTTTGTGTTTAACTGCTGCTTGGATAGTTTGGTTGGTGCTGTTCCAATGTTGTTTACTCCCTGGGGGAAAAGTCAGGATGAAAGTATGGTTGCACGGTGTGGAGATGTTACCAACAGAATACCCCCACGGGTGACCGCCCTGAAAATAGAGGGGGTATATGGGAGCCTCGGTTAGGTTCGTTAGGATGCTTCCGGGTTGTGGGGTTGACAGAATGACAGGAATAAAATTTAGGCATTCTCGTAGGACCTGAAGAAAGATAGACTCCACATGATCTAACTTAAAGCTTGTGGTCCTAGGATCAAATTATGCATCTGGGTAAGATGAGACACTAGACTGAGTTTCTACTGGCCAGAGTAATACTGTCTGAAGGCTAGTTCCAGAGATGCATAGCCAGTAGAAGGATGGGTTGTGGGCAGTAGCTAAGGTCTATAAATACTCCTCTGGGTCTAAGGAATGTTGGGAGGGTTTAGCTTGTGTGATGGAACAGAGGAAGGGTAAGGTGAGAGTGAGAGTGAGTTTGTTGTTGTTCAGCCGCTCAGTCGTGTCCAACTCTTTGGGACCCCATGGACTGCAGCACACCAGGCTTCCCTGTCCTTCACTATCTCCCAGAGTTTGCTCAAACTCATCTCACATCCATTGAGTCAACGATGCCATCCAACCGTCTCATCTCATCCTCTGTCACCCCTTTCTCCTCCTACCCTCAATCTTCCCCAGTATCAGGGTCTTTTCCAGCGAGTCGGCTCTTCATGTCAGGTGGCCAAAGTACTGGAGCTTCAGCTTCAGCACCCTTCCAGTGAATATTCAGGGTTGATTTCCTTTAGAACTGACTGGTCTGAACATGGGACTCTCAAGAGTCTTCTCCAGCACCACAGTTCAGAAGCATCAGGCGTTCGGCACTCAGCCTTCTTTATGTTTCATCTCTCACGTCTGTACCTGACTAATGGAGTAACCATAGCTTTGACTATACAAACTTTTGTTGGCAAAGTGATGTCTCTGCTTTTTAATACACTGTCTAGGTTTGTCATAGCTTTTCTTCCAATAAGCAAGTGTCTTTTATTTCATGGCTTCAGTCACGGTCCTCAGTGATTCTGGAGCCCAAGGGTGAGTTTGAGGGGCATTTAGTCAAGAATGATGCTGGGTGTAGGCCTCAGAAAGACCAGACAACCAAGGTTAGGTACCACAGGTGTGAGACAGGATCATCCACAGGAGGGCACAAGATTGGAAGAAAGAAAGGACAATCACGATATCAGCAGCACAACATGGGCAGTTGATCATGTATTTATTTAAAGAGTTCGATTGTTACTTATCTTTGGTCCTTTTGAAGAGGAATTTAAGGTCTTCAAGTGGTTCAGAGGTGTAGGATGTTGGAGTGCCTGAGTCTTCAGAGGGCAGTTTCCAAGGCTCCCCCCTCAAAGTGGTGAATCCAGCTGGAGATTCCTGAAACCTTGATGGCTGTAGGTGAGGAAAGGAAGACTGGAAGAAGTCCCTTTCAAATAGGAACCAGCTGGGACTTGGGAGAACTGTCCTTCCAAGTTCTGTTAAGGACTCTATCCCCAAGTTGATATAGTATGGCTGAATGAGGGCTGGGAGGATTAGCTTCTGGGCCAAATTCCCTAATGGCCTGTTAGAACACTGAGAGTTTGGTTACATAATACTATAGCCCTAGGGCTTCCCTGTCCATAAGGAGGTCTGATGTTAGAAAGAATGTATATGGACTCAATCCGAGGGATACTTTGGAGTTATTCTACTGCTAAGGAGGGCAATAGGTAACAGGGTTACCCAAACTTGTGGTTTCCCGGATTAGTTTTTCGAGAATGTTTTTGAGGAAATGATTGGCTCTTTCTCCCTTTCCTGAGGATTGAGGCCTCCAGGAGTAATGCAGAGCAAAACTTTTGTCAAGGGCTTTGGCAATGGGCTTCCCTGACAGCTCAGTTGGTAGAGAATCCGCCTACAATGCGGGAGACCTGGGTTCGATCCCTGGGTTGGGAAGATCCCCTGGAGAAGGGAAAGGCTACGCACTCCAGTATTCTTGCCTGGAGAATTCCATGGACTGTATAGTCCACGGGGTCGCAAAGAGTCATACATGACTGAGCAACTTTTCTGTCTGTACAGCAAATAAGAGCATTTCCTCACCCCATATACAAAAATAAACTCAAAATGGACTAAAGACCTATTAGGTAGGTAGAATAGGGGAAATGAGTCCAAAATGGCGGTGGCTAAAAGACAAAGAAGGGAAAAGCTTGTGAAAATAGAACAAAAGAAGGTCCGAGGACCAGAGTGAGGACGTCAGGTAAAACAAACAACACTCCAGGCTGGCCCAATTTACATGGGACAGGCCCAGGGAGACATAAACATATAAAAAGAGGAGCCAAAGCTAGCTCGCTCTCTCTCCCGCGTGCTGGGGCGTTCTTCTCTTCCCGTCTTTGGATCGACGTGCCCTCACGCCTCGAAGATGGATTTTCCTGCTATCTTCTAAATAAAATACAGCTGTAACCCTGAGCTGTAGCACTGGTTTGTCTAAGAGCCATAACACGGTCGTTTCGCGACCTGAGACCTATAACACGGTCTATCCAAGACCGGAGAGCTGGGACCTTCCGAGGGGGCTTTCATGTCCGTCATTCCAATCTTTGTTGTGACGAGACAAAGAACCGAGGAACATACATGACCTCTATGGTGCCGTGACTCGGGTTTAACCTGGCTGAAACAAACTCCACGCGGAAGGGGCCAAGCACAGCAGGAGCCCAACTCAGCGACGCTCCCGCAGTAGAAGCCGAACGGGAAGAAAACCCAGCGCAGGGGAAGGCCCATTGTGCTGGAAACCAGGACAGTGAAAAACGAATTCAGCAGAAAGCTCACGCAGCCCAGTCTCAGATTCCAGAAGACCTCCGGTTAAGGTAGGAGGTCCTTGCTCCTATGGCTTGAGGGACATACCTAACGAAATCTTAATTCCTTTACAATCTCTCATTTCTTGTTTCCTCAAACCTCCCAAGAACAGGCAGGGGGCACAACTGAGGGACTCTGGAGAGGCTACTCCTCAGCATGTCCCAAAGGCGCTATCTGCTGAGCCCCAGTAGCTGTTACACAAGCCGATGGGGGTTCTTCTGTCCTTTCTCTTCTCTGTGCCAAGGATCAGACCAATAAAACTGTGAGCATCAGTCAGATATTTAGCAAAATTTCCGGCAGGCTATGAAGGGGATTCCCTGGCACGTTTTTCCTACTGCTTTTTCCTCCTGTCCTTCAGCTCTCTCCCGGGACTTGAGCCCAACCAAAACCCAGAATGGCTTCGGGTACCTAATAAAGCTCAGGCTCTGAGGTCTCATTGCAAAAATTCATTGAGAGTCAAAGCGATAAGTAAGAGGTAGACTTGTTAAGATTCAGAGAGAGGCGCCCACTCTACAGGGTACAGGCCAAGAAATGCGGCCTGGGTAGGCCGCATTTTGCGAGTGGGGTGAATTCATATGCTAATGAGTGAGAGGATCATCCCAGCCTTCGGGGAACCATCCACTCCTCCATCTTTTGACAGTGCCTTGGAGATGTCCTGCCCCCTCTGGGTGTGTCTGTTGGCTTATAGATTGGGGATTAAGGTTTACTTGAATTTGACTTGTCATCTTGGACCTAACTGATTTTAATTGGTTTACATTATACCCTTGTGCTATGTCATTCTTTCAAAGGTTGTGCTCTGCCCCCTTCCCTCCTGTTTCATGCTCTTTTCCTGAGCCCCATCCAGACCCACAAGGTTGCCTCTACAATCTTCTGGAGAGACAACCAGAAAATAGCTGGCCTTGGGAGGGAAATACTCTATTATGTCCAAGCCCCTAATCCTACCCAGTACTGGTCACATTGGAGATCTTGGGGATGCCCAACTCCAGTCCGGGGGTCCCAGGAGGTCATCACACCTTGACCTGCCTAGGGATCTGGTCCTCAAAAAGTTGTCACGCCTCAACCTGCTCGGCGATCCGCCAGTCCCAGGGGTCCCAGAAGGTCGTCACGCCTCGACTTGCCCAGGGACCCAATTCTCGGGAGGCTGTCATGCCTCCACCTGCCCGGGGATTCGATCTCTAGAAGGCTGTCATGCCTCAGCCTGCCTGGGGATCTGCACCCCGACCCAGGGACACCTGGCTCTCAGGCTGCAACAGTACTAGGTAGGATGAGCTTACATCACATCTATTCCCGTCCATGGTGGGCAAACTAGCAATGAGTTACAAACCCCTTAATTTTACCCAGCACTGGTCATGCTGGAGACCTTGGGGATGCTCAAACTCCAGTCCGGGGGTCCCAGGAGGTCGTCATGCCTTGACCTGTCCAGGGACCCAATTCTCGGGAGGTCGTCACGCCTCGACCTGCCCGGGGATTCGACCTCCAGGAGGCTGTCACACCTCAGCCTGCCTGGGGATCTGCATCCCGACCCGGGGACACCTGGCTCTCAGGCTGCAACAGTTCTGGGTAGGATAAGCTTCAGACTCACCCCTAAGGAAGTCCACCCATGAAAAATCAAAGGAGGTCTTTTCCTTTTCTCCTGTCATTACTGTCTTTCAGATGGGAAATAACCAATCCACTTCCCGGCAGACGCCCTTGAGATGCATCCTTGATAACTGGAAGCTGTTCAACCCTCTAGCTCTAAAAAGTCGCTTGAAATTCTTTTGTGCCACTGCGTGGCCACAGTATCCACTGGGGGATGAGGAACACTGGCCTGAGGATGGGACTTTAAATTACAATACCATCTTGCAATTAGAATTATTCTGCAAAAGACAAGGGAATTTGGACAGAGATCTCCTATGTCCAAATTTTATTCCGACTAAGAGATATGAAGGAACTCTGTCTTAAGTATGGGATTGTTGTACGCCCTCAAAGTGAGCCCACTAGGCAAATGGTGTTAGGCACAGGCAACCAAGAAAAGGAACCCCCCCCCCCAACCACCCCGTGAAGGCTCACCTCCCACAGCTCCCGAGTTGCCTGGTGCTCCTTCCTTGTATCCAAACGTGCCCCCATATCTGGGAGCACCCCCTCCACAAAAGCCAGCTCGAGTATGTCCCTTAGTTGAAACTGGAGGAGAATTCGGACCAACCCAGGTCCATAAACCCTTCTCCCTCTTAGAACTAAGACAGATCAAACAAGACCTGGGAAGCTATACAGATGACCCAGGCAAATATATAGATATATTCCAACATATTACCTTGGCCTTTGACTTGACGTGGAAAGACATCATGGTAAGATTTAGTCAAATATTATCTGGCCCTGAACATACTAGGGTCTTAAAGGAAGCCTGGAGGTATGCAACAGGGCTTCACATGTCTGGTGATAGACACCCAGTAGGGGAAACTGCAGTCCCCTCCTCCGATCCTAATTGGAATTATAATGACCCTGAGCACATCTGGGAAAGGGATCATTTTCTAATCTGTGTGAAGGCAGGACTGAAAGCAGCCCAATAAAAAGTAATTAGCTATGCCCGGGTCTCAGCAATAACTCGGGAGCCCAATGAGAACCCCATTGCCTTTCGGGAAAGGCTAAAAGAGCACTCCAAAAGTTTACCAATCTGGACTTAGACTCTTACGAGGGGTAGGTGATTTTAAAGGACAGATTCCTGTCCCAATGTGCATCAGATATCAGAATTAAGTTACAACAGCTACAACAGCAGGACTCTGCTGCCTATTTAGATGAGATGGTCCAGACAGCCACCAATACCTTTTATAACAGAGAACAGGAGAAGGAGGCCAAGGCCTAGGAGAGGGAGAGAAAGAAAGAGACAAGACATGCCCAGATGCTGGCCGCCTTCCAGGGAAGCCCTATGGCAAACCCCGAGTCCTTGAAGGACAAGGCACTAGGCAAATGCTTAATCTGTAGACAGGCGGGGCATTGGGCCAAAGAGTGTCCAAACTGTAACAAGTCTCCTAGAATGGCTTGCCACAAATGCCATCAAATGGGACATTGGGTGAAACTCTGCCCTTGGGACCCAAGAGCCTCAAGGTCAAGCGCCAAGCCTACCCTCACAATGGTTCAAGAGGACTGAAGCGGTCCGCTCCAGCCACCCCGCCTGTCACAGATAACCATCACAGGGCTGCAGCCAAGGGTGCAACTTGATGTGGCAGGCAGGTCCAAGAATTTCTCGGTTGACACAGGGGCTACCTACTCTGTCTTGATCTCCTACTCCGGAGCCTTCTCCTCCCAAACCTGTACCATTTTGGGTGCCACAGGAAAAACAACTACTAACAGATTCACCCGAGCACTTCTTTGTTGCTGGGATGGACACATATTTTCCCACCAGTTTCTGGTGGTCCCTGAGTGTCCTACTCCTTAAGAAAGGCAATGCCAAAGAATGCTCAAACTACCGCACAACTCCACTCATCTCACACCCTAGTAAAGTAATGCTCAAAATTCTCCAAGCCAGGCTTCAGCAATATGTGAACCGTGAACTTCCTGATGTTCAAGCTGGTTTTAGAAAAGGCAGAGGAACCAGAGATCAAATTGCCAACATCCGCTGGATCATCGAAAAAGCAAGAGAGTTCCAGGAAAACATCTATTTCTGCTTTATTGACTATGCCAAAGCCTTTGACTGTGTGGATCACAATAAACTGTGGAAAATTCTGAAAGAGATGGGAATACCAGACCACCTGACCTGCCTCTTGAGAAATCTGTATGCAGGTCAGGAAGCAACAGTTAGAACTGGACATGGAACAACAGACTGGTTCCAAATAGGAAAAGGAATACGTCAAGGCTGTATATTGTCACCCTGTTTATTTAACTTATATGCAGAGTACATCATGAGAAATGCTGGACTGGAAAAAAAAAAGCTAGAATCAAGATTGCCAGGAGAAATATCAATAATCTCAGATAGTCAGATGACACCACCCTTATGGCAGAAAGTGAAGAGGAACTCAAAAGCCTCTTGATGAAAGTGAAAGTGGAGAGTGAAAAAGTTGGCTTAAAGCTCAACATTCAGAAAACGAAGATCATGGCATCCGGTCCCACCACTTCATGGGAAATAGATGGGGAAACAGTGGAAACAGTGTCAGACTTTATTTTTCTGGGTTCCAAAATCACTGCAGATGGTGACTGCAGCCATGAAATTAAAAGATGCTTACTCCTTGGAAGGAAAGTTATGACCAACCTAGATAGCATATTCAAAAGCAGAGACATTACTTTGCCAACAAAGGTTCGTCTAGTCAAGGCTATGGTTTTTCTTGTGGTCATGTATGGATGTGAGAGTTGGACTGTGAAGAAGGCTGAGCGCCGAAGAATTGATGCCTTTGAACTGTGGTGTTGGAGAAGACTCTTGAGAGTCCCTTGGACTGCAAGGAGATCCAACCAGTCCATTCTGAAGGAGATCAGCCCTGGGATTTCTTTGGAAGGAATGATGCTAAAGCTGAAACTCCAGTACGTTGGCCACCTCATGCGAAGAGCTGACTCATTGGAAAAGACTCTGATGCTGGGAGGGATTGGGGGCAGGAGGAGAAGGGGATGACAGAGGATGAGATGGCTGGATGGCATCACTGACTCAATGGACGTGAGTCTCAGTGAACTCCGGGAGTTGTTGACGGATCTGGTGTGCTGTGATTCATGGTGTCGTAAAGAGTCGGACATGACTGAGCAACTGATTTGATCTGATACTCACTAAACTGGGGACCACCCTTGTGATGGGAAGTTTTTCAGCCCCTAGAGCTCTACAGCTCCTGGTTACTACTGAAGAACCCATTACACCTTCAATAGAGAGGGACCAAAAACTATGGGAAGACTAAATTAACCCCCAGGTGTGGGACCAGGGGATTCCTGGATGAGCCCACCAAGTTGAACCCGTCATCATTGTCCTCTGAGATCCCACTCGGTTTCCTAACTGGAAACAATATCCTCTCAAAAGAGAGGCTGGGGAGGGACTACAGCCTTTAATAAACAAATTCCTTGCTTGGGGGCTATTGGTCCCAACCAGTTCGCCATGTAACACCCCAATCCTCTCAGTAAAGAAAAAAGACAGAACCTGGCGAATGGTTCAAGATCTCCAGATCATAAATGAAGCTGTAGTCCCCCTCCATCCCACAGTACCCAATCCCTATGTAATCTTGGGAGAAATCCCAATCCAGTGCCAAGTGGTTTACAGTTTTGGATCTCAAAGATGCATTTTTTTGCATACCACTGGCTAAAGAATCCCAATACCTTTTTGCCTTTGAGTGGGAGGCCCCAGGAGAAAAACACCAACAGATGACTTGGACAGTATTACCTCAGGGGTTCAGAGATAGCCCCCACCTGTTTGGACAGGCCCTTAGCCGGGATCTCCTAGATCTGGACCTGGGACCTAATCGGAAAATATTACAATACGTAGATGACCTACTAATCTGCTCTCCAGATGAGAAAAGTGCCCAACAACATACAATTCAGGTTCTAAACTTCTTGGCAGAAAGGGGATATAAAGTCTCCCGTGCTAAGGCACAGATGGTCGAGACAAAGGTCACTTACCTGGGAGTTCAGATTACACACGGGCCCAGGAGGCTGTCCTCTGATCGGGTACAAGGAATCCTCCAGTTGTCCTCCCCCATGACTCAAAAACAATTGCGAGCTTTCCAGGGGCTAACTGGGTATTGTAGAATCTGGATACCCAACTATGGTCTAATTGCCCAGCCCTTATATGAAAGCTTAAAGGGACGAGATGATTCAATCCCACTGATGTGGGTAACTCCTCATAAGAAGGCAGAGGCTACACTAAAACAGGCCTTAACTCAGGCACCTGCCTTGAGGTTGCCAGACCCAAAAAAAGCATTCCAACTTTATGTCCATGAAAGAAAGGAAATAGCCTTGGGAGTGTTAACTCAGAGGTTGGGATCTGAGCCCCAGCCTGTAGCTTACTTATCCAAGAGGCTCGGTCCAACCACCCGAGGCTGGCCCCGCTGCCTTTGAAATCTTGCAGCTATTGCAATCATGATAGAAGATGCTTTAAAACTCTCCTTTGGGGGCAAACTAACTATTTTTATCAGCCACCAAGTAAAACAACTCCTAAACGGGAGAGGCCATTTATGGATGTCTGATCAAAGAATCCTCAGATATCAAGTAATGCTGATGGAAAATCCAGGCCTCGCTATATGCCCTTGTGAGGTTCTTAACCCAGCCACCCTCCTGCCTATCCCCGAGGGCTCTCTCCCCTTTCACTCTTGTCTAGAAACCTTGGACCACTAGACAAAACCCCGAGAGGGACTGTCAGAAGATCCTCTGACTAATCCTGAGGAAATCTGGTACACTGATGGAAGCAGCTTTGTCTTGGATGGAAAAAGAAGAGCCAGGTATGCAGTAGTCTCCAATTTTGAGACCATAGAGGCTAAGCCTCTGCCACCAGGTACTTCAGCCCAATTAGCTGAGCTCATAGCCCTGCCTCGAGCTTTAGAGCTGGGAAAAGGAAAAAGAATAGCCATTTACACTGACTCCAAGTATGCCTTTCTGGTGCTACATACACATGTGGCTATTTGGAAAGAAAGGGGCCACTTTACCACCCGAGGGTCCCCAATCAAATATGGTGATCAGATTCTTCAACTCTTGGAGGCAGTCCATCTGCCCACTGAGGTTTCAGTCTCCCACTGTAAAGGACACCAAAAAGGGAACACAGAAGTGGCACGAGGGAACCAAGCAGCTGATCAGGCAGCTAGGAGAGCAGCATTACAGAACCATTACCTAATAGGGGTTGCCACCTTAGTTCCACAGACTAATTTGCCCGAAACTCCTTCATATACTGAAGGTGAGACTCTTAAAGCTAAGAGCGAGGGCTTTCAAGAAGATCATATGGGGTGGTTCCAAAAGGAGGGACTCCTTTTTCTGCCTGGGAACCTCCAATGGAAGTTGGTTAACTCCTTACATGGCACCACTCATTTGGGGGAAAAGTCCCTCCAAAGATTACTAGAAAGGTCCTTCAGAAGAACAGGCTTCCAAACAACTATAAGACAGGTGGTCTCCTCTTGTCCCACTTGCCAATTAAACAACCCCCAAGGAGCCTGAAGACCCCAGCTGGCCCAGCCCATCCAACGACGTGGGGCCTACCCAGGAGAGGACTGGCAGATGGACTTCACCCAGATGCCAGTTTCTCAAGGGTATAAATACCTATTATTCATGATAGATACATTCACAAGATGGATTGAAGGCTTTCCCACCTGGACTGAGAAGGCTGAGGAGGTGGTAAAAAAACTGCTCCATGAAATCATTCCAAGATTTGGTCTGCCCAGGTCATTACAAAGTGACAATGGGACATCATTTACTTCTAAGGTCACCCAAGGGGTCTCGAGAGCATTGGGCATTACTTATTATCTCCATTGTGCCTGGAGGCCGCAATTTTCAGAAACACTAGAAAGAGCCAATCAATTCTTAAAATCAGCGATAAAAAAGATAACCCAGGAGACCTCTCTGGGATGGAAGGAGGCTTTACCAATAGCTCTCCTCCACACCCGTATTGCCCCTAAGGAACAGGTTGGTCTTGGTCCTTATGAGATGCTATATGGGAGACCTTTTGTTTATGTCAATGACCTCTTCCTAGATCCAGAGGTTCAGACCCTCCAGTCTTATACCATGGCCATTGGGCAATTCCAACGGGATATGTGCTTGTGGGGTATGAACCAGGACCCAAAAGATTCTAAGGAGTCACCACTATATGCTCCAGGGACTCAAGTCCTAATTAAAGTCTGGAAGATGGGTCCCCAAAGGCTCAACTCCAGCCCACATGGAAGGGCCCCTACCCTGTAATACTTTCTACCTCCACAACACTCAAGGTACCAGGACATGACTCCTGGATTCACTACTCACGAGTCAAGCCATGGAAGAAAACAGAAGAGGACACTCCATACACCTGTGAGCCCCTGGGAAATCTCAGATACGTATTCAGAACTACAAATGAGTGCCATTCCAATGAATACACCCAAAATCTGGTTTCTGGGGACAAGATTTCTCAGGATAACTCTAAGGAGCCAACACAGCTTGACAGAGATTGTACTCCAAAACAGACAGGAGATAGATCTTCTGATCCCTGAACAAGGAGGGACTTGAGCCATTCTGGCCATGTGAGTTTAAAATTGACTGATGTCTCTACTAGTGCTTGTTATGCTATATTGATGATGCTTATGATTATTACATGTACTCTCAATTGTCTTACCTGTTTTGTCTCTGCCCAGGTCAACCAGCTACAACATGCAGTGCCAGTTCAACAAAGATATAAAACTACAGCCGACCACGGAAAATATCACTCACCCTTAGATGGACAGGAGGCCCAATACCCCTCGCCGTCCCAGTACAGCAGGAAATAGCCAAAAAGACCTCGACACGCCTATTCACAAAGAATTGGGCCTCCCATCTCCTGAGGGGGACATGTTAGGTAGGTAGAATAGGGGAAAGGAGTCCAAAATGGCAGTGGCTAAAAGACAAAGAAGAGAAAAGCCCATGAAAATAGAACAAAAGAAGGTCCGAGGACCAGAGTGAGGACCTCAGGTAAAACAAATAACACTCCTGGCTGGTCCAATTTACATGGGACAGGCCTAGGGAGACATAAACATATAAAAAGAGGAGCCAAAGCTAGCTCGCTCTCTCTCCCGCACACTGGGGAGCTCTTCTCTTCCTGTCTTTGGATCGACATGCCCTCACGCCTCGAAGATAGATTTTCCTGCTATCTTCTAAATAAAATTGAGCTGTAACACTGATTTGTCTAAGAGCTATAACACGGTCCTTTCACGACCTGAGAGCTATAACATGGTCTATCCAAGACCTGAGAGCTGTGACACTCCGTCATTGCAAATCTTTGTTGTGACGAGACAAGGAACCGAGGATCATACGCTCGCGTGACAGACCTAAACCAGAAACCATAAAACACTTAGAAGAGAACATGGGCATAACACTCCTTGAAAAATATCACAGCAGTATTCTTTTGGATCTGTCTCCTAAGGCAAAAGAAACAAAAGCACAAATAAATAAATGGGGCCTAATTAAACTTAAAAGCTTTTGCATAGCACAGTAAACTATTCACAAAACTAAAAGACAATCTACTGAATGGGAAAAATTATTTGGAGATGCCACATGGTCAACACCGAAATCAGACTGATTATATTCTTTGCGGCCAAAGATGGAGAAGCTCTATACAGTCAGTAAAAGTAAGACCGGGAGCTGACTGTGGCTCAGATCATGAACTTCTTATTGCCAAAATCAGACTTAAACTGAAGAAAGTAGGGAAAACCACTAGACCATTCGGGTATGACCTAAATCAAATCCCTTATGATTATACAGTGGAAGTGAGAAATAGATTTAAGGGATTAGATCTGATAGACAGACTGCCTGAGGAACTATGGACGGAGGTTCATGACATTGTACAGGAGACAGGGATCAAGACCATCCCCATGGAAAAGAAATGCAAAAAAGCAAAATGGCTGCCTGAGGAGGCCTTACAAATAGCTGTGAAAAGAAGAGAACAGAAAAGCAAAGGAGAAAAGGAAAGATACAAGCATCTGAATGCAGTGTTCCAAAGAATAGCAAGGAGAGATAAGAAAGCCTTCCTCAGCAATCAATGCAAAGAAATAGAGGAAAACAACAGAACGGGAAAGACTACAGATCTCTTCAAGAAAATCAGAGATATCAAGGGGACATTTCATGCAAAGATGGGCTTGATAAAGGATAAAAAAGGTATGGACCTAACAGAAGCACAAGATATTAAGAAGAGATGTCAAGAATACACAGAAGAACTGTACAAAAAAGATCTTCATGACCCAGATAATCACGATGGTGTGATCACTGACCTAGAGCCAGACATCCTGGAATGTGAAGTCAAGTG
The DNA here is from genome assembly GCF_002263795.3 of Bos taurus. NCBI lineage: Eukaryota > Metazoa > Chordata > Mammalia > Artiodactyla > Bovidae > Bos > Bos taurus. The sequence goes on along the minus strand of NC_037337.1, from coordinate 82,096,988 downwards.
GGCCTTAGGAAGCATCACTACGAACAAAGGTAGTGGAGGTGATGGAATTCCAGTGGAGCTATTCCAAATCCTGAAAGATGATGCTGTGAAAGTGCTGCACTCAATATACCAGCAAATTTGGAAAACTCAGCAGTGGCCACAGGACTGGAAAAGGTCAGTTTTCATTCCAATCCCAAAGAAAGCCAATGCCAAAGAATGCTCAAACTACTGCATAATGGCACTCATCTCACACGCTAGTAAAATAATGCTCAAAATTCTCCAAGCCAGGCTTCAGCAATACGTGAACCGTGAACTTCCTGATGTTCAAGCTGGTTTTAGAAAAGGCAGAGGAACCAGAGATCAAATTGCCACTGGATCATGGAAAAATCAAGAGAGTTCCAGAAAAACATATATTTCTGCTTTATTGACTATGCCAAAGCCTTTGACTGTGTGGATCACAATAAACTGTGGAAAATTCTGAAAGAGATGGGAATACCAGACCACCTGACTGGCCTCTTGAGAAACCTATATGCAGGTCAGGAAGCAACAGTTAGAACTGGACATGGAACAATAGATGGGTTCCAAATAGGAAAAAGAGTACGTCAAGGCTGTATATTGTCACCCTGCTTATTTAACTTATATGCACAGTACATCATGAGACATGCTTGGCTAGAAGAAGCACAAGCCAGAATCAAGATTGCTGGGAGAAATATCAATAATCTCAGATATGCAGATGACACCACCCTTATGGCAGAAGGAGAAGAGGAACTCAAAAGCCTCTTGATGAAAGTGAAAGAGGAGAGTGAAAAAGTTGGCTTAAAGCTCAACATTCAGAAAACGAAGATCATGGCATCTAGTCTTATCAATTCATGGGAAGTGGATGGGGAAACAGTGGAAACAGTGTCAGACTTTATTTGTGGGGGCTCCAAAATCACTGCAGATGGTGATTGCAGCCATGAAATTAAAAGACGCTTACTCCTTGGAAGGAAAGGTATGACCAACCTAGATAGCATATTCAAAAGCAGCGACATTACTTTGCCAACAAAGGTCCGTCTAGTCAAGGCTATGGTTTTTCCAGTAGTCGTGTATGGATGTGAGAGTTGGACTGTGAAGAAAGCTGAGCAGCAAAGAATTGATGCTTTTGAACTGTGGTGTTGGAGAAGACTCTTGAGAGTCCCTTGGACTGCAAGGATATCCAACCAGTCCGTTCTAAAGGAGATCAGTCCTGGGTGTTCTTTGGAAGGAATGATGCTAAAGCTGAAACTCCAGTACTTTGGCTTCCTCATGAGAAGAGTTGACTTATTGGAAAAGACTCTGATGCTGGGAGGGATTGGGGACAGGAGGAGAAGGGGATGACAGAGGATGAGATGGCTGGATGGCATCACTGACTCGATGGACATGGGTTTGGATGAACTCCGGGAGTTGGTGATGGACAGGGAGGCCTGGCATGCTGCAATTCATGGGGTCCAAAAGAGTTGGACACGACTGAGTGATTGAACTGAACTGAACTCAAAGACAATCTACTGAATGGGAAAAATTATTTGGAGATGCAATGATGGATAAGGGATTATTATGCAAAGTATATAATAACTCAATATCATATAGAAAACCAAACGACCCATTAGAAAATGGGCAGAAGACCTGAATAGACATTTCTCCAAGAAAGACACACACATGGCCAATATGCATATGAAAAGGTGTTGAACATCGCTAATCATTAAGGAAATTTAAATCAAAACTACAATGAGATATGACTTCATGAACCTCTCAGAAGAGCTATCATCAAAAAGACAAGGAACAAGTGTTAGTGAGGGTACAGAGGAAAGGGAACAGTTGTGCACTGTTGTTAGGAATGTAAATCGGTACACTAAGGAAAACAGCAGGGAGGATTACCAGAAAATTAAAAGTAAATTCACCACATGATCCAGCAACTCCACACCTGGGTATATAGAAGAAGAAAAGGAAAACACTAAATCAAAAGGCCATCAGCTGACTTTTCTGTGGAAACTTTGGAGGCAGAAGGGAGTGGCATCTGGCATCAGATATTTAAAGGATAGCAACTTTCAATGAATATAATCCATAAAAATATTGAATCACTATGCTGTATACCTGAAAACAATACAATAACTCAATTACACTTCAATTAAAAAATAGGAAATCACCGATTCTTTTCATGGTGAATTGACTTCAAGCTGAGTTCAAGCATACTTGTATTTTTTTGAATATTCCTGAGTACACTAATTTTTTAAAAATCCTTCAGTGTTGCATACATCACATTTATGCAATAGGACAGTCTTCTCTTCTAAATGTTAATGTCCTTATTACTGGTTCCAACGTCAAGATATGATCCACAAAAAGAGAAATCAGGCGACATAAATTGCTCATGGTAACTTCCTTAGTTTGAGTTGAGTTCATTTACAGGCAATTCAATGCAGAAATGATTTTTGAAAGCAGAAAGATGTATGAAACAGTGATGATCAGATTATAATTCATTATTCTGTAAGGAACTAAAAAAAAGCTCAAGTCAGAACTTTTTAAGTAAATCAACTTTTCGAGGTATGCTCAGCATATACAATAAAATACTCAGATTTAATGATGCAGCTTGTTGAGGTTTGACAGGATGGTAAGTACCATCCTGTCTTGGTGTGTTGAGAATACTATAATAAAATACCTTAGTCTGGGTGGGTAATAAACAAAAATATTTCTCATAGTTCTGGAGGCTAGTGAGACCAAGATCAAGACGCCAGCAAATTTAGTGTCTGGAGAACCCTTTCCTGGTTCACAGATGCACCTTCTCACTGTAAACACACAGGGCAGAAGGGCTGAAGTATCTCTCTGAGGCCTCTTTGTAAAAGCACCAATCACCTCCCGAAGACCCCAGCTGCTAATACCATCACCTGGGGCGGGGGGGTCGGATTTCAACATGTGGACCCTGGAGGGAAACCTTCATCTTGAACACACCCCAGTCAAGGTTCAGAAGTTTCCCATCACTCCAGAAAGTTCCCTCCATCCGTCCATTCCCTCACATCAGGAAAGCACTGATTAAAATTCGATTCCCCGTACATTATTTTGGACTATTCCAGAACGTCGTACAAAGGAAGTCCTATGTAAAGCTTCTTTGCTCTGCTTTCTTTCTGTTCTCATATTATCTGTGAGATACATCCACGATCGTACACATACCAGAAACTCATTCAGATTTACTGAGGATTTTCCCACTGAACGAATAGCCCCGTGTGTCTGCCATTCATCTGTCCAGTACTGTTTGCTTGTTTCCAGTCTGTGGAATAAATTCAAACATGATGCTGTTATGAATATGTATATAGAACCACTGTGGTAACTTCCTATGGCTAGAATCACCAAGACACAGGGCCGGCATAATTTTAACTTTATAAGGAACTATTATCCACCCTAACATTTCTACTCATGACACTATTGTTTTGTTCCACTCATCACCCCCAACACATCCCACGTTTGTAAAGTATGAAAGAATTTGATTCTCTCCTCAAAAGTCTGACTGAAAGAAGCTTCCACTCTCTTCTCCATTTCGTATTTTCATTACAAATTGAAGCCTTGTCTCATTTTGGTTTGAGGGCAAAAAGTCAACCAGTGTCTCAAATTTGCACCAAACCCCCTGATCCTCCCCCTGTGACTTTTCCAAAGGACCATGGAACCACTCAGCCCAGATATGCGCTCTGTTTTCCTCATTTCTGCCATGTTTTGTCTTCCCTAACACCCCTGTGTTAGGACCCCTAGGACCACTTGGCACAGCCCCTCCCCCTCATGAGGACACATTGTTATGTAAGAGCTTCCCCTCCCTCCCCCACCTCTGGGGCTGCCCAGCCTCCAGTCTGTCTCTGCTCTCCTCAGGACTAGCCTGCTGTCTAAAAGTTGCTGCTCCAGGGATAGTCTTGCCTGCCTCCCACCACAGTGCATTTTCTTTGGTCACACACTTCCTCATTCATGGGGCGTGCCTGCACCCAGGCCCACCTGAGAGGTGATCTCTGGCTGCCTCTGCTCTGGGTATTCCTGTTTCCAAACTGCTGTTCCCATGACCCCCCAGGATGGCGCTTCACTTCTTCTGAAATTGTGATTCCCAGGAAGGTGTCCCACAGAGTGAGTGGAATTGAGAGACAAGGCCAGCTCTCCTACAAGATTCGCTTCAGCGGCCAAAGACACGTGGTTCACTTGAGAGTCAAGAAGAACTTGCTGCCCAGACATTTTCCTGTTATCACCGATAACGACCAAGGTGCCATGCAGGAGAACTACCCTTATATCCCCCGAGACTGCTACTACTTTAGCTACCTCGAAGGGGTTCCTGGGTCCATGGGCACCCTGGACACCTGCTATGGGGGTCTGCGTGGCATGCTGCAGCTGGACGACTTCACTTACGAAATCAAACCATTGGAGGCTTCTTCCAAATTTGAGCATCTGATTTCTCAGCTTGTGACACAGAAAACAGCAGCAGAGGATGAGAAATGTGAGGCTGAAGAGAAAGATACAAATCAAGAGTATGAGGAGGCAATGATTTCTGAAATGCCTAGAGCAGGCATTGTGTACTTGTGGTGGCCACACAGGAAAGCCTTAAAAGTTCACTACACAGTTTCTCACTCATTAGTTGTTCAGAACAGTAATGAGGCACGTATAATAGAGAATATAGTGACTATAAACAACATATTGCACACCATTTATTACCAGGGTCAACTTCAGGTTTTCATACATGCTTTGTGCATATGGAGTCATAGAGATCAGATGAATCTCCAAAGGTTTAGAAGCCCTGCAGAGGCAAAGGCTCAGTTTGGTTTATGGAAATCTCAGAATTTTTATGCAAATATACCACATGATACTTTGTTGCTTTTAACAGGACATAAAATCACTGGGACCTCCTATTATAGCAGCCATAATGGAATATGCAACCACAATCGGGGAGCATCATATGTTTATGTCGTAAGATATCACATCTTTTTAGCTGCTACTGTTGGAGCACATGGAATAGGTCTTATGGGTGCATTTCACGATGTTCCAGGTTGTCGGTGTTTTCGAAGATATCAGTGCCTTGTGGCCCCTAATCCTGGTCTTCTAGATATGATGAGCAATTGTACTTTTGAGGCTATTCATCAATGGTTGCATGTGTGGGATCCTTGTTTGAGTTCACTAAATATAGCATATAATAATTTTCCTTATGTAGCTAGACGGTGTGGTGACAAGATAACAGATAATTTTGAAGAATGTGACTGTGGCACCTTAAAAGACTGTAGTAAAGTCTCACGTTGCGAAACCAGTTGTATCCTCAGCCTTGGCAGTGACTGTGATGATGGAGATTGCTGCATGAAGTATAAATATGCTCAACCTGGATATATGTACAGAGATACTCTTGGTATTTGTGATCTACCAGAATACTGTAACAGGGAGACACATGATTGTCCAGCTGACACTTATATCCAGGGTGGAACCCCATGTTCAGCATCAGCTGTTTGTGTGAGGGCAAACTGTAGTGACTGCGATTTACACTGTCAAGCCCTCCTTTGGCTATGACATAAAAAAGGCTGTCCCAGCATGCTATGACGTATTGAATGTCAGGGGTGACCAATTTGGAAACTGTGGTGTGATGGTGATTTGAGGAGGAGGAAAAGCTGTACAATGTGAACAAGATGATGTTCTGTGTGGAATGCTACATGTAGCAACGTGAAGGAAATTCCTGGTGGTGGGGAGCACACTACTTTTCATCAAATGAAGACATAGAAAGACAAGGTCTTTTTCTACGGAAAAAGCAGAAGCAGCAGCAAGGTGAAAGTTATATAATAGAGGCCACAGAATATTAGAATCTACTCAAAATCTTTCATTTCTTGGCTTCTTTTCACCAGCTTGATTTTGGAGACAGAGCAGGGAGTGGTCTTAAGAGATCTTAGTTCCCTGCCCAGGAACTGAAACTGGGTAACCTGAGTGAAAAAACAGAAATCCTCACCACTGGACCACCAGTGACTAGAGGCTGGAAGCAATGACCCCCTGGCCCTAGCCCCCATTTGAAAGCAAGAATGCTTCAAGAATACAAAAACACGTACAAAGTTTATTCTTAGAGACACAGCATAAGTGGGAGAGCACACAGAGAAACACTTTATTTTTTTACACACCGGGAGAAAAAAGAGAGAAATCGTGAGGTGCTCCTCTCTAACGAGGAAGCCCGCAGTACGAGGTGATTTAAATCACTTAAGTGAGACAGTCCTTCTGGGTCCTTGTTTACCTTTGGCCAGTTATCTTTTTTCACACCTGACCTGCCCTAGGACCCTCCCCAGCATGCCTCTGCAAGTTTTTGCAAAGATGGATCCCACTCCTGAGGCCTGTGGAGGTATGTCCACACTTATTACAGGGTGGCACCTCCACCCTTTTTGACCCCTAAGGAGCCTTCCTGCACATGTGCAGACAGGGAGGTTTTCCTTGACTTCAGGAGTGGTCCCCTTTTCTCTTTACTTAGCAGAGTTCAGCTTCTGCCACTAGCTTTGTCCTTGGGTTGGCTCAGAGAAAACAAAGCTTTGGTTTTGTTGGACAAATTTGACAAATACCAGCTGTCCATACCAGGGGCCCATCGATCTCCTACCTCAAACTCAGGTAGATTGCCCATGGTGTGATGGCTATTCCAATGCCCTTTCTTCTTAAGGGCCACACTCACAACTCTGACATCCCCAAGAAGCCAGAGAGGGCCACTACAATTCCAGATCTTACTCAATAAGACTATACTACTTTGAGAAGAAATTAAAAGACTAAGGGTCTTTCTGGCACATCATATATCTAGAGTAAATCTGACGAACAGTTTGAATAAAATAGGAGTTTCTCTGGTAAAAAAAAGTCTGAAGTAAAAGGAGGCACATGATCTACCTTAGGAAAGATGCCTAATTTTCTGCTTGTCCAAAGATCTTCAGAAAGCAAAAGAAAAATACTGACCTCCATGTGAAAAAAGGTTGACCTTCAAGAGATTTCAGTTCAGTTCAGTTCAGTTCAGTCACTCAGTCATGTCCGACTCTTTGCGATACCATGAATCGCAGCATGCCAGGCCTCCCTGTCCATCACCAATTCCCGGAGTTCACCCAAACTCATGTCCATCGAGTCGGTGATGCCATCCAGCCATCTCATCCTGCTTCTCCTCCTGCCCCCACTCCCTCCCAGCATCAGAGTCTTTTCCAATGAGTCAACTCTTCTCATGAGGAAGCCAAAGTACTGGAGTTTCAGCTTTAGCGTCAGTCCTTCCAAAGAAAACCCAGGACTGATCTCCTTTAGAATGAACTGGTTGGATCTCCTTGCAGTCCAAGGGACTCTCAAGAGTCTTCTCCAACACCACAGTTCAAAAGCATCAATTCTTTGCTGCTCAGCTTTCTTCACAGTCCAACTCTCATATCCATACATGACCACTGGAAAAACCACAGCCTTGACTAGATGGACCTTTGTTGGCCAAGTAATATCTCTGCTTTTCAATATGCTATCTAGGTTGGTCATAACTTTCCTTCCAAGGAGTAAGCATCATTTAATTTCATGGTTGCAGTCACCATCTGCAGTGATCTGAAAGAGATGGGAATACCAGCCCACCTGACCTGCCTCTTGAGAAACCTATATGCAGGTCAGGAAGCAACAGTTAGAACTGGACATGGGACAACAGACTGGCTCCAAATAGGAAAAGGAGTACGTCAAGGCTGTATATTGTCACCCTGCTTATTCAACTTCTATGCAGAGTACATCATGAGAAACGCTGGGCTGGAGGAAGCACAAGCTGGAATCAAGGTTGCCGGGAGAAATATCAATAACCTCAGATATGCAGATGACACCACCCTTATGGCAGAAAGTGAAGAGGAACTAAAAAGCCTCTTGATGAAAGTGAAACAGGAGAGTGAAAAATTTGGCTTAAAGCTCAACATTCAGAAGACTAAGATCGTGGCCTCTGGTCCCATCACTTCATGGGAAATAGATGGGGAAACAGTGGAAACAGTGTCAAACTTTATTTTTGGGGGCTCCAAAAAATCAAGAGATTTACAGCCCCCCAACTCCAAATTATAAACAAACAAACACACCAAAAAAGAAACAAGCAAAAAAATGAGAACAGGAGGAGGACTTACCTCCACACCAAAAAGAAAAAAATAGGGGGTTTTGACCAGTTCTGTTTTTTTAATTTAACTTTTTAAATTGAAGGATAATTGCTTTACAGAATTTTGTGGTTTTCTGTCATACATCAATAAGAACCAGCCATAGATACACCAATGTCCCCTACCTCCCGAACCTCCCTCCCATCTCCCTCCTCATCCCACCCTGCTAGATTGTCACAGAGTCCCTGTTTGAGTTCCCTGAGTCATACAGTGAGTTCTCCCTGGCTCTCTATTTTACATATGGTATTGTAAATTTCTGTGGTAGTCTCTCCATACATCTCGTCCTCTCCCTCTTCCCCTCCCTCCGTATCCATTGGTCTGTTCTCTATGTCTATTTCCCCATTGCTGCCCTGAAAATAAATTCATCAGTACTATCTTTTATGGTATATAAAAGATTCCATATATATTCCACCATTCTATATATATATGTGTGTGTCAGTATACGATATCTACATTTCTCTTTCTGACTTACTTCACTTTGTATAATAGGCTCTAGGTTCTTCCACCTCACTTGAACTGACTCAAATGCCTTCCTTTTTATGGCTAAGTAGTATTCCATTGTACATATTTATCACAGCTTCTTTATCCATTATCTGTCAATGGACATCTAGGTTGCTTCCATGTTCTAGCTATACTAAATAGTGCTGCAACGAACATTGGAGTACATGGGTCTTTTTCAATTTTGGCTTCCTCAGGGTATATGTCTAGGAGTGGAACTGCTGGATCATACGGTGGTTTTATTCCTAGCTTTTAAAGGAATCTCTACAGTGGCTGTATCAGTTTACATTCCCACCAGCAATGCAAGAGAGTTCCCTTTTCTCCACACCCTCTCTGGCATTTATTGTTTGTAGACTATTTTTTTTTTAATAGACTTTTTGATGATGACCATTCTGACTGGTGTGAGGTGGTATCTCACTGTAGTTTTGATTTGCATTTCTCTAATAATGAATGATGTTGAGCATCTTTTTCATGTGTTTGTTACCCATCTGTATGTCTTCTTTGGAGAAATGTCTTTTTAGGTCTTTTTCCCACTTTTGATTGGGTTATTTGTTTTTCTGGTGTTGAGTTGTATGATCTGCTTCTATATTTTGGAAATTAATTCTTCGTCAGTTGTTTCATTTGCTATTATTTTCTCCCATTCTGAGGGTTGTTTTTTCATCTTATTTGTAGTTTCTTTTGCTGTGCAAAAGCTTTTAAGTTTAATTAGGTCCCACTTCTTTATTTTTGTTTTTATTACCATTACTCTATGAGGTGGGTTATAGAAGATCTTGCTTTGATTTACGTCATTAAGTGTTCTGCCTATGCTTTCCTCTAAGAGTTTTATAGTTTCTGCTCTTTCATTTAGGCCTTTAATCCATTTTGAGTTTATCTTTGTGTATGGCATTGAGAAGTGTTCTAATTTCATTCTTTTGCACGTGGCTGTCCAGTTTTACCAGCACCACTTACTGAAAAGGCAATCTATGCCCCATTGTATATTCTTCCCTCCTTTGTCAAAAGTAAGGTACGCACAGGTGTGTGGGTTTATCTCAGGATTCTCTATCTTGTTCCATTGGTCTATGTTCCTGTTTTTGTGCCAGTACCATACTGTCTTGATGACTGTAGCTTTGTAGTTTAATCTGAAGTCAGGAAGATTGATTCCTCCAGCTCCATTCTTCTTTCTCAAGAAGGCTTTGGCTATTCAGGGTCTTTTGTGTTTCCACATGAATTGTGAAAATTTTTGTTCTAGTTCTGTGAAAAATGGTAGTTTTATAGGGATTTGATTGAATCTGTAGATGGCATTTGATAGTATAGTCATTTCACAATATTAATTCTTCCTACCCAGGAACATGGACTATTTCTCCATCTGTTTGTGTCATCTTTGATTTCATTCACCGGTGTCTTATAATTTTCCATATACAGGTCTTTTGTACTGGTTCTGTTTTTAACCCCACTAGGCAGTGTTGGAAATTTTTCCACTTCTCCCAAACAATGGAATCAAATTTTTTTTAAAGATTTCTGTGACTCCAATAGATGGTAAAGACTTCATTGTGTTGAGGTGTATCAGAGAACATCTGCAGACCAGGTCACTTTCCAGATGAAAGAGGGTCAGGGTTTTTGGAAGAGGAAGAATTGGAATAGCAGTTCTATGTTTAAACTTTAGCCACAGTTTCTCTTTTAACAAAAACAAATGCATGAGGCTGTTTCCTATTATCCCATACCTTGGAGGAGTCCTGATAAGCAACAGAACACTACTGCTGAGAACTGTTTCTGCCAACCTTATAGTAGTTTTAGATACCCATGGGGTATAAGAGAGGAGAAAGTAGACGGAGCAGAGTAGAATATATGGTGAAAAAATAGGACTTTCCATATTGTTTGTTTAAAAATTTTGCATCTTTATCCTCAGGATTCTGAGACCCCTCAGGTGAAGATTGCTGCACAAGTCCAGTCACACCATTGCCCAAGCAAGGGAGCTTCAGGAGTCTGGCAAATGTATTACCTAGGTTCTACAGGTAATCTTCCAAGCCTCTACTGAGGATTAGTAGCCCTAACTCCCCTGCTACTCAGGGTCAATGACTCCATCCAAAATGGTGACTCCTCCTCCCACAGACTAGTCTTTGGACGTGTTAATACTTGGGGGGCTTTTACGGCAGCTGTACCTTGCAGTTCCATGGCACTCATGCTGTGTCTCTGGCAAGAGTACATTTTCTGTGGCCCCCGGCTTCCTAAAGCCCTGGAGAACACCCAGTTGCTGGGAGGACAAGTAGAAAAACAACCAGTGGCTCACTAAGAGTCATGTTAAGGAGGGCCACCCAACTTCTATTCCTTGCTTTCTGATCCCATATATTCCTCATAATGGATATACAGTACCATATGGCAGTCTCTGATTTAGTATAGACACTGTACCCTGAAGGATGGCACTCATCCTTCCAGGATATTGTTTCTGAGCTGGTTTTTCTGCTGTGTCTTCTGTAGGTTGTTGCACCACACTGTGCATGTGGTTGCTAGTGAATATTTGATAAGTGATGCAAACAATGGATACTATTGGGATGGACCTATTTCTGTGCCTCAGTCATGGAAGGCTGAAATATCTGTTCACATGCTAAGCCATGTGGGATTCCATGGTTAAAGATCATACATTTCTAAGCAAGCCCTCAGCACAGATGTTGACTGTGACTCTGCAGGCACAAAAAGCCACTTATCACAACTAGAATGAATATCTATTCTTGCGAGGACCAAATGCTGGCCCTTTCAGATTAAAGGGCCCCATAGTAGTTGACTTCCCACTGATCAGTTGCCAGGTCTTCTTGAGAAACAGTGACTTCTCAGGATCTCAGCAATGATCTCTGTTGTTGGCAAGTTGGACATTTAGAGACTGGACTTTCTTGGCAAATAAGAGTTCATGCTATCGAGCCCAGTGTAACCACTACTTCTGCCAGCATGGCCACTCTGTTCTTGTACCCACTGTACCAGTTCCATGATGGTCACTGGTAAAGTTTGCCTAATATTGACTGGCCAAATCATTTTGCTTACTTGGTTGTTCACGCCTTTTCCAGGATGGATGCTTTTTGACAAGCATGAACCTCTGCTGCAAAAATCCAACAAAAAAATGGGCAGAATACCTATATGAACATTTATTCAAATAAGACATACAGATGGCCAACAGGCCCGTGAAGAGATGCTCAATGTCACTAAGTACTGGGGTAATGGAAATCAAAACTGCAAAAAGGTTTCACTTCACAACTGTCAGAATGGCTATCATCAGATTGTCCACAAATGATAAATGCTAGAGAAGAGGCAGGGAAAAGGGAGCCCCTGTACACTGTAAGTGGTTGCACCCACCATGGAATATACTATGAAGGTTCCTTTAAAAACTGAAATTAGAACTACCACATGATTCATTAATTCCACTATTGGGTATATATATTTGGAAAAGAAAACAAACATTAATTTGAAAACATACATGCACCCCAATGTTCATAGCAATACTATTTTCAGTAGCCAAGACATGGGAACAACCCATGTGCTCATCAACAGATGATTGGTTTAATAAAATGTGGTAGGAGATTAGCTCAAGATGGTAGGGTAGAAGGATGCAGGATAATCCCCTTCTTATGAAAACACCAAATCACAACTAATAGCTGAACAACCATCAACAAAAAAACACTGGAACATACTAATACGGGATACCCTATATCCAAAGACAAAGAGCGACAGTAAGAAGGGCTCAATTGTGATAAACTGAAATTCCAGGACCCACAAACTGGAAAACAATTATACCACAGAAGTTTTCCCACAGGAGTGAAATTTCTAAGCCCCATATCTGGTTTCCCAGGCTGGCAGCAGGAGGAGGAGTCCCCAGAGAATCTACTTTTGAAGCCCAGTGGGTTTTGATCACAGGACACTCCCAGGACTGGGGTAAATAGAGACTCCATTCTTGGAGGGGGAGGACACACAAACTCTCATGTGTGCTAGATCCCAGGGGGAAAAAGGAGTGACCCCCATAAGAGACTCGGCCAGACCTACATGCTAGTATTGAAGGATCTCCTGTAGAAGTGGGGATGACTAGGGCTCAATGTGTGGTCAAGGACACTCACTGGCAGCAGCAGTTCTGGGAAGTATCCATTGGCATGAGCCCTCCTAAGAGCCTGCCATTAACCCCACAAAACAGCCTTTGGCTCCAGTGCTGAGTTGCTTCAAGTCAACCAACTAATAGGGTGGGAACACAGCCCCACCTATTAGCAGACAAGCAGATTAAAGTTTTACTGAGCACAGCCCTGTCCACTAGAGGGACAAGACCCATCTCCACTCAACACTAGTCCCTCCCATTAGAAAGCCTTCACAAGCCTCTTAGATAGCCTCATTCCACCAGAATGCAGGTAGCAGAAGCAAGAAAAACTACAATCCTGTAGCCTGCAGGATGGAATCCACAATCAAAGAAAGTCAGACAGAATGAAATGGCAGGAGTATATGTCCCAGAAGAAGGAACAAGATAAAACCCCAGAAAACAAACAAAACAAAACACTATGTTAAATGGAGGTAAGCAATCTTCTGGAAAAAGATTTCAAAATAATGACAGTGAAGATGATCCAGGATCTTGGAAAAAGAATGGAGGCAAGGACTGAGAAGATGCAAGAAATGTTTAACAAAGACCTAGAATAACTAAAGAACAAAAAGAGATGAGCAATACAAGAACTGAAAAGAAAAAATACACTGAAAGGAATCAGTAGGTCAATAACTGAGGCAGAAGATCTGATGAGTAACCAGGAAGACAGAATGGTAGAAATCATTGCCACAGAACAGAATGAAGAAAAAGAGTGAGAAGATGAGAAGACAGTCTAAGAGACCTTTGGAACAACATTATATGCACCAACATTTCCACTATAAGGGTTCCAGAAGGAAAAGAAAGAGAGAAAGGACCTGAGGAAATATTTGGAGAGATAATTGCTGGAAACTTCTATAACATGGGACAGGAAACAATCACCCAATTCCAGGAAATACAGAGTCCCAGGTAGGATAAATCTGTGCTGAGACAAACAGAAATCAAATTAACAAAAATTAAAGACAAAGAAAAAATATTAAAAGCAACAAGGGAAAAATAACAAAGAACATACAAGGGACCTCCCATAAGGTTATCAGCTGATTTTTCAGCAGAAACTCTGCACATCAGAAGAAAGTGGCATGATATATTTAAAGTGAAGAAAGGGAAGAATCTCCAACCAAAAATACTCTTCCCAGCAATGCTGTCATTCACATTTAATGGAGAAATCAAAAGCTTTCCAAACAAGCAAAATGTAAGAGAATTCAGCACCACCAAATCAGCTTTAGATAACAAATGCTAAAAGGATTTCCCTACACAGAGAACACAAGAGAAGGAAAAGACCTACAAAACAAACCCAAAACAATTAAGAAAATGCCACTAGGGACATATACCAATTATTACTCTAAATGCAAATGGATTAAATAGTCCAAGCAAAAGACACAGACTGGATACAAAAATAAGACCACCTGTGTATATGCTGTCTACAAGAGACCCACTTCAGACCTAGAGACACATACAGACTGAAAGAGAGGGGATGGAAAATGATATTCCATGAAAATGGGAATCAAAAGAAAGCTGAAGGAACAATACTCATATCAGGCAAAATAGAATTTAAAATAAAGTCTTTCACAAGAGACAAGATAAAAAAAGGACACTGCATAAAATGATCAAGGGATCTATTGAAGAAGAAGGTAAAACAATTGTAAATATATATGCACCCAATGCTGGAGCACAACAATATACAAGGCAAATACTAATAGCCATAAAGGGAAAAACCAACAGTAAAACAGTAAGAGTAGGGGACTTTAACACTGCACTTATATCAATGGACAGATCATCCAGAAAGAAAATCAGTAAGGAAACACAGGCCTTAAATGACACATCAGACCAGATGGACTTAATTGATATTTATAGAGCATTCCATCCAAAAGGAGCAGAATACACACTCTCCTCATGTATACATGGAACATTCTTCAGGATTGACCACATGCTGGTCCACAAAGCAAGTTTCAGCACATTTAAAAAAACTGAAATCACATCAGGTATCTTTTCTAACCAAAATGCTATGAGATTAGAAACCAACTACAAGAAAAAAACTATAAAAAACACAAAAACATGAAGAAAAAACAGTATGTTTCTAAACAACCAATGGATCAATGAAGAAAACAAAGGAACTGAAAAATACCTAGAGACAAATGAAAACAAAAGCACAATGATCCAAGACAGTACATTAAAAGGATCAGACACCATGATCAAGTAAGATTTATCCCAGGAATGCAAGGGTTTTTCAATATTCACAAATTAATCAGTGTGATATACCACATCAACAAAATAAAGAATAGAAACCATATGATCATCTCAATAGAGAAAAAACTTGGAATTAATCAATACTTATTTATGATAAAAACTCTGCAGACAGTGGGCACAGAGGCAACATACCTCAGCATAGTAAAGTCCATATATAACAAACCTACAGCTAATACCACACTCAATGGTAAAAACCTGAAGACATTTCCTCTAAGATCTGGAACAAGATAGAAGGAGTCCACTGTTGCCACTTTAATTCAATGTAATTTTGGAAATCTTAGCTATGGTAATCAGGGAAGAAAAATAAATAAAAGGAATCCAAGTTTGAAAATAAAAAATTAAACTGTCACTATTTGCAGATGACTTGATACCATTCATAGAAAATTCTAAACACAGATAGAATTCTCTTTGACATAAATCACAGCAAAATCCTCTTTGACCACCTCCTAGAGTATGGAAACAAAAATAAACAAATGGGCCTAATTAAACTTAAAAGCTTTTGCACAGCAAAGGAAACTACAAATATGAAAAGACAATCCTAAGAATGGAAGAAAATACTTGCAAATGAAGCAAGTGACAAAGGATTAATCTCGAAGGATATAAGCAGTTCATGCAGCTCAGTATCAAAAAAACCAAGAAGCCATTAAAAAAATGAGCAGAAGACCTAAACAGATATTTCTCCAAAGAAGACATACAAATGGCTAAGAAACACATGAAAAGATGCTCGACATCACTCATTATTAAAGAAATGCAAATCAAAAGTACAATGAGGTATCACATCCCACCAGTCAAAATGGCCACCATCAAAAAAATCTACAAACAATAAATGCTGCAGAAGATGTGGAGAAAAGCAAACCCTCTTGCATTGTTGGTGGGAATGTAAATTGATATAGCCACTATGGAGAACAGTATGGAGAATCCTTAAAAAACTAGGAATAAAACTATAATATGACTTAGCAATCCCACTTCTGGGCTTATACCCTGAGAAAACCATAATTCAAAAATACATATATCCTAATGTTAATAGCAGAACTATAACCAGGACATGGAAGCAGCATAGATATCCAGCGACAGATGAATGGATAAAGAAGTTGTGTACATACATACAATTAAATATTACTCAGCCATAAACTGCAATGAATTTGAGTCAGTTGTAATGAGGTGGATGAACCTAGAGCCTATTATACAGAGTGAAGTAAGTCAGAAAGAGAAAATCAAATATCGTTTATTAACACACACACATGGAATCTAGAAAATAGTACTGATGAACCTGCAGGGCAAGAATAGAGACACATACATAGAGAAGGGACTTGTGGACACAGTGGGGGAAGGAGAGGGTGGGACCAACTGACAGAGTAGCACTGACATATATACACTACCATGTGTAAAACAGACAGCTAGCAGGAGGCAGCTGTGTAGCACAGGAAACTCAGCTCATTGCTCTGTTCAAAAGGGAGGGGATACATGTACACTATAGCAGATTCATGTTGTACGGCAGAACTAACACAACATTGTAAAGGAATTATCCTGCAACTAAAAATAAATTTAAAAATTACATCACAGCACTGTTATTTTTCAATCCATCTCTTTGTTTAATGGAAATAAAAATAAGCAAGTGGAACCTAATTAAACGCAGAGGTTTTTGTACAACAAAGGAAACCATAAATAAAACAAAAAGACAACCCACAGATGGGGAGAAAATATTTGCTAATTGTGTGATGGACCAGGGGATTAGTCTCCAAGATTTACAAACAAAGCTGAATGCAACTTAGTATCTTCAAAAAAAAAAAAATCCAATGAAAAGACAGGCAGAAAAGCTAACTGACATTTCTCCAAAGAAGACATACAGATGGCCAAGAGGCACATGAAAAAATGTTTAACATTGCTAATTATTAGAGAGATGCAAATCAAAACTACAATGAGATATCTCCTCATACCAGTCAGCATGACTATCATAAAAGGAAAAAATCCACAAATAATAAATGCTGGAGTGGTTGTGGAGGGAAGGGAACCCTCCTACACTGTTGATGAAGATGTAAATTGGTATAGCCACTATGGAGAACAGTATGGAGGCTCCTTAAAAAACTGAAGATAGAGCTATCATATGATCCTAAAATCCCACTCTGGGCAATTACCTGGAGAAAAACATGGTACAAAAGGATACATGCACTTGAATGTTCATTGCAGCACTGTTTATTATAGTCATGACATGGAAGCGACAGAAATGTCCATCAACAGAAGAACAGATGAAGAAGAGATGGTAAGTGTATACAATAGAATTTTACTCAGCCTTTGAAAAGAAGAAGTAATGCCACTTTCAGCTACATGGATGGATCTGGAGATTGTCATACTGAGTGAAGTAAGTCAGACAGAGAAAGAGAAAGATCGTATGATATCACTTATATGCAGAATCTTTAAAACATGATAGACATGAGCTTATTTACAAAATAGAAACAGACCCACAGACTTAGAGAATGCACTTATAGTTAGCAGGGGTGAATGGTAGGGAGAAAGAGATAGTTAGGGAATGTGGGATTGACAAGTACACAGGACCTACTGCATGGCACAGGGAACTCTGCTTAATATTCCATTAACAACCTAATGGAGAAAAGAATTTGAAAAAGAATAGATATATGTATATGTATAACTGAATGACTTTGCTGTATACCTAAAACTAACACAATATTGTTAATCAATTATACTCCAATATAAAATAAAAAGCTTTAAAACAAAGATGTGGTATATATACATACACTAGCATAGTACTCAGTCATAAAAGAGGAAATGTTGCCATTTGCAACAACATGGATGGAAATAAAGAATATCATGCTAAATGATATTATGTAATATCTTGGCCACCTGAAGTAGTCTAATTAGGGACTTTCCACATAGGGTAGACAATCAACATTACTAGCCATAAAACTGCCCAAGAATATGATTTTTTGTTATTTCTCTCCTTTTAGAATCATCTCTGAAGAGGAATATTATGCAGTAATCTTGATGTTTGGTTTGAACTCAGATACCAAGCCTACCCATTCATATACCAAAGTCAGGCATTTTATTCCTCCTTTAGCAACTGAGCATACCTGACACGTGGGCATATATGGAAGCTGAGCGAAGCACACTGGTGTAGCAATGATGAGTGGTATGATTTCAAATACCTGCTCATACAATTTACAGATGTCTTCTTTTGTATGAGGTTGACACTAGATGTTCTATTTTGAGCTTTCTGTGAATTGCTGCAAGATCCTTTTGATTTTGTAAGTTAACAGACCCAAAGAAACCTAGCTGATACTCAATGATTCAGTATATGTGCTCATATGGAGCCACATGGACAAAACTCTCATTTTGCCTGGGATCCACTAACACACTAAGAGCTATTTCTTCATAGGCAGAGGACATGGCCTTGTTTCCAAACCCCAGGGCCTATATAGTGATTCTTTTGGGGGATTCTTGTCATAGATTTCACATCATATCTACCACTACCACCAGTTTCCAACAGGGTCAAAGACATCAGCTGTGCCATACTTGACAGCTCTAATTATGGCTTTGGGTTCTCAATGGGCAAGCAAGAACCAAGACCTTTTCTTGCCTTGCATTCTTACTCAAAACTGGCCACTTTTATTATCATCCAGCATCATATTCACAGGTATGAAATGTTTGCTTCAATAACCCAAAGAAACATATATCAGGCATCACCTTCTCTGTGGTAGGGAAGGCATCATGAAGCAATTTGCCTTTATTCTTCGGCTATTTCCCAACATGAGCTACATCCTGTAATCTGAAATACTCCAATAATATGAATTGCCCCTGAATCTTTGTAAGGTTTGTCTCCTAACCTTGGAATGTATATCTCCTTATAAGACCTCCAAAGAACTAACCAACTCATGTTTGCCTGGGCTCATCCTCATGATGCTGTAGATATAATGAGTCAGTTCAATGTCTTCTGCAATGTTCAGACAGTCTAAACCTGTTCAGATAATATGCCAGGTGCAAGAAGGTGAACACGACTCTGGAGGCAAATATACAAAATATACATGGTTATCCATGACATATGAATGCTACACTTTTTTTGGATGCTCTTTTCTGATCAAAATAGAAATTAACAAGTTTAGCAAATCAATGACTGATGCACCTGATGCCACCATCACCTGATGCCATTTAACATCCTCTAGCAATGGTAGATATATGTGACCCACTATCAGCAACAAGACATTCTCTTTGGAGAGTTGGTTGTCTACAATCACTCACTAGGATCAATATAGTTTCTGTAATGGCTGGATTGGTGATTTCTATGCAGATGTGAGAAATACAACTGCTGCTGTTTCTTTTAGGCTTGAATAGTGCACTTGTGTCTACCTTCTCACCATGAACACAGTATTGACTTTGATTCATCATCCTGGCCAGAGGCAGACGCATGTTTAAGAGGCATCCACCTGCAGAGCAATGATGATAGCTCTTATTCCACATGCCAACTTCATATGGACATTATTCCCACTACTTAAGATACCAATCCCAATTACATACCTGAGGACTCAGACATGCGACCACTAGGTTGGACTGCAGGGCACAGAACCCATTGTAAAACGTATGCCAGCTAGAACTCCACTTTTTTCCTGATGTCATAAGCTCCCACTATTTCAGGGTCCACAATGATGCTTTGGAATCTGAGCATCAATATCAATGCAGGTACTGTGTCCAATAATCTTCTCAATTCTAGTCATTTCTCTATCCCTACCAGTGTCTCCTAAGGAAATGGTTTTAGGTTTCTTGGGTAAAGGACTGAGAGAATCACTATCTTATATATTTGTCATAATGTTGATATATCCTTCCTCCTAGGGACCCAGCAATCTCTTTATTCAACAGATTGCGTATTTGAGAATCTGCTTTGCTCTAAGAACTGAACATGCATCATGATTTTTTTTTTGAGTGCAACCATTCTCAGTTTCCTGCTCCTCCAGGTTTGCCTTCTTCTGATTGTAGATGCTAAGCAGCACTCTCTTTGGATACTCATCTGCTCTCCTTAGAGATACCATTATCTGTTAACACCTCAAAATCCTTAGGTAAAAGGTAAATCCCTTCAGTCATCTTTCCAGCCTTGGCAATTCTGATGCTAATTCTGATGGAAGATCCCCTGGAGAAGGAAACAGCAACCCACTCCAATATTCTGACCTGGAAAATCCCATGGACTGAGGAGCCTGGTAGGCTACATTCCATGGGGTCGCAAAGAGTTGGACACGACTTCACTTTCACTTTCACTTTCTGATCCCCTAGATTCTGATTCTTACATTCAGCCCCTGACCTCTGTTACTTGAGAGAACTCATTATCCTCATAGCTCTTAACAAACACTAGTCTGTAACAATGTGTCATCAAGCTGCTCTATAGATGAGAGACACAACTGAACTTAGAGATGATATTGCCCCTTGTACCAGCAGCACATTTTAAATAATTTTTATTGATGCATAATTGACATATAATAGTCTATTAGTTTCAGGTGTATAACATCATTAATCATTAGGGATATTCAAATCAAACTCACAATGAGGTATCACCTCACATTTGTCAGAATGGCTGTCATCAAAAAGACAACAAATAACAAGTGTTGGCAAGATGCGGAGAAAAGGGAACCCTTGTGCATTGTTGGGAATGTATTAATAAATTGGTGCATCCATAAGGAAAACAGTATGAAAGTCCTTCAAAAAATTAAAAATAAAACTACCAAACAATTCAGCAGTTCCTTTCCTGAGTACTTATCCAAAGAAAGAAAATGAAAATACTAATTTGAAAAGATATATGCACCTCAGTGTTCATTGCAGCATTATTTACAACAGCCAAGATATGGGTGCAACCTGAGTCCATCCACAGATGAATAGTTAAAGAAGATGTGGTATGTATATATGGTGTTATATATATATATACACCACCTATATGTATGTTTTACATATATTGTATCCATATATACATAATACAATATAGCTATAAACTATTACTCAGCCATAAAAAAAGAAGGACATCTTGTCATTTGTGGCAACATAAATGGGCCTAGAGGGTATTATGCTAAGTGAAATAAGTCAGATAGGGAAATATAAATACTATATGATTTCACTTTTATGTGAAATCTAAAAATCAAGACAAATGAACAAACATAACAAAACAGAAACATAGTCATGCATACAGAGAACAAACAGATGGTTGCCAGAAGGGAGGTGAGAAAGAAGTGATTGAGAAGTGGAAACTTCCAGTTACAAAATAAATGAGTCATGGGTATGACACGTGTGGAGTATCTAGTCAACAATCATGTAATGTCTTTGTATGGTGACAGATGGTAAGTAGACTTAACAGGTTGATCATATAGAACAGTATAGACATTCAGAATCACTGTGCTGTACACCAGGAACTAATATTGTGTTGGTCAACTATACCTCAAAACAAACTCATAGAAAAAAATAGATCAAATTTGTGGTTAACAGAAGCACGGTTCAGGGGAGGGATGAAGGTAATTAAAAGGTACAAATTTCCAGTTTTACAGTAAATAAATACAGGGATGCAACGTACAACAGGATAAATATAATTAGCATTGCTGTGTGGTTTATACGGAAGTTGTTAGATAAATCCTAAGAGTTCCTATGACAAGCAAAATATATTTTTTTCTGATTGTCTAATTTTGTATCTTTACGCTATGGATGTTTACTAAACCTATTGTGGTAATCATTTCTTGATGTGTATATGTTACATCATTATGCTATACATTTACACAGTGCTGTAAGTCAAATATATCTCTTTAAAACTATAAGAAAATTTTTCATTGAAAAATATAAAATCAGATTTCCCTGGTGGTCCAGTGGTTAAGACCCTTATCAAGAGGCTCTTTAGTTCCTCTTCACTTTCTGCCACTAGAATGGTATCATCTGCATACCTGAGGTTGTTGATATATTTTTCCTAGCAATCTTGATTCCAGCTTGTGAGTCATCCAGCCCCACATTTCTCAAAATGTACTCTGAATATAAGTTAAATAAGTAGGATGACAGTATATGACCCTTTACAGGAGCCCTATCTGCCCTCTTAAAAACATCCCATCTAATTATATGATTCCACTTCAACTCGACTTCAGCCGTCGTACTGCTTTTCAACTTTTGAATCAGTCAGTTGTTTCATATCCAGTTCTGATTGTTGCTTTTTAACCAGCATACAGGTTTCTCAGGAGACAGGAACGCTGATCTGGTATTTCCATCTAAGAATTTTCCACATTTAATTGTGATCCATCCAGTCAAAGATTTTAACATAGTCAATGAAGCAGAAATACACGTTTTTCTGGAATTCCCTTGATCCAATGAATGTTGGCAATTTGATCACTGGTTCTTCTGTCTTTTCTAAACCTAATGTTTTTGCTGCCAATAAAGCGTTTTGTGCCTTTCCTTAACTCATAGGTGATACACACAAAAACTGATCAGTGACAAACCATTAGCCAGACTCATCAAAAAACAAAGGGAGAAGAATCAAATCAACAAAATTAGAAATAAAAATGGAGAAATCACAACAGACAACACAGAAATACAAAGGATCATAAGAGACTACTATCAGCAACTAAATGCCAACAAAATGGACAACTTGGAAGAAATGGACAAATTCTTAGAAAAGTATAACTTTCCAAAACTGAACCAGGAAGAAATAGAAGATCTTAACAGACCCATCACAAGCATGGAAATCGAAAGTGTAATCAGAAATCTTCCAGCAAACAAAAGGCCAGGACCAGACGGCCTCATAGCTGAATTCTACCAAAACTTTAGAGAAGAGCTAACATCTATCTTATTCAAACTCTTCCAGAAAATTGCAGAAGAAGGTAAACCTCCAAACTCATTCTATGAGGCCAACATCACCCTAACACCAAAACCAGACAAAGATGCCACAAAAAAAGAAAACTACAGGCCAATATCACTGATGAACATAGATGCAAAAATCCTTAACAAAATTCTAGCAAACAGTATTCAACAACATATTAAAAAGATCATATATCATGACCAAGTGGGCTTTATCCCAGGAATTCAAGGATTCTTTAATATCCACAAATCAATCAATGTAATACACCACATTAACAAATTGAAAGGTAAAAACCATATGATTATTTCAATAGATGCAGAGAAAGCCTTTGACAAAATTCAACATCCATTTATGATAAAAACCCTCCAGATAGCAGGAATAGAAGGAACATACCTCAACATAATAAAAGCTATATATGACAAACCCATAGCAAACATTATCCTCAATGGTGAAAAATTGAAAGCATTTTCCCTAAAGTCAGGAACAAGGCAAGGGTGCCCAATCTCACCACTACTATTCAATATAGTGTTGGAAATTTTGGCCACAGCAATCAGAGCAGAAAAAGAAATAAAAGGAATCCAGATTGGAAAAGAAAAAGTAAAACTCTGTTTCCAGATGACATAATCCTCTACATAGAAAACCCTAAAGACTCTACCAGAAAATTACTAGAGCTAATCAATGAATATAGTAAAGTTGCAGGATATAAAATTAACACACAGAAATCCCTTGCATTCCTATACACTAACAATGAGAAAACAGGAAGAGAAATTAAGGAAACAATTCCATTTGCCATTGCAATGAAAAGAATAAAATACTTAGGAATATATCTACCTAAAGAAATAAAGGACCTATATATAGAAAACTATAAAACACTGATGAAAGAAATCAAAGAGGAAACAAATGGATGGAGAAATATACCATGTTCATGGATTGGAAAAATCAATAAAGTGAAAATGAGTATACTACCCAAAGCAGTCTATAGATTCAATGCAATCCCTATCAAGCTACCAATGGTATTTTTCACAGAGCTAGAACAAATAATTTCACAATTAGTATGGAAATACAAAAAACCTCAAATAGCCAAAGAAATCTTGAGAAAGAAGAATGGAACAGGAGGAATCAACCTGCCTGACTTCAGGCTCTACTACAAAGCTACAGTCATCAAGACAGTATGGTACTGGCACAAAGACAGAAATAGAGATCAATGGAACAAAATAGAAAGCCCAGAGACAAATCCATGCACCTATGGACACCTTATCTTTGACAAAGGAGGCAAGAATATACAATGGAGAAAAGACAATCTCTTTAACCGGTGGTGCTGGGAAAACTGGTCAATCACTTGTAAAATAATGAAACTAGAACACTTTCTAACACCATACACAAAAATAAACTCAAAATGGATTAAAGATCTAAACGTAAGATCAGAAACTATAAAACTCCTAAAGGAAAACATAGGCAAAACACTCTCCGACATAAATCGCAGGAGGATCCTCTATGATCCACCTCCCAGAGTAATGGAAATAAAAGCAAAAATAAACAAATGGGACCTAATTAAACTTAAAAGCTTTTGCACAACAAAGGAAAATATAAGTAAAGTGAAAAGACACCCTTCATAATGGGAGAAAATAATAGCAAATGAAGCAACTGACAAAGAATTAATCTCAAAAATATACAAGCAACTCCTGCAGCTCAATTCCAGAAAAAATAAATGACCCAATCAAAAAATGGGCCAAAGAACTAAATAGACATTTCTCCAAAGAAAACATACAGATGGCTAACAAACACATGAAAAGATGCTCAACATCACTCATTATCAGAGAAATGCAAATCAAAACCACTATGAGGTACCATTTCACGCCAGTCAGAATGGCTGCGATCCAAAAGTCTACAAGCAATAAATGCTGGAGAGGGTGTGGAGAAAAGGGAACCCTCTTACACTTGGTGGGAATGTAAACTAGTACATCCACTATGGAGAACAGTGTGGAGACTCCTTAAAAAACTGGAAACACAACTGCCATATGACCCAGCAATCCCACCACTGGGCATACACACCAAGGAAACCAGAATTGAAAGAGACACGTGTACCCCAATGATCATTGCAGTACTGCTTATAATAGCCCCAACATGGAAGCAACCTAGATGTCTATCAGCAGACGAATGGATAAGAAAGCTGTGGTACATATATACAATGGAGTATTACTCAGCCATTAAAAAGAATACATTTGTATCAGTTCTAATGAGGTGGATGAAACTGGAGCCTATTATACAGAGTGACAGAGAAGGCCATGGCACCCCACTCCAACACTCTTGCCTGGAAAATCCTATGGATGGAGGAGCCTGGTAGGCTGCAGTCCATGGGGTCTCTGAGGGTCAGACACGACTGAGCGACTTCACTTTCACTTTTCACTTTCATGCATTGGAGAAGAAAATGGCAACCCACTCCAGTGTTCTTGCCTGGAGAATCCCAGGGACGGGGGAGCCTGGTGGGCTGCCATCTATGGGGCTGCACAGAGTCGGACACGACTGAAGTGACTTAGCAGCAGCATACAGAGTGAAGTAAGTCAGAAAGAAAAACACCAATACAGTATACTAACACATATATATGGAATTTAGAAAGATGGTAATGATAACCTTTTGTGCGAGAGAGCAAAAGAGACACAGATGTATAGAACAGTCTTTTGGACTCTGTGGGAGGTGAGGGAGGGATGATCTGAGAGAATAGCATTGAAACATGTATATTATCATATATGAAACACATTGCCAGTCCAGGTTCAGTGCATGAGACAGGGTGCTTGGGGCTGGTGCACTGGGATGACCCAGAGGGATGGGATAGGGAGGGAGGTGGGAGGGGGTTTCAGGATGGGGAACACATGTAAACCCATAGCTGATTCATATCAATGTATGGCAAAACCACTACAATATTGTAAAGTAATTAGCCTCCAACTAAAATAAATAAATTAAAAAAAAAAAAACTGAAGACAGCCTTCAGAATGGGAGAAAATAATAGCAAATGAAGCAACTGACAAACAACTAATCTCAAAAATATACAAGCAACTCCTACAGCTCAACTCCAGAAAAATAAATGACCCAATCAAAAAATGGGCCAAAGAACTAAATAGACATTTCTCCAAAGAAGACATACAGAGGGCTAACAAACACACGAAAAGATGCTCAACATCACTCATTATCAGAGAAATGCAAATCAAAACCACTATGAGGTACCATCTCACACCAGTCAGAATGGCTGCGATCCAAAAGTCTATGAATAATAAATGCCGGAGAGGGTGTGGAGAAAAGGGAACCCTCTTACACTGTTGGTGGGAATGCAAACTAGTACAGCCACTATGGAGAACAGTGTGGAGATTCCTTAAAAAAACTGGAAATAGAACTGCCTTATGATCCAGCAATCCCACTGCTGGGCATACACACTGAGAAAACCAGAAGGGAAAGAGACACGTGTACCCCAATGTTCATCGCAGCACTGTTTATAATAGCCAGGATATGGAAGCAACCTAGATGTCCATCAGCAGATGAATGGATAAGAACGCTATGGTACATATACACAATGGAGTATTACTCAGCCATTAAAAAGAATACATTTGAATCAGTTCTAATGAGGTGGATGAAACTGGAGCCTATTATACAGAGTGAAGTAAGCCAGAAAGAAAAACACCAATACAGTATACTAACGCATATATATGGAATTTAGAAAGATGGTAATAATAACCCTGTGTACGAGACAGCAAAAGAGTCACTGATGTATAGAACAGTCTTATGGACTCTGTGGGAGAGGGAGAGGGTGGGAAGATTTGGGAGAATGGCATTGAAACATGTAAAATATCATGTATGAAACGAGTTGCCAGTCCAGGTTCGATGCACGATACTGGATGCTTGGGGCTAGTGCACTGGGACAACCCAGAGGGATGGTATGGGGAGGGAGGAGGGAGGAGGGTTCAGGATGGGGAACACATGTATACCTGTGGCGGATTCATTTTGATATTTGGCAAAACTAATACAATTATGTAAAGTTTAAAAATAAAATAAAATTAAAAAAAAAAAACAAAACTGATCAGTGATTGTTTTGCAAATTTCCCAAAGCTGGGGACTGTATTTCAGTCCACCTCGTCCTGACCAGCGTCAGACAGAATGTTTCCATTGCTAGCACCTTTTTCTTCACAGAACTTACATTCCCGCTGTAACCTTGTGCCTATCAGGAGGCTGGTCCCCAGCACCGGGTGTGATTCTGTGCCCTGCAATGCACCACAGAGCCAAGCTGAGCAGAAGGGCTGGAATCTGAATTTAAATCTCACGTCCATTAGTTGTGGGTGTCCCTGGTGGCTCAGTGGTAAAGAATCCACCTATCAACGCAGGAGATGGGTTTGATCCTTGGATTGGGAAGACCCCCTGGAGAAGGAAATGGCAACCCACTCCAATATTTTTGCCTGGAGAATCCCATAGACAGAGGAGCCTGGCGGGCTACAGTCCATGGGGTCGCAAGGAATAGGACAAGACTGAGCAACTACACAACAACAATCCATTAGTTGATGAGATCAAGATGAACTTAAATGAGCCTATTCCCTACAAGAATGTCAGTGAAAGTCATGGGGAGTCAGGGTGTATAACCTTTTAATTAATCTGATTTTTATTTTCTACAGATAGGAATTAAGCTCAGGTTAATTCTCATTTCTTGGAAAACAAATTGTAATTTAACTCAGCACCAAGGATGCCCTCCAGTCATGTTATTATAGTTCCTTGTGCTAGGGATCACAGACCCAGCTAGAGCAGCTAAGCCTGCTCTCAGATGTTGGAGGCAGGTAGCAGAATTTGCCCAGCAAACCTTTAGTCAGTTACTCTCCTTAACTGACTTGTCAAGTGCCAGAAAGTAGTTTCCAAAAGAGATGAACTGTTCTCCACTGGTATTCTTTTTCCACTCCCCTCCCCTGTGCCTTGTTGTCTACCTGACACAGCAGCACAGAAGCTTTGGTGCAGATCTAGTCCTGAGTAGTGGCAGGTGGCCTCAGAATGGCAGTGTGAAATGTAATCAAAGAAATCAGCTCCATCTGGGGGAGGGGGCCACTTTTCATGACAGTTGAGAGAATAAATAGTCACAGGACTTTGATTTCACTAGGTATGGATTGGGATATGAAATGAAATAAATGGCCAGCTAGGTGCTAAAAATTTAAACAGCCCACAGGTTATTTCAAGATTGTTTCATCAGCTACAAGCAGTTCAAAATCGAAACTTCCAGCTTTTTTCCAAGTTCTCATTTCTCATGAACAGAGGAGGGAGAAACGGGCCTTGGGATTTGGGAGTGGAGCCAGATGCATTGGATGTTAAGAGGTAGGAATGCTCCTTTTCTACGCAATACAATTTTCAGCAAAAGACTCCCCCCGCCCCTCCACACACACAAAAGGGCACAGTGTCACAAGGCCACGAGACATGTCCGTGAAATGAAGTCCATTCCCTCTTTGAGGTCTGTGATATGACATAGATCTGAGATAATCCTTAGAGATCTAATTTAGTAGTCATTTAATGTTCAGGAAGATAATGAAATGAAGCCCCAGGAGGGTAAGGCTAATCCTGGGATCACAGACTGGACTCCCCGCACACCTGGTGCTTACAGATGTCACTTACCCACAGATACGCTCTCCCTCACCCAGGCTTTGTACTCGGGGGACAAACATACTCCCTAACATTAATGTGTCCCTGGCTTGTCTGTTTTTGTTGAGTCATAGATAATATCGTACATATGGCCGCTCCCCTTCTCCTTGTTCACACACGTCCATCTATTCATTTGATAAGCATTCTAAGCACATATTCACCTTGCATTGTTACAAATGTCAAAAACACTGAACCAGCTCTCAGAGGCTTGTTTCCTCATCTACATTCATAAATAGACACATGCAGAGTTTATCACTCTTAGGAAAAACTAATGGTTCCCATTCACCCTTTAAACTGAAAGTAAACAGAACTGTCTTTAACTGGAAGGGTAACTGGATTTCAGTCCAGAATCTTCCACTAACCAGCTGTGTGACCTTGGGCATGTCACCTTTCTACTCTGGCCTCATCTATCCTTTTTGTAAAACGAGGATCTTAGTCAAAGATGGGTGGTCTTAAGCTTGTTAGCTTCACATTTTCTAACTCTCTGCGTGCCTGCTTGCTCAGTCGCTTCAGTCGTGTCCGACTCTTTGCGAACACATGGACTGTATCCTGCCAGACTCCTCTGTACCTGGAATTTTCCTAGCAAGAATACTGGAGTGGGTTGCCATGCCCATCTTCAGAGGATATTCCTGACCCAGGAGTTGAATTCACGTCTCCTGTCTCTGCATTGTAGGTGGATTCTTTTTACCGCTGAGCCACCAGGGAAGCTGACATTTTAGTAAATGTGGGCCCTGTATCAGTTGTCAGAAAAGCGAAAGTTATTAGCTGTGCAAATTGATGAAGAGCTTGAATTTTTTTTTTCTTCTAGTATATGATAGGAGATATTTTCTGGAGCTGCATCAGAAACAGCGGCTGAAGACTGTGGGATGGTATTGTTTGGCTATCTGTAAAGGCCTCTCTGGCCTTCACATTCTAGAACTTCAGAGAAAGTTCATGGTAAAAAGCAATTAACAGAGCACAGCAAAGGAAAAGGGGGAAAAGTGTGACAACTGTGGTAGCTTCTTGCCCTTCTTTGATGGGGAAGGATGGGGGAGGCAGCAGAAAGGGAGCAAAAGCTGCCCTTGGAGCCTTCTCAGAGTTGTAAAATCCAAAGGACTGGTTAAGAGTAAACACCTGTACAAGGATTTTGTCAAGACTTTTTTCTGTGTGTTTGGAAGTGTCACGCTCCAATATAATTATTCTGCTCACTCAGGCCTCCTTCCATTAAGAAAAAAAAAAAAAAAAATCAGCAAATAAGCCTTAATGAACCTCACTGCTGAACCTTTGCTGGTGAAGTGCTGGAATTTCTCCAAGTCGAGTGTCTTTTCTCAGTGTTCAGTGACACAGTTCAGTTCAGTTGCTCAGTCGTGTCCAATTCTTTGCAACTCCATGAACCACAGCACACCAGGCCTCCTGTCCATCACCAACTCCGGAGTTTACCCAAACACATGTCCATTGAGTTGGTGATGCCATCCAACCATCTCATCCTCTGTCGTCTCCTTCTTCTCCTGCCCTCAATCTTTCCCAGCACCAGGGTCTTTTCAAATGAGTCAGCTCTTCGCATCAGGTGGCCAAAGGATTGGAGTTTCAGCTTCATTAAGGCTTATTTGATGATTTTTTTTTAATGGGAAGAGGCCTGAGTGGCAAGGAAAAAGAAGATGAGAAAGGATAGGAGAAAGGTGAGCACAAGGTGTGAAGGCAAAAGGATATAATGAAGAGAGAAAGTAAAGTCCAGTTCAGAAAGAGGTGGTGGGCAGCTCCTAGAAGCACCGGATGTGGAAGTTGTTGTCCTCATAGTTTCTTTGATCTCTTCTTTGCGGAGTCCAGAATTTATGTGGCTCTCCTGGGCTGCAGGCATCAGCTCTGCACAAGGAGGATGTAGTAGCTAAAGTAGCCAGGGCAATTTCACCCAGTCTGGTATCTCCTGGTCTCACAGTATGTAAAGGGAGAATGCAGAGAGAACAAACCAGAACTGAAGACTAGGGGCCCTGTAGAGAGTACGCCTGCACCAGAGCTGAACTTTACTTAAGAGTGTGTGTGCTGTGCTAAGTCTCTTTAGTCATGTCCGATTCTGTGACTCTATGGACTGCAGGTCAGGCTCTTCTGTTCATGGCATTTTCCAGTCAAGAATACTGCAGTGGGTTGCCATGCTCTCTTCCAGTGGATCTTCCCAACCTAGGGATCGAACCCATGTCTGTTTCCTGCATTGGTGGGTGACTTCTTTGCCACTAGCGCCATCTAGGAAGCACCCTTAATTAAGAGGTGAACCCCCAAATTCAGTGTTGTGTGGTCTTAGCACACCCTCCACTGGTAATAGGCAGTGACTCCAAGGCTTTCCCACACCAGGATGATTCCTGTTGGAAATACCACAGACCAGTTATGCCTCAGGACTTTTTTGTCCTTAAAGTCTCGTCTCCACTCTCCCAATCTAGAGGAAATCGAAAATCCCATTTCAGAAAACTTCTGTCCATTTGCCTTCTATCATTTGGTGACGCTTCCAGCCAGTTAAATACTACTTAAGGGTCAAAAGGCAGAAAACAAACTGGAGAAATTTTTTAAAAAGAGAATTACTGGAAGCAGTAATTTAGGACAGAATATCTGTCATCTGTAAAGACTATTTTTTTAATCTCCTAGTCAATAGTAGTAGCCACTCTTTTTAATCACCTGTGTTTCCTTGCCTGAGTTCCATACATATTTCACTTAGGTTAACTGACATAAACAACTTCAATTCACAGACAAAGCAGTGGAGTCTCAAGGGGGTTATATAATTTGTATAAGATTACATAGTTTGTAATCTGACAAACTGAGAGAGCCAAGATTCCAAGGTCTATCCGTTTGCACTCTTTCCCACTGAACTTTGCTGTCTACAGAGGAGACAAGATTATTTAGATATAATCTTTTCATTAAAATAATTTCCTTCTAAACTTTTATTTCAACAACCAATTTTAATATAAAATACATATTACACAAAACAAGATTTCAGGAAAAAAACAACAAAGAAACATAAGCTTAATTGCTATTAACAGACTGCTGAGCAATGCTATTAAAATACTATCTATGCTGTGACTTTATTTTTAATTGAAGGATAATTACAGTTTTGTGTTTATTTCTGCCATCCATTAACATGGATCAGCCATAGATATACATATGTCCCCTCCCTCTTGAGTCTCTTTCCCACCTCTCACCCCATCCCACCCCTCTAGGTTGTCAGAGAGCCCTGGTTTGATTTCCCTGAGTCATACAGCAAATTCCCACTGGCTCTCTATTTTATATATGTTAGTGTATATGTTTCCATGCTATTCTCTCCATTCGTCCCACCCCGCATGTCCATAAGTCTGTTCTGTATGTATGTTTTTCCACTGCTGGAAACCAGGTTGATCAGTATCATCTTTTTAGATTCCACATATATGCATTAATATATGATATTTGTTTCTCTGTTTCTGACTTACTTCACTCTATAATAGGTTCTAGTTTCATCCACTTCATTAGCACTGACTCAAAAGCATTTCTTTTTATGGCTGAGTAATATTCCATTGTATATATGTATCATAGCTTCTTTTCCCATTCATCTCTTGAAGGACATCTAGGTTGCTTCCACATCCTAGCTGTTGTAAATAGTACTGCAGTGAACACTGGGGTACATATGGCTTTTTCAATTATGATTTTTGCAGGGTATATGCCCAGTAGTGGGATTGTTAGGTCACTTGGTAGTTTCATTCCTAGTTTTTTATGGAATCTCCATACTGTCTTCAATAGTGGCTGTATCAATTTACATTCCCACCAACAGTGCAAGAGGGTTCCCTTTTCTCCACACCCTCTCCAGCATTTATTGCTTGTAGACTTTTTGATGATGGCCATTCTGACCGGTGTGAGGTGATATCTCATTGTAGTTTTGATTTGTATTTCTCTAATAATGAGCAAAGTTGAGCCTTGTATAGAGCCTTTGTATACCAGTCCAGATATACCTGGGATAAATCCCACTTGGTTGTGGTATATAATTGTTTTTCTACATTGTTGGATCTGTCTTCCTAATATTTTCTTGAGGACTTTTGCACCTATCTTCATGAGGGATGTTGGTCTATGGTTTTTCTTTCTGTTTTGTCTTTCTTTGCCTTTGGTATTACGATAATGTACCTCAAAGAAAGAGTTAGGAAGTATTTCCTCTGCTTCTGTTTCCTAGAAGTTGCAGAGAACTGGTATAAGTTCTCCCTTAAATATTTGGTAGCATTCACCACTGAATGCATCTGTGTTTGGTGTCTTCTGTGTTAGAACATTAATGATTGATTCAATTTCTTTAAAAGATATGGCCTTATTCAGAATACCTATTTCTTCTTGTGTTTTAGCAGACTGCGTCTTTCAAGGAAATGAAATGTCAAGGAATTGAAAGGAAATGTAATTGATTCATCTAGATTATCAAATTTTGGGGCATAAAGTTGTTCATAATATTCCTTTATTATTCTTTAATATCTATAGGGCCAATACTGATGGCCTCTTTTTTCATTTCTAGTATTAGTAATTTGTGTCTTCTCTTTTTTTTCCTCTTTGGCTAGAGGTTTATCAATTGTATTGATCTTTCTAAAGAACCAGGTATTGGTTTTGTTGATTTTCTCAATAGATTTCTGCTCTAATTTATTATTTCTTTTCTTCTGCTTGCTTTGAATTTAATTTGCTCTTCTTTTTCATTAGATTAATAGATTTTTTAATACACACATTCAATGATACTAATTCCCCTCAAAACTCTGCTTTTGCTATACCCAACTAATTTTGGTTAAGTTGTATTTCAGCTTCATTTACTTCAAAATATTTTAAGTTTCTCTTTAGACTTCTGTGACATGTGTTATTTAGAAGTGATAGCTCATGGTGAACGATATCAGTTTCGTGATCTCTGAAGAAGATTTAGCTTCGGGTCCAGGGACCAGGCTTGATCACTCAAGAACTTTTGTGTAGCAGAGTTTTATTAAAGTAAGAAAAGGGACAGAAAAATCTTCTGACATAGACATCAGAAGGGGGACACAGAATGCCCCCCTAGCTAGTCTTATCAAGGCCTTATATATATTTTTTTAGACCCACTCCCACAACATACATCTTACATTCACAAGATTAGAATGAACAATAGAAAGATCTTACCAGACCCACTCCCATAATATACACTTTAAGATGACAGGATTAGTCAGAAGGTTCTTGTTAAGGAGAAACATGTCCTCAGGATACACTGTTATATTGACTAAGACAAAGCAACATAGAAAAGAATGTCTTTTTCCTCTTTGAGAGCCCCAGATCCCTTTTTCCTTCTCGAGGGCTCTGAACTGCTTTCTCCTCCTTGGGAACTCTGGACTTCTTATCAGCCTACCTAGGAACTGACTCTCTTAGAAGTGTATTAATTCATCTCCAAGTATTTGGTGATTTTCCAAGTAGCTTTCTGTTACTGATTTCTTATTTAATTTCACTGTGGTTTAAGAGCATGCTTTGTATAATTTCCTATCGTTTAAATTTTTTAACATGTGGCTTATGACCAAGAATGTTGTCTTGATAAATGTCGTGTGTGAGTTTGAGAAGAGTGTATTCCACTGTTGGAAGTATTCTAGAGATTTCAATTAGACCAATTGACTGATGGTACTGTTGAGCTTATGTAGGTTCTTACTGATTTCCTGACTGCTGGATGTGTCCATTTCTGACAGAAGGCAGTTGAAGTCTCCAACAATAATAGTGGAATTCATCTATTATTCTTTGCAATTCTGCCACTTTTTGCTCCATGTATTTTGTTGCTCTGTCATTAGGTACAAACACAACACATTAAAGACTGTGGTCTTTTTGTCCGACTCATTTATTACTATGTAGTGCTCCCTGACTTCACTTTCACTTTTCACTTTGATGCGTTGGACAAGGAAATGGCAACCCACTCCAGTGTTCTTGCCTGGAGAACCCCAGGGACAGGGGAGCCTGGTGGGCTGCCGTCTATGGGGTCGCATAGAGTCGGACACAACTGAAGCGACTTAGCAGCAGCAGCAGCAGCAGCAGCAGTGCTCCGATTCTATCCCTGATAATATTCCTTGCTTTAAAGTCTACTTGCCTGAATTAAATAGCTACTCCAGCTTTGTCCTGATTAGTGTTAATATGGTACATGTATCCTAACCCTCCTTTTTACTCCTTCCCTCCTCTATCCTGTCTACTCTATTGATGACTCCATCCAAGTGTTCATTTGTTAATAGCATTTTTGATTTCTAGAATTTCCTTTTGATTTCCTAGAACGTCCATCTCTCTGCTTATTATCCAACTGCATGTTGTATACTTTTTTCATTAGCACTCTAAACATACGAACCATAGTCATTTTAAATTCTCCAATCCTTGCCATATATGTATATGAATCTCATGCTTGGTTTGTCTTTTAGAACTGTGCCTTTTGTCATTTAGTATGCTGTGTAGTTTTTGTTGTTGCTGTTTAAAGTTGGTCATGATATCCAGTTGGACTGGGTAAAAGAAAGTCCATTGAGTAGGCCTCTGGTGATGTGGCAGTAATGTGGAAAGTGATGGCAACAGTCTAGTCTTTTGATTAGGTCTTAATCTATTACCAATCATGGGATCCTGGTATGTAACCTTCACAACTGCTTCTCAGTCTTACTCCCTGCTCCCCTCCCCCCATTTAGGTGAGAAAGGCTGGTAGGGGCTAGAGTTGGGTATTTCCCTTATGCCAGTTGGTTATGCTCTGGGAAAATCCAGTGTAATTAGGCTCTACCAAAAGAGTTAGTTCCCTTTGAGACCAGGATTTTGTTAAGAGAATTTGGGGGGCATATTTCAAAATGGTTACTTTCCTTCCCCTTGTTAGAAGAACAAGATTTTTCTCCAACATTCACTGTGAGAAGCTGGTGGGGCTTCTGGAAGTCAAAGTTTGTTCCTGTCCTGATTTCCAGGAGTTTTTAACTCTCAGGTTAGTCCATGCTCAGTCTCTAGTAGTCAATCAATTTCCCTTTAGGTATTTTTATCTGATGCTGGGCCCAGCAGGGGTTTCCAGGTAGTTTCTCATCCAGGAAAACTGGAGGAGATTCTCTATATTTGTCTGTGTCTCAAGTTTTCAGATGATGGTT
This sequence comes from Bos taurus, assembly GCF_002263795.3. Taxonomy (NCBI): domain Eukaryota; kingdom Metazoa; phylum Chordata; class Mammalia; order Artiodactyla; family Bovidae; genus Bos; species Bos taurus. The sequence continues at coordinate 82,061,516 of NC_037337.1, read as the reverse complement.
TTATCCTGTACCTCCGTTCTCACAGATCAAAGAATATAAATTTTCAGTTTTCCAATTTTTTTTGTATATTAGGCTGGAAGTTAAGACCTCATTATTTTTCCTTTAACTGGGGACAATATGTTTCTTAACACATTTTAATGGTATCAATACAATCATCAGGTGATTCCTCGGAGACTGATAAGCATGTCATGTGAGGTATTAAAATTAAAACCAAGAATCTCACCAGACTGACCATTTTCCACACAGGTCTGATATAAAATTCTGTTTGACATTACCGTTAAAATTTAGATCTAGACCAACTATTGTCAAGTAGGAATCCTACTTGCTGGTGGAAAAGAAATCCGGGGGGGGGGGGGGGGGGGGGGGCGGGGCGGTAGTCTTCCCAGATGGCACTAGTGGTAAAGAACCTGCCTGCCAATGCAGAGACATAAGAGATGTGGGTTCGATCCCTGAGTTGAGAAGATCCTCTGGAGGAGGGAATGGCAACCCACTCCAGTGTTCTTGCCTGGAGAATCCCATGGGCAGAGGACCCTGGTGGGCTATGGTCTATAGGCTTGCAAAGAGTCAGACATGACTGAAGCGACTTAGCATGCATGCACGTTGGGAGTAGAATAAAGGACACTGTTTTAAGTAGCAGTATTCACATGTTTATTGAGCAGTAAAAAATATATATGGTCAACATTGTTACTTTCATTTGCAAATGGAAGAGTTGGACCTTATACAAACCTGTACTTGACTTTTTATCAAGAGTACTTGTCATCAAATTACTCATATCTAGGCTTCTGCAGGTCTGGAGTTTTCTCTCCATTGGATAGGAGTATATGGTTGGAATTCCAGTTGATAACATTTTTATTTAAAATTTAAAAAGTAAAAACAGAATCAACATGGTCAAGTTGTCTTATTAGTCTTAAGGATTTCTGGATTTCGTCCTTGGAGGAGATCAGGATCTTCCCAAGGCCTGGGTCCTCGAATATTTTTCCAGTCATCAAAGGTGGAATCCTTTATTTTCTACAGAGCCACAAAAATTAGAGCATAAATATTAGTATAGGAGCCCTGTGAGTTTGGCTAGGACCTAACTGAATAAATGAGTAGAAAGAATTCAATAGGCCCCCACTTATAATTCTAGTAAACAAATCAACTGCATGTCAAGCTTACTTTTCTTGCTATTGACATTACTGCCTATCTTTCCCCTCATCAGAATAAAACTATTAAAAAAGGAACAGAGTCTACATGTTTTTTAAAAAATTTATTTTGTTGAATTACAGTTGATTTACAATATTGTGTTAATTTTTGCTATGGCAAAAGTTCTGCAGTTATACATATATACGTATACATACACACACATACATTCTTTTTCATATTCTTTTCCATGATGGATTATGGATTATCACAGAATATGGAATATACATTCCTGTGCTATACATACAGCAGGATCTTCTTGTTTACACATTCTGTATATAATACTTTGTATCTGCTAATCTCAAACTCTCAATCCTTCCCTCCCCCACCTGCCCCTACCTGGGCAAGCCAAAAGTCTGTTCTCTATATCAGAGTCTGTTTCTGTTTTGTCGATATGTTCATTTGTGTCTTATGTTAGCTTCCACATATAAGTGGTATCATATGGCATCTGTCTTTCTCTTTCTGACTTACTTCCCGTAGTATGATGATCTCCAGATCCATCCATGCTGCAGCAAATGGTGTCATTCTTTTTTTATTTTCATTGTACATATGCACCACATTGTCTTTACCCATTCATTTGTCAACAGTCATTTAAGTTACTTCCATGTCTTGCCTATTGTGAATAGTGCAACTATGAACATAGGGGTACATATATTTTTCTGAATTATAGTTTTCTCCAGATATATGTTCAGGAGTGGGATTGCTGGATCATATGGCAACTCTTTTTTTAGTTTTTTGAGGAACCTCCATATTGTTTTCCATAGTAGCTGCACCAATTTACAATCCCACCAACAGTGCGAGAGGGTTATCTTTTCTCTAAACCGGATTCAGCATTTATCTGTAGATTTTTTTTAATGATCGCCATTCTGATCTATGTGAGGTGGTTCCTCTTTGTTCCAAGTCATTCTGACTTGTATTTCTTGAATAATTTACATGTTTTATTTCTGAGAGCATAAAGAGAAGAATCCGAGAAAACGAAATTTCACCTCAACACTGATCCAGCAGAGTAATGATTAGCACAGGTGCTGGCAGTAAATGAAAGGAAGAGACCAAAGGTGGAGACTGTATAGAGTCTGCTAGAAGGAAGAGATAGCACAATGATTTGTTCCGCACCTGAGAAATGAGTCTGGCCTGAAGAATGAAAAGCAATTCCCTATAGAGGCTGTGAGCAAAGCCCTTCTGGGGCAATAAAGACTAGTTTCACGTAGAGTTTGGATCACTGTATCTTTAGTTAGCCGTACCTCTGAAGCACAGGAATGAAAATAGGAAAAAAGGGAAGAACATAAATACTTCTTTATCCTCTCACACCACTCTGACAGTAACTTTCATATATGTGCTTTGGTTATTCTGGAATAATTAACTGAACAAGATAGAAAAAGAAACACAGAGAACACAGGACAGCTTACATCCAGTGACAGAGGAAATGATATAAATTGACCTTGACATTTGGATATTAAACATTACCCTTTTACCAATAAGCTATATAACCCTGTGCAAGTGATTTGAGTTATCTGGGCACTAATTTTCTCATAAGTAATAATGAAAAGACAAGACCAAATGGTCTGCATGATTTCTTCAGCTCTCATATTCTATGGTTTCTAAAAGAACTATAAGGAACATCTACTTCCAGACAAACCCTTCATAGCTCATATACTGTTTAAGAGAAAATAATGGGGAAATAGTGAATAATGATTCTCTAAATTTCTCTTAGAGCTTTACCAAGAGTTTAAATCTACAGAGGTGAACAAATTTCTACTAATTCAAGAACAGAGTAAATTATCTTCAAGTATAGTTATGAAATGCTCCAAAGTTAAAAAAAGGTTTTAAGAGAGAACAATGGCCTTCACTCAGATAATGTAAGACATATGTGCTCTAAAGAATTTAAGAATAACTGTTAGATGGGATGCAAGGCTGACTGAATTACTTTACGCAAAAGCGGTCCAGTTTCAAACTAAACTAAAACAAAAATAGCAAACAACACAGTGGTCCAGTCTTTAGCTCTGACAAGATCCTCTCGGGAAAACAATTCAGAGAAGGAGTCCCACAAAGTTCAGGGGATTTAGGAAACCTCAAAGCCTTTCCACAGATCCTCCCTTACAGATTGTAAAATCAAGCTCCAAATGACCAGCCAATAACTGAACTGCTAAAATGAGAATCAATCACTCTTCACAAGTCTCTTCAATATTTACTATTCACAATGCCTACATTTCAATAAAAAAGAACCACACATAAAAAGAAAAGGGAAAATATGATAAGAGATGGAGAATGTCCTCCTTCCCAACATCCTGTAATTAAACATTCTATTAACTCCTTGATTTTGTTAATCAGATAGCTGGAAAAATGACACTTCATTATAATGTGAATTAACATTTCTATTATAAGTTGAACATCTCTTTATATGTTTTAAAAATGCTATTTATTTCCTTGTCTCTGAACTCATTACATGTTTTGCTCATGTTTCCACTGCCAACTGAGTTGTTGAAATTGTATACTGATTTGCTCTTTATATTTAATCAATTCATCATGATAAGGATAAACAATATTTTTAGGATTTCTTATCTAACTACTGACTTTATATTACACAAATTTTTTTTAGGTGGTATCTTTGAATATTTACTTTTAAAACATCTCTATTTCTCATCACATTTAAATAGGCTTTTCTGACTCAAGAACACAAAAAAGAAATTTCATTTTTTACTCCTAGTACTTTTAGCCTTTTGGGTTTTTTTATTTTTAAATTCTTGATCCATCCAGAATTTACTCATAGTATATGAAAAACAGATCCATGTTTACTGTCTTCTCAAACAACCACATAGTTGTTCCAATAACGTATATTTAAGGTAATTTTTTTTCTGGACTGGTAATAATTTGAATTTACCTTAAGGCAGATAGAACCATTCACAGACTAGGAATATTGCTACATTAGCATACTATACCTCATATTCTGATTCCAATGACACTTTATTCATTTTCAGCTTTTTTTCTAACTCAGGATCAATCTGTAGAAAAATAAAAGCAGCCATAAGTTACTTAAGTCTGTTAGATTCCATCTGCAATTTAAAAAGTTAATATAAGCATGGCTCAGAGGGCATGGCAGATTACAAAACTGTTGGAGAATCTCCACAATCTATCAAATTGTATGACAACTAATATCTCAGTAGTACTATGACCACTACTACAACTAATGGCAGCCAAAAATTTACCAAGCACCTGCTGTATGCCACGTATTTTGACATTTATTATTTCCTATAACCCACAAAAAAGTGTATGACATAAGTATTATTATTTGAACAAAGCAAGGATAATGGAACACAGCGAGTCTGAATGACTTGTCAAAGAGGCACAACTTGGCTTTGAAGCTTGGCCTTCTGCCTCCAGTTGCTGTTGTTCAGTCACCAAGTCATGTCTGACTCTTTGCAACCCCATGGACTACAGCACGCCAGGTTTCCTTGTCCTTCACTATCTCCTGGAGTTTGCTCAAACTGATGTCCATTGATTCAGTGATGCCATCCAACCACCTCATCCACTGTTGCCCCCTTCTCCTCCTGCCCTCAGTCTTTCCCACCATCAGGGTCTTTTCCAGTGAGTCAGCTCTTTGTATAAGGTGGCCAAACTACTAGAGCTTCGTTTTCGGCATCAGTCCTTCTATGAATATTCAAAGTTAATTTCCTTTATGACTGACTGGTTTGATCTCCTTTCTGTCCAAGGGACTCTCAAGAGTCCTCCCCAGCACCACAGTTTAAAATCATCTATTCTTAACAGCTCAGCCTTTTTTATGATCCAACTCTCACATCTGTACATGACTACTGGATGAACCACAGCTTTGACTATATGGACCTTTGTTGGCAAAGTAATGTCTCTACTTTTTAATATGCTATCCAGGTTTGTCACAGTTTTTCTTCCAAGGAGCAAGCATCTTTTAGTTTCATTGCTGCAGTCACCATCTGCGGTGATTTTGGAGCCCCAAAAAATAAAATCTGCCACTGCTTCCATTTTTTCCCCATCTATTTGCCATGAAGTGACAGGACCAGATGCCATGATCTTAGTTTTTTGAATGTTGAGTTTTAAGCCAGTTTTTTCACTTTGCTCTTTCACCTTCACCAAGGTCTTTAGTTCCCCTTCACTTTCTGCTATTAGGGTGGTATCACCTGCATAATCGAGGTTATCGATATTTCTCCCGGCAATCTTGATTCCAGCTTGTGCTGGAATCCAGCCTAGGATTTCACATGATATACTCTGCATTTAAGTTAAATAAGCAGGGTGACAACATACAGTTTTGATGTACTCCTTTCCCAATTTTGAACCAGTCCATTGTTTCATGTCAGTTCTAACTGATGCTTCTTGAGCTGCACACAGGTTTTTCAGGAGGCAGGTAAGGTGGTCTGGTATTCCCATCTCTTTAAGAATTTTCCCTCTTGACTCTCCCTTAATCTCAGCCTCTCAACCCTTGTAATTCCTGTCAACCTCAACCAATCTTCTCAGTTCCTCTCAAAGTTAGTCCACCCTACCCTCTCAAACTTGTTTGAACTCAGCCTTACCTAAACACTGAGACTTGACTTCACCAGAGTCTGACTTCTCAGTATCAACCAACCTGGACCTCTCACTCTCAGTAGGTCTTGTCCTCTGATCCTGCTCAGCTAAACTTTGTCCTCTCAGCCTCCTTCCACAGACCTCAACCAATCTCATCCTCTCAACTTCAATCAACCTCATTTCTCTCAACTTTGTTCTCTTTACTCTGACCCCATCCTCTAGACCTCTTCTGTTATTGCAATCTCCCTCATTCTCCCTTGCTGTGAAAATTTACCTAGTCCTTAAAACCAAAGTCTTCCCATATTTATTTAGATTTTAATATTGCATATATCACTATCAACTTGCTGCTACAAATTCTTTTAGAATCCATTCATTTCTATTGTCACTGCCAATGTTTTACTTCAGATTCCAGTATTGTTCATCTATATTACTGCCAAAGTATCTTAACAGGTCTCTCTATCTCCAGCTGAAACACTCTCTTCCCTCCTATCTTGCTCCCCTAATCTCCATCCATCCTGTACTCTTGCCAGAGAGTTCTAAACTGAAAATCTGACCATATGCCCAACAGCCCCTCTATGTTATATAATACTAATCATTTTCATCATTTAGCTATCATTTAACTCTTATAATTTTTAAAGCCTTAATTCAAAGGTTGATACCTCTAGCAGACCTCTGGTATCCGTTTCCCAAATCTAAACTATATATTTCTCCTTGAAGTTCTAGCAATGTATTATGTAAAATTCTAATCTAGCATTTCACTAGGCATTGTTATATTGTATGTTTGGATACATTTTTATATTAGAAGTCTCCCAACCTTGATTATGGGGCTTTCTGGATAGCTCAGCTGGTAAAGAATCTGCCTGCAATGCAGAAGACCCCAGTTTGATTCCCTGGGTCAAAAGTTCCCCTAGAGAAAGGATAGCCTACCCACTCCAGTATTCTTGCTGAGAGAATCCCCATGGACAGAGGAGCCTGGTGGGCTGCAGTCCATGGGGTCGCAAAGAGTCGGACATGACTGGGTGACTAAGTATAGCACAGCACAGCCTTGATTATGCTATAAGCTTTATAAGAACCAGTTTCTTGAATCTTTATCTGTAGGATCTAAGACATGATAAACTCATGACAAATATGCAATTATTTTTCAAATATGTATATGACATCCCATTTCCAAAAGTCAGATTACTATAACTTTCATCTTAGAGCAAAAGGGCAAAAAGTCCCTAATAAAATAATTGGGATGCTAACAGAAACTTTAAAACTCAGTTGATAACTGGTCTATTCCCTCACAGAAACCATATATTCCTTTTTAATTTAACATTTATTCTAATACTTACTGTCTTTAACACTAGCTTGAGTTGGTATTTCTCTTAAACCATAAGGTTAACTGAAAAAACTGAATAAGCTTTCAATACTCTACTTTCCCACCAACATTACTGAGGTCTGCTAATGAAATACAGCTGACTCTTGAACAACACAAGTTTGTTGAGAGTCCACTTATATAAGGATTTTCCTCAATAAATATACATTTGGCCCGCCATATCTGTGGGTTCCACATGCATGGATTCAGCCAGCTGCAGATTGTAAAGTACTGTAGTATTTACTGAAAAAAAGTCCACGGTACCAGTGGAGCAGCACAGTCTAAACCTCTGTTGTTTCAGAGTTAACTGTACTTGGGAAAAAAACAAGTATCAGATGTGTGCCACAAACAAAAGCTACATACTTTTGAATGAATTAACCAGAATTCTTCTGTAACAACAGACCTGAATTTGGTAGTAATTACACAAACTAGTAAATGTAACAAAAAAGAAGCAGACTCACAAATACAGCAAACAAACTAGTCCTATGATAAAAGCAAACTATAAAAAAGACCCCTGTAAATCCATTATCTACGTCTCTTTCTCCACATATTCATACAAATACCATGCATTCGTGGAATCTAAAAAAATACAACAAACTAGTAAATATAACGAAAAGGAAAAGTGAAAGAAAGTGAAGTCGCTCAGTTGTGTCCGACTCTTTGCGACCCCATGGACTGTAGCCCACCAGGCTCCTCCGTCCATGGAATTTTTCAGGCAAGAGTACTGGAGTGGGTTGCCATTTCCTTCTCCAGGGGATCTTCCCCACCCGGGGATCGAACCTGGGTCTCCCACATTGCAGGCAGATGCTTTACCATCTAAGCCACCAGGAAAGCCCAACAAAAAAGATGCAGACTCACAAATACAGAAAGAAACTAGTGGTTACCAGTAGGGGGAGGCGACAGGCAATACAGGGGTAAAGTGATGGAAAGTATAAACTACTGGGTGTACGACAAGCTCAAGGATATACTGCACATCATGGGGAACATAGCTAATATTCTGTAATAACTCTAAATGGAAAGTAATCTTTAAAAATTGTATAGGACTTCCCTGGTGGTCCAGTGGTTAAGAATCTGCCTGTCAAAGCAGAGGACACAGGTTCAATCCCTGGTCCAGGAAGATTCCACGTGCTGTGGAGCAACTAAGGCCATGTGCCACACATGCTCTAGAACCTGTGCTCAACAGAAGCCGTGCACCACAACTGAGAGCAGCGCCTGCTCACTGCAGCTAGTGAAAGTCCTTGCACAGCAACAAAGACACAGCACAATCAAAATTAATAAATACATAAAAAGTTTAAATATATATACATATAATTTTTAAAGAAATGTTTTATAAAAGAGCCCAAAGATCATTCATCAGACTTAAAAAGCAAGATAAGGACATCTCTGGTGGTCCAGTGGCTAAGACTCCACACTCCCAATGCAGGGGCCCTGGGTTCAATCCCTGCTCAGGGAAATAGATCCCACATACTGCAACTAAGACTCGGTGCAGTCAAATAAATAAATAAATATTTTTAAAAAAAAGCGAGATAAAATTCAGACAGCTTAGTATTTTAAGTATCCATGTCTCATAAACCAAAATATACATATATACATGTCAAACTCCAAAGAGAGTTCTTACTTTAATCTTCACAGCATCATAACGAATTTGAGAAAACTCACGAAGACCAAAAGAACCTCCAACAATCAGCAACTGAAACAAAACAGAGAAACAATTAAAATAGAAGGGCAGAATTCAGCATATCTATATATTACTTATCTAAATGCCAAGGGTGGCAGATTATACAAAATCCTATAGATTATTCTTCCTGGTGAGTTACCATTCATCTTTTCAGAGCAGATGTAGTATATACTATCACTGGGAAACATTTTAGCATATCAGAAAATACCAAAATCACTAATTTATACCTGTACTTGATCCTATGGTTTATATACCACATCACAATCACTGTATCAGTTAATTCTTATAAAAGACCTATGAACCAAGGAAAGATTATACACTTAGTATACGAGAAAGTAAAAGCACACCAACTAAATGGTAATCTTGATTCCAGCCTGTGCTTCATCCAACTCAGCATTTCACACAATGTACTCTGCATATAAGTTAAATAAGCAGGGTGACAATATATAGCGTCGATGCACTCCTTTACCAATTTGGAACCACTCTGCTGTTCCATGTCTGGTTCTGACTGTTCCTTCTTGACCTCCATACAGATTTCTCAGGGGGCAGGTAAGGTGATCTGGTACTCCCACCTCTTGAAGAATTTTCCACAGTTTGTTGTGATCCACATAGTCAAAGGCTTTGGTGTAGTCAATAAAGCAGAAATAAATGCTTTTCTGGAACCCTCCTGCTTTTTCAACGATCCTACAAATGTTGGCAATTTGATCTCTGGTTCCTCTGCCTTTTCTAAATCCAGCTTGAACACCTGTTAGTTCTCAGTTCACGTACTGTTGAAGCCTCACTTACAGAATTTTGAGCATTACTTAGCTAGCCTGTGAGATGAGTGCAATGGTGCGACAGTTTGAACATTCTTTGGCATTGCCTTTCTTTGGGACTGGAATGAAAACTGACCTTTTCCAGTCCTGTGGCCACTGCTGAGTTTTCCATATTTGCTGGCATACAGAATGCAGCACTATAACAGTATCATCTTTTAGGACCTGAAATAGTTCACCCATGTTGCTGGCATCCAAAATAAAGCAACCTTTCCTTTCCACTAACTACTTTTTTTTATTGGCTTTTGAGCTGCAAGCAGCCAGATCCTACTTTAGGTTACACATACATATGAACAGAATGGTCCACGTGCCAATAGCTGTGTGTAAGTACAGGAGATTTCTGAGAAGATCCTACACACTCAACAATGGCTAACTTTGAGGCTCTGAGCAAATAAGTAAAACTTTAAGGCAGAGTTGTAACCTGCCTGAGTATTGAAGGAATGCCCAATCTAGCACACAGAGCCCCTTGACAAAGACTGGGAAACTTACTGAATCCAGGTGTTTAAGGAAACCTCTGCCCAATATAAAGAAAAACACATTCTCTTAAAAATGGGCAAAAAACTTGGACAGTTCCTCAAAGAAGATATACAGATAACCAATAATCAATTGTAAGAAAGGATCATTAGTCATTGTGCTGTGCTTTGTTGCTCAGTTGTGTCTGACTCTTTATGACCCCATGGATTATAGCCTGCCAGGCTCCTCTGTCCATGAGGATTCTCCAGGCAAGAATACTGGAGTGGGTTCCCATGCCCTCCTCCAGGGGATCTTCCCAAACCAGGGATCGAACCCAGGTCTCCCACATTGCAGGTGGATTCTTTACTGTCTGAGCCACCAGGGAAGCCCAAGAATATTGGAGAGGGTAGCCCATCCCTTCTTCAGGGGATCTTCCCAATCCAGGAATCAAACCAGGGTCTCCTGCAATGCAGGCAGATTCTTTACCAGCTGAGCTACCAGGAGAGAAATGAAAATCAAAACCACTTCACATCTCCTTGTAAGGGTTTATTTTTAAAGAGTGGACAATGACAACTGTTGATAAGAACGTGGAAAAATCAGAAGCCTCATATGTTGCTGGGGGGAATGTAAAATGATGCACTTTTTGAGAAACAGTTTGATAGTTCCTCAAAATGTTAAACATGGAGCTATCATATGATGCAGCAATTCTACTAGTAGGCATTTATCCAAGAGAAATGAAAACACATCTATACAAAAATCTGTACATGAATGTTCATAGCACCGTTATTCATAATAGCCAAGAAATGAAAAAAAAAAACCCAACTAATGCTTATCAATGGACAATAAATATTCCAACTGATCGAATACTATCTAGTCACTAAAAGGGTATGACACTTTGATACATGTTAGATGAATAAACCTTCAAAACATTATGCTAAGTGAACAAAGTCACTCACAAAAGACCACAAATTGTATTATTCTATTACATCTATATAGAGATGATTAGTGGTTACCTAAGACGGAACAGTAGAGGAGAACAGGAAGCGGCTACAAGTGAGTTTGGTGATTCCTTTAGGGTGATGAAAATGTTTTAAAATTAGACTGTGATGATAGTTTCCAAACAATGAATATACTAAAACCATCTTCAGACATTAAATGGTCTGCATTTTAGTATGCAGAAACCAGTAATGACTGGTCAGATTAGAAAGGTAAATTCTGGGGACTAAATGGGCAGTGCACAAATTGAAACAACAAATATATTCTCTTTTCCAAGTGGTTTGGGGAAGAAGGGAAGGAGAGTACTGTTAGCCTATACCTGGGACTCTAAGTCCTCTTCTGTTTGTTGTTCTTGTGAAGCAAGCACTAACATTTATGTAAGAGATTAAAAAAAAAGAAAAAAAGAGTAAAACAGCTGGCTTAAAATTCAACATTAAAAAAACTAAGATAATGGCATCCGGTCCCATCACTGCATGGCAAATAGATGGGGAGAAAATGGAAACAGTGACAGACTTTATTTTCTTGGGCTCCAAAATCACTGTGGACACTGCAGTTATGAAATTAAAAGATGCTTGCTCCTCGGGAGAAAAGCAATGACAAACCCAGATAACATATTAAGAAGCAAAGAAATCACTTTGCTGACAAAGGTCCACCTAGTCAAAACTATGGTTTTTCCAGCAGTCATGTATGGATGTGAGAGTTGGACCACAAAGAAGGCTGAGCATTAAAGAATTAATGTTTTCAAACTGTGGTGCTAGAGAAGACTCCTGAGAGTCCCTTCGACAGCAAGGAGACCAAACCAGTCAGTCCTAAAAGAAATCAACCCTGAAATATTCATTGGAAGGACTGATGCTGAAGCTGAATCTCCAATACTGTGGCCACTCAATGTGAAGACCCGACTCTGGAAAAGACCCTGCTGCTGGGAAAGACTGAAGGCAGAAAAAGGGAGAGACAGAAGATAAGATAGTTGGATGGCATCAGCAACTCAACTGACATGAATTTGAGCAAGCTCCAAGAGATGGAGAAGGACAGGGAAGCCTGGCACTCTGCAGTCCATGGGGTCACAAAGAGTCAGACACGACTGAGCAAATGAACGACGACAACAAAGAGACAAAATAATTTCAACTTTAAGTATAGTAGTATGCTATAATAATTATGGCATGGTAATATAGTAAATATGGAATATCCAACTGATACATGATGAAGACCATGCATCATTTGAGCTCTTTCTAGTACTGCTGGGTTTTAGAGAACTGAGTTAAATATTTTCCCCTACAGAATTAGTTACTTGTCTAGGACCCTTTGTGTGGATCACAACAAACTGTGGAAAATTCTTCAAGAGCTGGGAATACCAGACCACCTTACCTGCCCCCTGAGAAATCTGTATGCAGATCAAGAAGCAACAGTTAGAACTGGACATGGAACAGACTGGTTCCAAATTGGGAAATGAGTACGTCAAGACTGTATCTTGTCACCCTGCTTATTCAACTTATATGCAGAGTACATCATGCAAAATGCCAGGCTGGAAGAAGCACAAGCTGGAATTAAGATATTCCAATGAGACTTTTCCATCAAGGTTATTCCAATATCAATAACCTCAGATATGCAGTTGACACCACCCTTATAGCAGAAAGCGAAGGAGAACTAAAGAGCCTCTTGATGAAGGTGAAAAAGGAGAGTTAATAAGCTGGCTCAAAACACAACGTTCAAAAATCAAAGATCATGGCATCTGGTCCCATCCTTTCATGGCAAATAGATGGGGAAACAATGGAAACAGTGACAGACTTTTTCTTGGGCTCTAAAAATTACTATGGATGGTAACTGCAGCCATGAAATTAAAAAATGCTTGCTCCTTGGGAGACAAGCTATGACAAACCTAGACAGTGTACTAAAAAGCAGAGAGACCACTTTGTGGACAAAGGTCCATATAGTTAACAGAGGACCCACATTTTGAAACAGTATAGACCTAGGTCCAGTGTAGCACAGATCCAGTATAGACACAGAGACCAGTATAGAGAAATACACTTAGGAAGAAGTCTACTGTGGTAGTCTTGTCTAAGAAATAAAACAAATGAGGGAGTTCCTAGAAGGTACTTTAATACTAGTGGTTTTAAGAGCTTAGCGTTGATGATTTTGAAAGATAACAAACAAAACTAAACTATCTTCCAGTGGGACATGCAGGTGACCTCAACTTGCACTGACAATCACATGTTTCTGAATGGACCTCTATTTTGTGGCAGGGGAATCCACAGGGAGGATAGTTTTTACACAGTCCCTGTTGGCTACACAAATATAATTCTGCATTGTCTCATAAATGATTTTCTTTAAACTTTTAAAAAGATAAAAAGGAGTTTTTAAAGATTAAAAAGAATCCACATTCATCAAAGATGAACTAAAAAACACATTACTTTTCTAAGGTCACTACTTTGCTTTATAGTCCTGGTTAAATGCAAAATCTGGTAACTTTTCCTGTACCAAATTCTTATCAAAGTAATAAACTATTTAAAAACTGTTCACCTGCTTTATTTATATTATTTCATTTACTATGACATCAAGGCTTGTTGAAACAAAATACCTTGCCAAGGTCAAACAGAAAAGAAAGAGTGTGGTTTCACTGGATTCCAACTCCGGTTGGTGTTAAGTATTAAGCATTAACTTGAATCTTCAAGACGAACAGGATCTTCTGAGAACTCCATGTAGGAGTGGATACAAACAAAGAAATGCCAAAACTACTTGCAATGTGCTTTAAAAATACCAACCATAATGCAGCGACTATCTTTGCAGGGCTGCTACACTGTGCTACATTTAACTCACAAGGATTTTTTTTTTTAACTCATAACAACCCTGGAAGAATTAAGCCAATTCACAAACTAGTAAACTGAAATCTGAGGATGCCCAAAACTGTAGTTAAATTAAGTGAATATAACTAGTTTCGATGACCAGAGTTATCTTCAAGCTGTAGCGTGGCAGACGGGAGGTTGGGGCCGGGGAATGGGAGTTTAGTAATCATCCAGGCTCTAGCTAAAGCCTGGTTCGGGTTAAAATCTGGTTCAGAAGCACATCCAGGTTAACTACCAAAGGTCAGACAAGGACCTGAGGTCGAACTACCAGCGCGGGGAGTGACTAGGAAACTACCCTGATGCTGGGAAATATTGAAGGCAGGAGAAGGGGACGACAGAGGATGAGATGGCTGGATGGCATCACTGACTCGATGGACGTCTCAGTGAACTCCAGGAGTTGGTGATGGACAGAGAGGCCTGGCGTGCTGCGATTCATGGGGTCGCAAAGAGTCGGACACGACTGAGCGACTGAACTGAACTGAAAGGCCGGCCACATTCTAGCGCAGGTTGCGGTTCCTCCCCTCACACATTACAAGTTCACCTCACTGACGTCCCAGCCAATCTTGAGGTCCCACCCTTTCGGAATCCCTCATCCCCACCCGCCTCTAACACACACTTTACCCTCCACTGCGCTCACCAACATGGGAACTCCGTAGCGAAGGGTCTTACTCTTGCGCAGGGCGCGCCTCACCGCGTAGCCGAACATGACTGAACTGTCCGAGTCGTTTGGACGCCAAACAAGCCCAGCGTGGCCTCCCGAATCTCAGTAGCTCCACTACGAAGACGTCCTTGACTCACCTCTTTTCCTTAGCCTCCCAGTGCTGGGTCTTTCTAAGATCGATCTCCGGCAGGCAAAAGCAATAGATCCGTAGTAACACACTCAAGCTTCCCCCCGGAAATTCGAGTGCGAGCCATTTAGTTCCGGCAAGCTGGTGTCCCCTTGGGACTTGAGACTGGTTGTGTGTGCGTGCTTTGTCGCTCAGGCTCAGTCGTGTCCGACTCTTTGGACGCCATGGACTGTAGCCAGCCAGGTTCCTCTGTCCATGGGGATTCTCCATGCAAGAATACTGGAGTGGGTTACCATGCCCTCCTTTAGGGGATCTTCCCAACCCAGGGATGAACCCAGGTCTCCTACGTTGCAGGCGGATTCTTTACCGTCTGAGCCACCTGGGAAGCCCAGTCATGTTTGTACTAATTGTCAAAGGATGTGGAACCTGTATTTATCTCCCGTGTTCTGGCTCTTTTCTTAGAACACTTTCTGGCACATAAAATCAGCTCAATAAAATTAGGTTTAAAAAACCTACTTTGAAGTCAGTACTCTAACCTCTGCAGTAATTTGCGGAGTTGTTCACTTGATCAGTCATGTCCCGATTTTGCAACCCCATGAACTGCAGCACGCCAGGTTTCCCTGTCTTTCACCATCTCCTGGAGCTTGCTCAAAGTCATGTCCATTGGGTCGGTGATGCCATCCAACCATCTCCTCCTCTATCATCCCCTTCTCCTCCTGCCTTCAATCTTTCCCAGCATCAGGGTCTTTTTCCAGTGAGTCAGTTCTTTATATCAGGTTGGCCAAAGTATTGGGAGTTTCTGCTTCAGCATCAGTCCTTCCAATGAATATTCAGGACTGATTTCCTTTAGGATTGGCTGGTTTGATCTCCTTGCTGTCCAAGGGACTCTCAAGAGTCTTCTCCAACACTGCAGTTTGAAAGCATTTGGCAAAGAACATTTGGCACTCAGCCTTTTTTATAGTCCAACTCTCACATCTGTACATTACTGGAAAAACCATTGCTTTGACTATATGGACTTTTGTCAACAGAGTAATGTCTCTGCTTTTTAATCCACAGCCTAGGTTTGTCATAGCTTTTCTTCCAAGGAGCAAGTGTCTTTTAATTACATGGTTGCAGTGATGGGTATTGTCACCCTGTTTATTTAACTTATATGCAGAGTGCATCATGAGAAACGCTGGGCTGGAAGAAGCACATGCTGGAATCAAGATTGCCAGGAGAAATATCAATAACCTCAAATATGCAGATGACACCACCCTTATGGAAGAAGGTGAAGAGGAATTAAAAAGCCTCTTGATGAAAGTGAAAGAGTAGAGTGAAAAAGTTGGTTTAAAGCTCAACATTTAGAAAACTAAGATCATGGAATCTGGTCCCATCACTTCATGGGAAATAGATGGGGAAACAGTGTCAGACTTTATTTTGGGGGGCTCCAAAATCACTGCAGATGCTGACTGCAGCCATGAAATTAAAAGACGCTTACTCCTTGGAAGGAAAGTTATGTCCAACCTAGATAGCATATTAAAAAGCAGAGATATTACTTTGCCAACAAAGGTCCGTCTAGTAAAGGCTATGGTTTTTCCAGTGGTCATGTATGGATGTGAGTTGGACTGCGAAGAAAGCTGAGAGCCGAAGAATTGATGCTTTTGAACTGTGGTGCTGGAGAAGACTCTTGAGAGTCCCTTCGACTGCAAGGAGTTCCAACCAGTCCATCCTAAAGGAGACCAGTCCTGGGTGTTTATTGGAAGGACTGCAAGGAGTTCCAACCAGTCCATCCTAAAGGAGACCAGTCCTGGGTGTTTATTGGAAGGACTGATGCTGAGGCTGAAACTCCAATACTTTGGCCACCTCAAGAGAAGAGCTGCTGCTGCTATTGCTGCTAAGTCACTTCAGTCATGTCCAACTCTGTGCGACCCCAGAGATGGCAGCCCACCAGGCTCCCCCATCCCTGGGATTCTCCAGGCAAGAACACTGGAGTGGGCTGCCATTTCCTTCTCCAATGCATGAAAGTGAAAAGTGAAAGTGAAGTCGCTCAGTCATGTCCGACCCTCAGTGACCCCATGGACTGCAGCCTACCAGGCTCCTCCGTCCATGGGATTTGCCAGGCAAGAGTACTGGAGTGGGTGCCATTGCCTTCTCTGCAAGCGAAGAGCTGACTCATTGGAAAAGACCTTGGTGCTGGGAGGGATTGGGGGCAGGAGGAGAAGGGGACCACAGAGGATGAGATGGCTGATGGCATCACTGACTCGATGCACATGAGTTTTGGTCAACTCTGGGAGTTGGTGATGGACAGGGAGGCCTAGCGTGCTGCGATTCATGGGGTCGCAAAGAGTCGGACACGACTGAGCAACTGAACTGAACTGAACTGAGTGATGGGTAGCTTAATAAAAATGGGGATAAAAAGTGCCATGAAAATTCAGGTTGAATGGTAATTGGTGTTGTGTCTTGCTATCTGTGAATCTTTAATGCTCGTGCTTTTACTACCAGATATCGTGCAATCATCAGTTGTTTATGAATGTCTGGTTTTCACTCATTCTACAACCATCCAGTATACCTTTTGGGGAATCATTAGAAGGCTCGAAAAACACAGAGATGAAAAGATATGATCCCTGCCTTTAAGAGGCTGGCATACTAGTAGGCACACATGAACCATCTAGCTTGGGAAACAGCCCCTCACGTGTGCTGTTTGTACAGATGAGTCAGAGAAAGCCTCACCTATTTTCACCTCAAACTGCACTTGACCAGTGAGACTTTTCTAGGTGACCTATAGAGGTCAGCAGGGACTTGGTTCCCTGGTGGCTCAGACAGTAAAGAATCTGCTTGCAATGTGGGAGACTCGGGTTCTGTCCCTAGGTCAGGAAGATCCCCTGGAAGAGGGCATGGCAACCCACTCCAGTATTCTTGCCTGGAGAATCCCATGGACAGAGGAGCCTGGTGGGTCCCAAAGAGTTGGACACGACTGAAGCAACTAGGCCACACAGAGAGTTAGAGAATGTAAAACTGGGAAAAAAGCTTCAGATCACCCATGTTTGACTGAGATCCTCCTTTTATGAAAAGGATAGATAAGGCCAGAGTAGAAAGGCGACATGCCCAAGGTCACACAGCTGGTTAGTGGAAGATTCTGGACTGAAATCCAGTTACTCTGACCACCAGTTAAGACAGTCCTTCTGTTTACTTTCAGTTTTAAGGGTGAGTGGGAACCATTATTTTTTCCCAAGGGTGATAAACTCTGCATGTCTCTATGAGTGTAGGTGAGGAAACAAGCCTCTGAGAGTTTGTAACATTTGTAACAAATGTTTAAAACAGTTTTTGGCATTTGTAACAATGCAAGGTGAATACCTACTAAGAATGCTTATCTAATGAACAGATGGATGTGTCTGAACAAGGAGAAGGGGAGCCGCCATATGTACAATATTATCTGACTCAACACAAACAGACAAACCAGGGACACATTAATGTTGCTGCTGCTGTTGCTGCTGCTGTCGCTTCAGTCGTGTCCGACTCTGTGCGACCCCATAGACGGCAGCCAATCAGGCTCCTCCATCCCTGGGATTCTCCAGGCAAGAACACTGGAGTGGGTTGCCATTTCCTTCGCCAATGCAGGAAAGTGAAAAGTGAAAGTGAAAGCGCTCAGTCGTGTCCAACTCTTCGAGACCCCATGGACTGCAGCCCACCAGGCTCCTCCATCCATGGGATTTTCCAGGCAAGAGTGCTGGAGTGGGGTGACATTAATGTTAGCACACATTAATGTTTGTCCCCTGAGTACAAAGCCTGGGTGAGGGAGAACATATCTGTGGGTGACGTCTGTAAGCACCAGGTGTGCAGGGAGTCCAGTCTGTGATCCCAGGATTAGCCTTACCCTCCTGGGGCTTCATTTCATTATCTTCCTGAACATTAAATAACTAGATCTCTAAGGATTATCTCAGATCTATGTCATATCACAGACCTCAAGGAGGGAATGGACTTCATTTCACGGACATGTCTCGTGGTCTTGTGACACTGTACCCTTTTGTGTATGGGGGGGGGCGGGGGGGGGGTCTCTTGCTGAAAATTGTATTGCGTAGAAAAGGAGCATCCCTACCTCTTAATATCCAATGCGTCTGGCTCCACTCCCAAATCCCAAGGCCCATTTCTCTCCTCTGTTCATGAGAAATGAGAACTTGGAAAAAAGCTAAAGGGTTTGGTTTTGAACTGCCCATAGCTGATGAAATAGCTTTGGGCTGTTTAAATTTTTAGCACCTAGCTGGCCATTTATTTCATTTCATATCCCAATCCATACCTAGTGAAATCAAAGTCCTGTGACTATTTATTCTCTCAACTGTCATGAAAAGTGGCCCCCTCCCCCAGATGGAGCTGATTTCTTTGATTACATTTCACACTGCCATTCTGAGGCCACCTGCCACTACTCAGGACTAGATCTGCACCAAAGCTTCTGTGCTGCTGTGTCAGGCAGACAACGAGGCACAGGGGAGGGGAGTGGAAAAAGAATACCAGTGGAGAACAGTTCATCTCTTTTGGAAACTACTTTCTGGCACTTGACAAGTCAGTTAAGGAGAGTAACTGACTAAAGGTTTGCTGGGCAAATTCTGCTACCTGCCTCCAACATCTGAGAGCAGGCTTAGCTGCTCTAGCTGGGTCTGTGATCCCTAGCACAAGGAACTATAATAACATGACTGGAGGGCATCCTTGGTGCTGAGTTAAATTACAATTTGTTTTCCAAGAAATGAGAATTAACCTGAGCTTAATTCCTATCTGTAGAAAATAAAAATCAGATTAATTAAAAGGTTATACACCCTGACTCCCCATGACTTTCACTGACATTCTTGTAGGGAATAGGCTCATTTAAGTTCATCTTGATCTCATCAACTAATGGATTGTTGTTGTGTAGTTGCTCAGTCGTGTCCTATTCCTTGCAACCCCATGGACTGTAGCCCGCCAGGCTCCTCTGTCTATGGGATTCTGCAGGCAAAAATATTGGAGTGGGTTGCCATTTCCTTCTCCAGGGGGTCTTCCCAATCCAAGGATCAAACCCATCTCCTGCGTTGATAGGTGGATTCTTTACCACTGAGCCACCAGGGACACCCACAACTAATGGATGTGAGATTTAAATTCAGATTCCAGCCCTTCTGCTCAGCTTGGCTCTGTGGTGCATTGCAGGGCACAGAATCACACCCGGTGCTGGGGACCAGCCTCCTGATAGGCACAAGGTTACAGCGGGAATGTAAGTTTTGTGAAGAAAAAGGTGCTAGCAATGGAAACATTCAGTCTGACGCTGGTCAGGATGAGGTGGACTGAAATACAGTCCCCAGCTTTGGGAAATTTGCAAAGTAATCACTGATCAGTTTTGGTGTGTTTCACCTATGAGTTAAGGAAAGGTACAAAACGCACTTTATTGGCAGCAGAAACATTAGAGAGCCTGGACTGATAAAATGTTAGGAAGTCACCAGTCAGGCAGA
Organism: Bos taurus; assembly: GCF_002263795.3. Classification (NCBI taxonomy): domain Eukaryota; kingdom Metazoa; phylum Chordata; class Mammalia; order Artiodactyla; family Bovidae; genus Bos; species Bos taurus. Next base: position 82,041,433 of record NC_037337.1, on the reverse strand, counting down.
CCAGCGGGTTTCTTCTTTGGACAAATTCCAGCAGAAAAGGAAATGGAAAGGATTAATTCATGTGCCGATTCACTGAGTGATTGTAAAGAACAATATTGCATAGGAATCTGGAATGTCAGGTCCATGAATCAGGGTAAATTGGAAGTGGTTAAACAGGAGATGGCAAGAGTGAACATTGACATCTTAGGAATCAGTGAACTAAAATGAATGGAAATGGGCAAATTTAATTCAGATGACCATTATGTCTACTACTGTGGGCAAGAATCCCTTAGAAGAAATGTAGTAGCCCTCATAGTCAACAGAAGAGTCTGAAATGCAGTACTTGAGTGCAGTCTCAAAAAGGACAGAATGATGTCGGCTGATTACCATTCAAGCTCACTCTAACAGAAGTCTATGCCCCAAGCAATAATGCCAAAGAAAGCTTAAATTGATGAGTTCTATGAAGACCTACAGGACCTTCTAGAGCTAACACCAAAGAAGGTGTCCTTTTCATCATGGGGGGATTGGAATGTAAAAGTAGGAAAGCAACAGTTACCTGGAATAACAGGCAAGTTTGGCCTTGGACTACAAAATGAAGCAGGGAAAAGGCTAACAGAGTTTTGCCAAGAGAACACACTGGTCATAGCAAACACCCTCTTTCAACAACACAAGAGGTGACTCTACACATAGACATCATCAGATGGTCAACACCAAAATCAGATTAATTATATTCTTTGCAGCCAAAGATGGAGAAGCTCTATACAGTTAGCAAAAACAAGACAAAGAGCTGACTGTGGCTCAGATCATGAACTCCTTATTGCAAAACTTAGGCTTAAATTGAAGAAATACAGAAAACCAGTTGGCCATTCAGGTATGACCTAAATCAAATCCCTTGTGAGTATACAGTGGAAGTGACAAACAGATGCTCTTCCATATGATCTGCTCTGTTTCCAGTGATTACTAATGCATTCTTCATTTTATATACTGGGTTTTTCAGCTGCCAAATTTATGTTTGGTTCTTTTTTAGAGTTTCAATATCCTTATTAAAGTATTCTGTTCATTAATTTTATTGCTAAGCCGATTGAACTGGGTTTCTGAGTTTTCTTGTACCTCGTTGAGTTTCTTTGTGACAGCTATTTTGAATTCTTTATCAATTAGATTGGTGGTTCATTATTAAAGAATCCACCTTCCAATGCAGGAGACAGGTTTAATCCCTGGATTGTGAAGATCCTCTGGAGAAGGAAATAGTAACACTCTCCAGTATTCTTACTTAGGAAATCCCATGCAGAAAGGAGCCTGTTGGGCTACAGTCCATGGCATCACAAAAGAGTTGGCCATGACTTAGCAACCAAAAACAACAATCAGTTAGATTGCAGTATTCCATGATTTTAAGTTTGGTTTCTGGAAAACTATCATTTTCTTTCTGTGGAAGTGTTACTGTGGGTATTTATAGTGTTTGGTAAGTTGTTCATCTACTGATGCATTTCAAGTAACAAATACCCTTCTACTTGATTCTAATGATTCATTAGAAATTAAAGGCTTTTATTCTGCTTTCCCGTTGCTGCTGCTGTTGTTCATCCCTCAGTCCTGTCTGACTCTTTGCAACCCCATGGACTTGGGAAGATCCCCTGGAAGACGAAATGGCAAACCACTCCAGTATTCTTGCCTGGAGAATCCCATGGACAGAGGAGCCTGGTGGGCCACAGTCCATAGGGTTGCAAAGAGTTGGACATGACTGAAGTGACTTAGCACACACACACACGTATGCAAAAAGAGCCCCTCAATTTTTAGGGCAAGATTTCCTCTAGCACCAGTTCAGTCACTCGGCCACGTCCAACTCTCTGTGACCCCATGGACTGCAACACGCCAGGCTTCACTGTCCTTCACCATCTCTCAAAGCTTGCTCAAACTCATGTCCATCAAGTCAGTGATGCCATCCAACCATCTCATCCTCTGTCATCCCCTTCTCCTCCTGCCTTCAATCTTTCCCAGCATCAGGGTCTTCCAATGAGTCAGTTCTTCACATCAGGTGGCCAAAGTATTGGAGTTTTAGCATCAGTCCATCCAATGAATATTCAGGACTGATTTCATTTAGGATTGACTGGTCTGATCTCTTCACAGTGTAAGGGACTCTGAAGAGTCTTCTTCAACACTATAGTTTAAGGCATCAATTCTTTGGCACTCAGCTTTTTTTATGGTCCAACTCTCACATCCATACATGACTACTGGAAAAAACCATAGCTTTGACTATATGGACCTTTGTTGGCAAATTAATGTCTCTGCTTTTTAATATGCTGTCTAGGTTGGTCATAGCTTTTCTTCCAAGGAGCAAACGTCTTTTAATTTCATGGCTTCAGTCACCATCTGCAGTGATTTTGGAGCCCAAGAAAATAAAGTCTGTTTTCTAGTAGGTGGCACTATATAGCACAAGGTTTTGGTTTCTCTTGCTTGAGCTGCCTCTGGCTAGAATTGAGTGTTGCCAATTTATACCCTTCACTTCCTCTGTCAGAGGTGTCACCCTGAGGCCTTGTTATGGCTTCTTGTGCCTCTAGAGTCAGTGGTGCCTTGGTATTGCCAGTATCACTGGAGTTTCTGCCTGGGGCACCAGGATGGTGGGCTCTTCTGCCATGTGTAGGATCTCCTGAGTGTTGGGTTCTGCTGCTGCTGGGAGAGAGGGAGGCTGGAGGCCTGGAGAGATGAGAGCCAGGATGCATGGGAGCCTCTGCTGTGTTCAGTGTTTTAAGCTTCATAGGCTCTGCTGCTGTGGGATTGGAGGAAAGGCTCTGGCATCACGCGTACCTCAGTGGCTGGATGGTCAGTGTCCCAGGCCCCACTGCCACTGCTGCCCAGTTACCTGTGGCCACAGGTGCACATGTAACTGCAGCCTGGAGGCTAGAGTTGAACACACCATCTGCCCTGCTATTGCTGCATTCTCTGGAGAGCCGGGGTTGTGGGTACCAGCTCCACTATTCCCCTGGCCCCACCTCCTCTGTCTGTTCCAGTCCACCCACCTTTAGATGTACGGGTATGTGGAGTTCGTTGGCATCCTCGTATGTTTGGTAGAAGCACCTCTGTCGAGTTGTGGATGTTCTACTGGGTGTATAACGAAGGGGAGACATTGTGTCATTCTGCCATGCTGCTGTTGTCACAAGACTCCATCTCTTAATGGCAAAATGGCAAGATCACCTAGCATAAGAAAATGTGGGTTGGGAGATGTCATTGGAAAATATTATGTCAGATATATATGTGTGTGTGTGTGTGTGTGTGTGTGTGTGTGTTTATGTATATACACAAAGAGAAATAGTTTTTTCCCCCAAACAACAACATTAGTAAATTAGTCTCAACTTTTTTTCTGTTCTTTCTCAAGAATCAACGTTTTCCCCCTGTGAGTGTCACTTCCTTCTCCTCTCCTCAGTATTTTGTAATAGCACACATGACTGCTATACACAAAAACATATTCTTAGATCAGGTAACTACTGAAGGCAAAATGGCAGGTCTACACAGTTCCTCACCTTAGTACGTGGACTTCTATAAAGAGGAGAATGGTTTGGCTTCTCAGGTTTTATTGCTAATCAAAAAATAGAGAATGAGGTATTGTCCCTAAAATTTAGATGCTACATGGATCTTGGTTTACTGGGTTTTTCCTAGAATTCTGAAGCAGATTTGCCAGTACTCTAGTGCCCTTTTTCCTGAATGTCAACTAATAACTTTTACTGTTTATTTTTTATTGCTATCTTCATGTTGTCTTCTGCTATTGAAGGAACATTCGTACTGCATGCTTGAACTTATATTAGTAGGTAACCAAGTGCAATTTTGAATGTAACACAAAGACTTTGGAATTAATGGGGTGGGTGTTCTCTTAATGTAGCCCAGGGCCAGAGAAAGAAGGTGCCTCATACTCTAGTTAACTTCAGTTTGCTATAATGTAGTTGGATTACTAGACGCTTTCAGTCAAAGAGTGCCGCTCCTAATTCTGTCCACCTCCAAGGTAACCCTGCTTTCCACAGGTAATTACATATAACTCTAGACACACGTGGATCCCTCAGCATCTTGCAGCATATAGTGCTTCCCAAACCCTGTGTCCCATTTCTATACCTTTTGGTAATATCTGTGCACTACTTTACCATCGACATTGGTTTTCTATTGTTGGGGTAACAAATTACCACAAACTTAGTGGCTTAATTTTTTTTTTTTTATTTCACAGTTCTGGAGGTCTGAGTCTGATGTGGGTCTCACTGGGCTAAAATCAGGGTGTTGTCAGGGTTGTATTCCTTTCTGCAGGCCCTAAGAGAGACTCTCTCTCCTTGCCTTCCCTGGCTTCTGGAGGCCATTCACTTTCATAGGCTTTTGGCCACTTCCTCTACCTGCAAAGCCAACCATGAAAGTTAAGCCCTTCTCACATCTTGTTGCATCACTCTGACCTTTTCTTCTGCCTCCCCTTTCCACTTTTAAAGACCCAAGTGACTACACTAGGGCCACTAGATCATCAAGGATAATTTTCCTATTTGAAGAATAGCTGTTTACTACCTAAATTCCATCTCTTAATTCCTTTTTGCTGCATAATATAACATATTCACAGTTTGCAGTGATTAAAATGTGGACATCTCTGGGCGGGGGGTGGGGGGGTGGGAAGTGGGTGAGAAGAGGAATTATTTTTCCACAAAAATATTTTTATTATTTTGGAGAAGTCTGAGCATACCACCAATTCTGAGCACACCACCAATAGGATAGGGAAAAGGTAGAAATATCTCACAAATAATGATCATCATCATTATAATCTTCCATTAAGAAGCAAGGCCTCTCAGCTCTTGGGCTCAGATCTAGGTTGCATTAACATGGCAAAACGCACCAAGGTCGGAATTGTGGGCAAATACAGGACCCGTTAAGGTGCCTCCCTCAGGAAAATGGTGAAGAAAATTGAAATCAGCCAGCATGCCAAGTATACCTACCCCTTCTGTGGCAACACCAAGATGAAGAGATGAGCTGTGGGCATTTGGAACTGTGGTTCCTGCATGAAAACTGTAGCTGGTGGGGCCTGGACATGCACACCACTTCTGGTGCCATAGTAAAGTCTGCCATCAGAAGACGGACGAACTGAAGGACCAGCTGAAGCACCACCATTTGATAATGTTGCTATGCTATGCTAAGTCACTTCAGTCGTGTCCGACTCTGTGTGACCCCATAGACAGCAGCCCACCAAGCTCCCCCGTCCCTGGGATTCTCCAGGCAAGAACACTGGAATGGGCTGCCATTTCTTTCTCCAATGCATGAAAGTGAAAAGAGAAAGTGAAGTCGCTCAGTCGTGTCCGACTCTTAGAGACCCCATGGACTGCAGCCTACCAGGCTCCTCCATCTATGGGATTTTCCAGGCAAGAGTACTGGAGTGGGGTGCCATTGCCTTCTCCGGATAATGTTGCTAGCCTATAATAAATGGGCTAATTTATGTAACAACAACAACAACAAAAACAAGGCCTCTTAAATATGTTTGAACGGTAAATGACACACAATTGATATTCATCAATTCACTGAAATACTTACTGATATTAAGTATTTAATATCATACTTATAGAACCATCTATAGTTCAGTCGTGTCCAACTCTTTGCGACCCCATGAACCACAGCACGCCAGGCCTCCCTGTCCATCACCAACTCCTGGAGTTCACTCAAACCTATGTCATTGTGTCAGTGATGCCATCCATCCATCTCATCCTCTGTCATCCCCTTCTCCTCCTGCCCTCAATCTTTCCCAGCATCAGGGTCTTTTCAAATGAGTCAGCTCTTCACATCAGGTGGCCAAAGTATTGAAGTATCAGCTTAAGCATCAGTCCCTCCAGTGAACACCCAGGACTGATCTCCTTTACGACGGACTGGTTGGACCTCCTTGCAGTCCAAGGGACTCTCAAGAGTCTTCTCCAACACCACAGTTCAAAAGCATCAATTCTTCGATGCTCAGCTTTCTTTATAGTCCAACTCTCACATCCATACATGACTACTGGAAAAACCATAGCCTTGACTAGACAGACCTTTGTTGGCAAAGTAATGTCTCTGCTTTTGAATATGCTGTCTAGGTTGGTCATAACTTTCCTTCCAAGGAACAAGCGTCTTTTAATTTCATGGCTGCAATCACCATCCGCAGTGATTTTGGAGCCCAGAAAAGTAGTCAGCCACTGTTTCCACTGTTTCCCCATCTCTTTGCCATGCAGTGATGGGACCGGATGCCATGATCTTAGTTTTCTGAATGTTGAGCATTAAGCCAACTTTTTCTCTCTCCTCTTTCACTTTCATCTAGAGGCTCTTTAGTTCTTCTTCATTTTCTGCTCTAAGGGTGTTGTCATCTGCATATCTGAGGTTGTTGATATTTCTCCCAGCAATCTTGATTCCAGCTTGTGCTTCATGCAGCCTGGCATTTCACATGATGTACTCTGCATATAAGTTAAATAAGCAGGGTGACAATATACACCCTTGACGTACTCCTTTTCCTATTTGGAACCAGTCTGTTGTTCCATGTCCAGTTCTAACTGTTGCTTCCTGACCTGCATACAAATTTCTCAAGAAGCAGGTCAGCTGGTCTGGTATTCCCATCTCTTTCAGAATTTTCCACAGTTTTTTGTGATCCACACAGTCAAAGACTTTTACATAGTCAATAAAGCAGAAATAGATGTTTTTCTGGAACTCTCTTGCTTTTTCAATGATCCATCGGATGTTGGTAATTTGATCTCTGGTTTCTCTGCCTTTTCTAAAAGCAGCTTAAACATCAGGAAGTTCACGGTTCATGTATTGCTGAAGCCTGGCTTGGAGAATTTTGAGCATTACTTTAGTAGTGTGTGAGATGAGTGCAATTGTGCGGTAGTTTGAGCATTCTTTGGCATTGCCTTTCTTTGGGATTGGAATGAAAACTGACCTTTTCTAGTCCTGTGGCCACTGCTGAGTTTTTCAAATTTGCTGACAACTGCAAGTTACCACTTAACATTAAAATTTTTTTCAACCTTAATAGCATCCAAAGAAACATGAATCAGTGAGATCTCTCCTTTTTTTTTTTTTTTTTTGCTGTGCCAGGTCTTTAGTGTGGCATGCAAATTCTTAGTTGTGGCATCTGGGATCTAGTTCCTAGACCAGGGATCAAGCCCCAGCCCCCTGCATTGAGAATGTGGAGTCTTCACCACTGGATCAACAGGGAAGTCACTTCCACTGTATAATCGTAGGGATTTGATTTAAACCAAACCTTAATGGTCTGGTGGCAGACAGAGTGCCTGAAGAACTATGGATGGAGGTTCGTAACACTGTACAGGAGGCAGTGATCAAAACCATCCTCCAGAAAAAGAAATGCATAAAGGTAAAATGGTTGTCTGAGGAGGCCTTACAAATAGCTGAGAAAAGAAGAGAAGTGAAAGGCAAAGGAGAACAGGAAAGATATACCCATCTGAATGCAGAGTTCCAAAGAATATCAGGGAGAGGTAAGAAAGCCTTCCTCAGTGATCAATGCCAAGAGATAGAGGAAAATAATACAATGGGAAAAACTAGAGATCTCTTCAAGAAAATTAGATACCAAGGGAACATTTCATGCAAAGATAGGCACAATAAAGGACAGAAACAGTATGGACCTAACAGAAGCAGAAGATATTAAGAAGAGGTGGCAAGATTACACAGAAGAACTATACAAAAAAGATCTTAATAACCCAGATAACCACGATGGTGTGATCACTGACCTAGAGCCAGACATCCTGAAGTGCAAAGTCACATGGGCCTTAGGAAGGATCACTACAAACAAAGCTAGTGGAGGCGATAGAATGCCAGCTGAGTTATTTCAAATCCTAAAAGATGATGCTATGAAAGTGCTGCACTCAATATGTCAGCAAATTTGGAAAACTCAGCAGTGGCCACAGGACTGGAAAAGATCAGTTTTCATTCCAATCCCAAAGAAAGGCAATGCCAAAGAATGTTCAAACTATCACACAATTTCAGTCATCTCACATGCTACCAAACTAATGCTCAAAATTCTCCAAGCTAGGCTTCAAAAGTACATGAACCGAGAATGTCCAGATGTTCAAGCTGGATTTAGAAACGGCAGAGGAACCAGAGATCAAAATGCCAACATCCGCTGGATCATAGAAAAAGCAAAAGAATTCCAGAAAAACATCTACTTCTGCTTTCTTGACTATGCTAAAGCCTTTGACTGTGTAGATCACAACAAACTATGGAAAATTCTTCAAGAGATGGGAATACCATACCACCATACCTGCCTCCTGAGAAATCTGTATGCAGGTCAAGAGGCAACAGGTAGAACTGGACATGGAACAACAGACTGGTTCCAAATTGAAAAAGAAGTACTTCAAGGCTGTATATTGTCACCCTGCTTATTTAACTTATATGCAGAGTACATCATGTGAAATGCCAGGCTGCATGAAGCACAAGCTGGAATCAAGATTGCAGGGAGAAATATCAACAACCTCAGATATGCAGATGACACCACCTTCAGAGCAGAAGGTGAAGAGGAACTCAGGAGCCTCTAGATGAAAGTGAAAGAGGTGAGTGAAAAGCTGGCTTAAAACGCAACATTCAGGAAACTAAGATCATGGGATCAGGTCCTATCACTTCATGGCAAATAGATGGGGAAAGAATGGAAACAGTGACAGACTATATTTTCTTGGGCTCCAAAATCACTGCAGATGGTGACTGCAGCTGTGAAATTAAAAGATGCTTGCTCCTTGGAAGAAAAGCTATGACTGACCTAGAGAGCATATTAAAAAGCAGAGACATTACTTTGCCAACAAAGGTTGGTATAGTCAAAGCTATGGTTTTTCCAGTAGTCATGTATGGATATGAGAGTTGGACCATAAATAAAGCTGAGCACTGAAGCACTGAAGCTTTTAAACTGTGGTGTTGGAGAAGACTCTTGGGAGTAGCTTGGACTGCAAGGAGATCAAAACGAGTCAATCCTAAAGGAAATCAATCCTGAGTAATCATTGTAAGAACTGATGATGATGCTGAAGCTTCAGTACTTTGGTCACCTGATGCGAAGAGCTGAGTCACTGGAAAAGACCCTGATGCTGGGAAAGATTTAAGGCAAGAGAAGAAGAGGATGAGATGGTTGGATGGTATCACTGACTCAACGGACATGAGTTTGAGCAAGCTCCAGCAGTTGGTGTTGGACAGGGAAGCCTGACGTGCTGCAGTTCATGTGATCGCAAAGAGTTGGAAAAAACTGAGCAACTGAACTGAACTGAAGAGAACGAAGTTAGTGAAAATGTACAAAAACAGATGCTCATTCACATAATTAAGTTATGAATTAACTTAATGGGAATTCAATAAACTTATCAAAATTTATATGAATATCCCTTTTGACCTAACATTTGGACCTCTGCAAAGTAATAGATGTTCTTTATGATATTATCTGTAATTTTGAAGAAAAGAAAAAGAGATAACCTGTATGTAAAAAAAAAGCACTGATGTTTATAACTTATGATATATCTACATATTAGGCTAATACCCATCCCTTTAAAAATGTATGGGTAGAGGACTTCTAGTTCTGGCCAATATGGAGTACCTTCATCCCATCCAAGTACTTACTCTTATCACATAGAGGAAGACTTTAAAGTGGAAAGATAAGAGACTGCTTAGTGAAGTGAACTCGCTCAGTCGTGTCCGACTCTTTGCGACCTGGTGGACTGTAGCCCACCAGGCTCCTCTGTCCATGGGATTCTCCAGGCAAGAATACTGGAGTGGGTTGCCATTTCCTTCTAGGGACCCTATATATAAGAAATGAGATGAAGCAGTCACTTGGATTCTGGATAGTTCTTCATTTCCTGTTGCATAGAAATCTTTTGGTATATATTAATAGCAAAGTATATTTAAAAACAAAGTCTTTTGTGGCACAGACAGATTATCCCAGTCCTCTACAGAGTTATTCCTTGGTTTTGGATCTGATATACTTGTGGACAAGATGACTGAGAACCAGATGATATTCCTGGAGGAGTACCATGCTTCTTCAGAAGCATTCTTACTATAAAAAATTTTATCTATGTAAGTGGATGAGAAATATAATCCTTTTTATTAACAAGTTTCTTGTTCTACTTGAAAGTCATTTACATAGAAGCTGTTGGGACATGTGGACCACATAGCAGCTACTGAAGAAATCCTTTTGAACAGCAGTGGAATTTAAATGGCTTGGAGGATGATGACATTTTTGAGAGTGGAAAAAGACTAAATTTCCTTATCAATTCTTTCACAAGATCAGGTTTCTCCAGAATTTACCATGTCCATTACTGCACTCTCTTCCTCAGCTTTCCCTGCTCTTCCCTACTGCCATTCCTTTTCCTGTTGGTCTTCCTGTTTAGCAGTAGCAATAGCTCTACTTCCCCAGGAGCGGCTCTAGAATGTAGCTTTATTGCTATCAGTAATACAAGTGCAGTGCATGGGCCCGTCAGCAACAATGGCCTGGTCTGCCTTAGACCATTTGTGGACCTAAGTTTGCTCTAGCTTCATTGTTACTGTGGTTGGCTCTCTGGCTGTCCCAGATTTTGTGAGCAGCTTTAATTACTCAGCCTCCATTCCATACTTGAAAGCAAGAACTTAAGACTTGCATAACATTTATAAAATATGTACTAGGTGATAGGATCTGGTACTGCAGAAATGAACAAGACACAGAGCCCTTTTTGTCAAAGAATTCACAGTAGAGTTGGGAAGAACTGACAACTAGAGAAATAACTAAAGGACTTCTACTACCAATAGTGATAGACTAGGTAATTCAGATCAAACTCTGAGAAAACTAGACCATCTAGATAGAATATATAGTAAGAAATCTACCTTAAGGCATAAAATATGTAACAAGATAGAGAATAATTATCAGGTTGAGAACAGAGAGAAGAAAGGAATTCAGAGTTGAGCATGGCATTTAGAGTTGTTTTTCCTTGAGAATATTTCTGCCATGAGCTCAATGTTTGTAACTCCTCCAAATTCATCTTGAAACCTAATCCCTATTGAGATGGATTTTGGAGGTGGTTTTGGGAGTTGATTAGTCATGAAAGTGAAGCCCTCATGAATGGAATTACTGCCTTTGTACGGGAAGCTCAAGAGAGCCCTCTTGTTCCTTCTTGCCACATGAGGTTATAGCTAGAAAACTCTGTGAGCCAGGAACTGGGCTCTTACCAGACACTGAATCTGTCGGCACTATGGTCTTGGACTTCTCAGCTCAGAACTGTAAGAAATAAATTACTGTTGTAAATAAGCCACCCAGTGTATGGTATTTGGTTATAGCAGCCAAATACAAATGGACTAAATCAATTTCTGCTTTTAAAAGTGCAGCTGACTGACACTTATAGGAACTTCAGCCCAGAATCCATTCACTTCGTAAATCAGTTGCAAATTCCTTAAAATATTAAACATAGAGTTGCCATGTGACTCAGCAATTCATATACCCAAAAGAAATTAAAACATCCACACAAAACCTAGTACATACATATGCACAGCAGCAATATTTATAATAACCAAAGTGGAAATAGTCCAAACGCCATTAACTGATAAATAAATAAACAAAAATGGTATATCCATTTGATGGAATACTATTAACAATAAAAAAGAATAAAGTATTGACACATGCTACCACACAATGAAGCTTGAAAATATGCTAACTGAAGGAATCTAGTCACAAAAGACCACATACTGTGCTATTCTTTTTATGAAAAGTCTAGAAAAAGCAAAGCCTGGAAACCAAAAGTAGATTAGCAGTTCTCTAGAGTTGGGAAGGGAGTGAGGAGTGAGTACTACTTGGAACAGGATTTCTTTATGGCATAAAGTTGTTTGGATAAAACTGTTCTATGATTAGATTATGGTGAAAGTTGCAGAACTCTACAAGTGTACTAAAACTCTTGAACTGTAAGTATGCTTTAAACAGGTGAATTTTATGGCATGTAATTATATCTCACTGTTTTTAAAAAATCTAATTATTTCAATCCCTGAATTTGGATCAAAATATTTTGGATTGCTATTGCCTCTGGGCACTGGCAGAAGGAAAAGAAGCGAAATGCTCTCTGGATAATGAAAATGTCATCTTGGGCCAGAAATTAATTCTGATTCTGCAAATACAGTATTCAATAAAAATTTTTAAATAGCTAGGAATACAAAGAGATAAGGTAACATAAACAAGAAGCAGCAGAAAGAACAAATATTAGATCTGTGGGGACTCCAGCTATTAGAGCTAGCTAATTATTATAGTAGGCACAGACTTAGAAAACTATGCTTAATAGATTTAAGATAAAAGACAAGATTTTAAGTTTTGGCAAAGAACTGGAAGCTATAAAGACATAGTAAGTTTGAAAAAGAACCAAACAGAATTCTAATATGAAAAATATAATGACAAGTGTTTAAGACTGAGAAGGCAATGGCACCCCACTCCAGTACTCTTGCCTGGAAAATCCCATGGATGGAGGAGCCTGGTGGGCTGCTGTCCATGGGGTCGCACAGAGTCGGACATGACTCACGTGACTTTGCAGTAGCAGTTTAAGATTCAGTAGATAAAAACAGTAAGAAATGAAACACAACTGAATAGAGAATTACTAAACTGAAAGAAAGTTCTGAAAAAAAAAATCCAGAATAAAACATGGAGACATGAAAGGATTAAGACAGTGATGAGAGGGTTAAATAAAGAGACAGTGATGAGAGGGTTAAATATAAAGAGGTGGTGGTTTAGTTGCTAAGCTGTGTCTGACTCTTGCGATCCCATGGACTGTAGCTTGCCAGACTCTTCTGACCGTGGGATTCTCCAGACGAGAATATTGGAGTGGGTTGCCATTTCCTCCTCCAGAGGATCTTCCTGACCCAGGAATCGAACCTGCATTGCAGGCAGATTCTTTACCCACTGAGCCATGAGGGAAGCCCAGATAAAAAGAGGATGATGTGAGAAAATCTAACTTACATACAACTGAAGTTCTAGAACACAAATAAAAAATGTATGGAACAAAAGCAACATTTGAACAAAACAATGGTGAGAATTTGCCAAATCTCATGAAAGATAAGCTGCAAACTCAAAAAATGCTACAAGCTACACACAGAATAGACGTAGCTGTGGTGGTAGTAGTAATGATAGTAATAATAACAACAATAACATAAATACACATCATGGAAAATTTGCCAAAAGCAGTGAAAAGGAAAATAACCATGAAAGCAATCGGGAAATTTTTTAGGTCACCTCACATACTAATAGTGTTAGGGGAAGCACACTGATTGAAACCGCCCACCCTGGCCAGGCACCATAGTAACAATTTGCATGAGTTATTTTATGACAGGAGATCCTGATAAGGAATACAGAACTAATAAGCCACCACCAACCGGAAGAGTTCGGGAAAGGTCGAAAGGACACACCGCGTGTCCGTCCACTTCCCAGAATCCCTCTTGCCAGCATCCATCTTGGCTGAGCGATGTGTGTGCCACCAGGGAAGACTCTGAATTAGAATGATTGGCCAAAGACCACCCGGAAACTAATCCCATCACCATAAAACCCGAGACTGCGAGCCACGCAACAGAGCAGTTCTCCTGGGTTCCCTTACCCTACTGCTCTCCACCCGGGTGCCCTTTCCCAATAAAATCTCTTGGCTTTATCAGCACATGTGTCTCCTCGGACAATTCATTTCTGAGTGTTAGACAAGAGCCCAGTTTCGGGCCCCGGAAGGAGTCCCCCTTCCTGCAACGATAACACTAAAAATGGAGGGGAAATTTTTTATTTTGATTCAAGATTATAGAAATCCTACCCCAAAAATGTCAGGCTTAATGGTGAAATGTTGAAATCATTCCCTGTAAGATCAGATCAAGGATTTCCACAGAATTCTTAACTCTTATCATTTCTATTCAACAACGTTACCAGAAGTCCTAGCCAATCCAGTAAGGCAAGAAAATGAAAACAATTGGTGAAAGATTGGAAAGAAAAATTTAAATGTCATTATTTGAATGTGATCGTTTGTATGAAAAATCCAAAAGCCTTCACAAATGAGTTATTAGAATTGACAAATTAGTTTAACAAGTTTGTAAGATGTAAGGTCAACAAAGATCAATTATATTTCTATATACCAGGATAAAAAACTGGAAAGTTTCAGAAACAATTCATAATAGCTTAAAAGTATCCAATTTTTACATTGAATAAAGGTATTCAAGACTATTTCACAGAAAAAAAATATTTTCTGAGGTTAAAGTGACTGAAAATAAATGTAATGATAATCCATGTCATGGGTTAGAGGATTCAGAATCATAAAGATATAACCTTGCTCCATCTTGGTGTAAAAATCTGATGCAACCCAATCAAAGTTTCAACAGCCATTTTGTAAAACCTGAGATGATTCTCAAGTTTATGTTGGAAGTTTAAAGGGCCAAGATTTACCCAAGATCCTAATTAAGGTATGTTTGCAAGGACAGGGCTTCCCAGGTGGCTTGAGCCGTAAAGAACCTGTCTGCCAATGGAGGACACAGAAGAGATGTGGGTTTGATCCCTGGGTTGAGAAGATCTCCTATTGTTGCCTGGAGAATGCCATGGACAGAGGAGCCTGTTGGGCTACAGTCCATAGGGTCGAAAAGAGTTGGACACGACTGAAGTGACTTAGCATGCACACAAGCATGTGTAAGGATAACAGACAAAATTTTAAATAATAGTCCAGAAAAAAAACATACAGAGGTCAACAGCAAATTTGCCCAATAAATAAATGAGTAAATAAATTTTTTAAAAAGGTACAAAGTAAAGGAATATCTTATAAATATGTAGTGCTGGGACAAAGAAATAATAACATAGCAAAAAAGTAAAATCTTGACTGCTATTCTACACATGTAAAATCAACATTCCATTAGCTGTACATCTACATGTAAAATGTGTTTAGCTTTAGATAACACGTTAATTCAGAGCAGAAAAATAATTCTTAGGTGGGACATATTGTTTGGCCTCACAGTGTATTAGGCGCACGGACTTGCATTCGGAAACAACATGACTCCCCTGATTCCACAGATTTTCTTAATTGTTTTCTCTTAGTGGAAACTCCCATTTCCTCTATTTTCTGCCTTCCTACATATTAAAGTTTCCTCATCCTTCTTCTTTTTTTTTTTAGACAGCATGGCTCTTTTCAGTTTATTGAGTGAAAGAATTACACTGACATACCTCTGAATACATGTGAAGCCCCAGCGCAATTACACAATCCATGAGCACTCCTGTTCTTCCTCCCCATTTCACTGTGAGTTGTGTTTCTTTCTTTCCCCCAACTGAACTGGGTCTTCATTCCGGCACTCAGGCTTTCTCTAGTTGCGGTGCATGGGCTCTAGACAGAGCACATGTGCTCAGTAGTCTAAGCAGAGAATTAGATGTAGTTTCACATGGGTGGCCCCACTGCCTAAGAGTAATTGGGGCAGCAGCTTTATTAGCACCTGAAGCTTTAAAAATAATTAATGGACGAAACCTTACTGTACTGACTTCTCATGATGTGAGTGGAATCTTAAATTCTAAGGTTAATATTTGGATGACAGACAGTAGGCTTCTTAAGTATCAGTCATTGTTGTTAGAAGGACCAGTAACTAAGCTTAAAGTTTGTGGAAATTTAAATCCTGCCACTTTCCTTCCTGAGAAGGAAAATGAAACACCTGATCACGATTGTTCTCAATTCCTAACTTTAAACTATGCAGCTCGGGAGGATCTAAAGGATATCCCATTAGACAATCCGGACATGGAAATATTTACAGATGGCAGTTCTTTTGTTCGGGATGGAAAGCGTAAAGCAGGTTATGCCGTGGTGACTGCTGAACAGGTTTTAGAAGCAAAATCTCTCCCCCAGGGAACCAGTGCTCAGTTAGTGGAGCTTGTGGCCCTGACCCGAGCTCTCGAGCTAAGCACAGGGCAGCGGATGGGCCTGACAACCTATGTGAGCTTACTTCTGCTGACTCCAAATATCCTGAGTCTGCCGTTGGATCCTCAAGACAATGTCTTCCTGTCCTGGGCTCACTCCTATGCTGCATTCCACAATCGGTCTAACTGCTGGGTCTGCGGAGCGCTCCCCTCTTCGTCAGTGGAAGGCTTCCCGTGGTGGACATCCCCACTTCAAGGAAAAGACTTTCTCCAAGTCTGTGAATACCTTCGACAACAATCACATGCGATGCCTCTTCTTCATCTGATGACATTTACCAACCCTCAAAGGGACTGGTGCAACACTTTGTACTTTAACTATGGACATAATGTGACTTTTAATTTTGATTCTGATTGTTTTGTTTTTGCTGTTTGCTCCCTACATCTGTAATTGTATAACTAGAATCGTTTCTAGCCTCATGAAAGCTTTTAAGTTACAAATGGTTGCTCAAACTCCTGCTACTACTGTAGCTTCCTCCAGCTACTATTTGGGGCCCCTGGATCAGATATCCTCAATATGAGGATTAGGAGAATATGTTGCCTCACCAATTTAGGGACAACGCCCCTTGTTAGCTCGGAAGTAGTTATGGAATGAGAACGACGCCCCTTTTCCCTAGGCAACATAATTCTCCTAAAAGAAAAGGGGGGAATGAGAGGGTAACAGGCAGGAAGGCCAGGGGTCTCCAAATAGAGGAAATAGCCTGCAAGTGTCAGACATTTTTATCTCTTAAGCGGCAGGAGGAAACAAACTAGCAATATTTTTTCCTTCTCTATACAAATTTAAAGGGAGGTTTCTCTTAAAATACTGTGTTGCCATAATGACACCTGGTTTCGCCTGAAGTTAGCTATTCTCGAGTCTAGAGATAACCAATGCCTTTTTCTTATGGAAATGTTTGTCTTAAGCTATGCTAATGTACTATGCCTTTACCCCAAACTCTGTCTCCAAGTCGGTTCCACCTCTTGGCCCAGAACCTACTTGACAAACCAGTATGGATATTGTTCCCCTAATCTATGTAAATGAAACTATTTGTATGGTGGTCTGCCCTTCTTCAAGATTCAAGTTAATCATTTTATGGCCCATCTGAATTTTAAGACATTCCTGTCTTTCATTAACAGACTGCTAGTGACTATATAACATCCAGCTAAAGACTAGCAGGGGGGTACTCTTTCTGCCCCCTTCTGATGCCTATGTCAGAAGCTTTCTCTATCTCCTTTATACTTCAATAAAACTTTATTACACAAAAGCTCTGAGCGATCAAGCCTCGTCTCTGGCCCCGGATTGAATTCTTCTCCTCCGGGGGCCAAGAATCCTGGTGTATTCGCGTGATTCAACAACAACCTTTCAGTAGTTCCAGTGCATGGGCCGAGTTGCTTCTCGGCCTGTGGGATCCTAGTTCCCCAACCAGGGATCATACACTGATGCCACCTGATTTGAAAAGCGGATTCCCAACCATGGGACAACCAGGGAAATACCACAGTGAGCTCTTTGAAGGCTACGCATGTGTGTGTGCTAAGTCGCTTCAGTTGTGCAAAGCTGTCTGAAGCTCTCTGGCTCCTCTGTCCATGCAATTTTCCAGGCAAGAATACTGGAGTGGGTTGCCATTTCCCACTCCAAAATTAAACTAGTCCAAGTTAAAAGTAGACCCCAAATGGTTATATTAATACAAGTTGTGAGGTTTTGAAACTGTGACAAGGGACAGAAAAGAAATTCTACTCATTGCAAGGAAATTCTCACTTTAGCTTCAGTGATCCAAAAGCACTTAAAATCCATGAATCTTCAGCTGGTCGTCCTTAGCCAGTCCAACCCCTATGAAGAACTAGCATATGTTCTTGCATTGGTCACTCTGTAGCTGAATTATAAAGTTTCCTCATTCTTAAAAACTATATTTACATTAATGTATAAAGGGAATTTAAATGCTTTATCTTTCTCTCCACTTATTGCCAACGAAATGAAGTGACAGTCTCAGTCGTGTCCAACTCTTTGGGACCCCAAGGACTGTAGCCCACCTGGCTTCTCTTTCCATGGAATTCTCAAGCAAGAATACCAGAGTGCTTTGCCATTCCCTTCTCCAGGGGATCTTCCCAACCCAGGGATCAAACCCGGGTCTCCTGCATCGCAGGCAGATTCTTTACCATCAATACTTATTCAATTTATTTGGTGACCCTTTTTATTGTATGGTTCCTTGTATTTCGTTTGAAGCTGAGTGCTCAGGTGAAAAGAGCAATCTTCCCAAGTACAGAATAGTGATTCCCCCTACCACCATGCAGTGTATAAGAAATTTTCCTCAAAATTTCTTCATTGATGACTTTCTTGATTTTCTTTTCCAATTTCAATTTGATCTCTTCTCTCTTGGCATTCCAATGTCATCTACTTAACTTTTTTTTTTTTTCACTTATCATACTTTTTTTTAATTATGATCACTTTACTCATTCAACTAACATGTGTTAAGCAGGGCCACAAGTTGAGGATGGCATGAATCTGAGTTTGAAGTTGAGAAGTCATTTTTAAAAATTTTCATCTCATTTACTCTTTTCAAAAACATTTTAAAGATCTGTTATCTTGCCCTTTTTAAGACAGGGAAAACATAACTGGGAGATATTAAGTTATCTGATCAAAGCCAGACAACTGGAAGAAGATGGAGCTGAAACTTGAGACCAGGTCTTCTAACATCACCTCCTGTGTTCTTTCCACTACTCCATATTAACTTTTCTCAAGATTGGCAAATAAAAGGCCTTTCTGCTGAATCTGCCTCTTTCTTGTTTTGTTTGATAAACAAAGTAGCTTCTACTTTGAGAAACAACCTGGAGTTAAGCCACTGGGATTGGTAAAAGAATGAAAAGTTCAATTCCAATTAATGCATTCCAATTCACATTAATAATCAAACCTGAAACTACTCTGTTTACTGGTCTTATTGTAGTGACTTAAAAGAAAAAAAAAGACTGAATTTTCCCTCTTACCAACAGGGAGAGACCTTTACCCCTCTCCCCTTCCACAGAGAATTTTCTTGAACAAACTTGTAATTAAAATCTTTCTTCTGTCTCTCTTACATGTATGCAAGTCTTTAAAAGGCTAAATGAGCCTCTTATCAGGCAGAATGGGCAAGACTAGAGATCTCTTCAAGAATATTAGAAATACCAAGGGAACATTTCATGGAAAGATGGGCATAATAAAGGACAGAAACAGTATGAACCTAAACTAAGATGAGGTGGCAAAAATACACAGAAGAACTATACAAAAAAAGATCTCAATGACCCAGATAATCACGATGGTGTGATCACTCACCTAGAGCCAGACATCCTGGACTGCAAGGTCAAGTGGGCCTTAGGAAGCATCACTATAAACAAAGCTAATGGAGGTGATGAAATTCCAGCTGAGCTATTTCAAATCCTAAAAGATGAGGCTGTGAAAGTGCTGCACTCAATATGCCAGCAAATTTGGAAAACTCAGCAGTGGCCACAGGACTGGAAAAGGTCAGTTTTCATTCCAATCCCAAAGAAAGGCAATGCCAAAGAATTCTCAAACTACTGCACAACTGCACTCATCTCACATCCTAGCAAAGTAATGCTCAAAATTCTGCAAGCCAGGCTTCAACAGTACTTGAAGCATGAACTTCCAGATGTTCAAGCTGGATTTAGAAAAGGCAGAAGAACCAGAGATCAAGTTATTAACATTCATTGGATCATAGAAAAAGCAAGAGAATTCCAGAAAAACATCTACTTCTGCTTTATTGACTACGCCAAAGCCTTTGATTGTGTGGATCACAACAAACTGTGGAAAATTCTTCAAGAGATGGAAACACCAGACCACCTTACCTGCCTCCTGAGAAATCTGTATGCAGGTCAAGAAGCAACAGTTAGAACCAGACATGGAACAACAGACTGGTTCCAAATTGGGTAAGGGGTAGGTCAAGGCTGTATATTGTCACCCTGCTTATTTAACTTATATGTAGAGTACATCATGCAAAATGCCAGGCTGGAAGAAGCACAAGCTGGAATCAAGATTGCCGGGAGAAATGTCAATAACCTCAGACACGCAGATGACACCACCTTTACGGCAGAAAGCGAAGAGGAACTAAAGAGCCTCTTGATGAAAGTGAAAGAGGAGAATGAAAAAGCTGGCTTAAAATTCATCATTCAAAAACCAAGATCATGGTGTCTGGTCTCATCACTTCGTGGCAAATAGATGGGGAAACAATGGAAACTGTGAGAGGCTTTATTTTCTCAGGCTCCAAAATCACTGCAGCTGTGAAATTAAAAGATGCTTGCTCCTTGGAAGAAAAGTTATGACCAACCTAGACAGCATATTAAAAAGCAGAGATATTACTTTGCCAACAAAGGTCCGTCTAGTCAAAGCTATGGTCATGTATGGATTTGAGAGTTGGACTATAAGGAAGGCTGAGCGCTGAAGAACTGATGCTTTTGAACTGTGGTGTTGGAGATGACTCGAGAGTCCCTTGGACTGCAGAGAGATGAAGCCAGTCAATCCTAAAAGAAATCAGTCCTGAATATTCATTGGAAGGACTGATTTTGCAGCTGAAACTCCAATACTTTGGCCACCTGATTCAAAGAGCTAACTCATTTGAAAAGACTCTGATGCTGGGAAAGATTGAAGGCGGGAGCAGAAGGAGACGACAGAGGATGAGATGATTGGATGGCATCACCAACTCGATGGACACGAATCTGAGTAAACTCCCGGGAGTCGGTGATGGACAGGGAGGCCTGGCGGGCTGCGGTCCGTAGGGTCGCAAAGAGTCGGACCCGACTGAGCGACTGAACTGAACTGAGCAACTATTATATGTCTCTTAACCTTTCCTATCCGGCCCGCCCCGCCCCGAATCCGTCTGGAATGGTAAAATCAGGACAGAAACGCGTTCCTTGCTCACCTCACAGTTTGATTTGAGGACTGTGTGAGAGTTCGTGCCGGGCGGCAGCCAGAACCACTACTCCCGGCATTCCTGGCGCTCGCCCCTCGCCCGGCTTCCTTTTCCGGTTCGCGGCTGCTGAAACCGAAAGTGCGGTGTTGTGGCGCTGCCGGCAGGGCTTCTCAACCTTCACCTGCGCCGATCCTCGCTGACCCCGGTCGGGAAGCCAGAGTAAAATATGAACGGAAGAGTGGATTACTTGGTTACCGAGGAAGAGATCAATCTCACCAGAGGACCGTCAGGTATGTGCAGAAGTAATCGTCGCTTGAGAGTAGAGTTCTTGAGGCTGTAAATTGCAGAGCGAACACCTCTTCAGCGGAGCCGGATTCTTTTGGCCCCGGAGAAGACGGCCCCCAACCAAGAGGTTTCCTGAAGCATTTGTGAGCAAATGGATGACTTGTCTTGGCATCCGGCGTTAGCCTGAGAGGATCTGAGGCGTCCACCTAATTTTGCAGTCGGTTGTTGGTTGAGTCGCTCAGTCGTGTCCGACTCTTTGCGACCCCGTGGACTGCAGCACGCCAGGCTTCCCTGTCGTGACCACCTGTTTTTATAGTCAGGAGGGGTTTCTTTCTGCTAATGGTACTGGAAAATCCTGGGGGGTGGGGGGGGGGTGGGGAAGCCTACTTTTTTAGCCAGCACTGGTGAACACCACACCCCTCATTTGTCAGCTCTGTCCCTATTTCTGAGAGACCGTTTAGTGAAAATAGGAGCATAAATGGTGTGGACTGTAATTGCACATCCGTTTTCTCGGTGCTGGTATTCCTCCCTCCCGCCTTTCATTTCTGGAAAATTCATTCACAGGGTTAACTGGAATGCTGAAGCAGAAAGAGACCTTAGAGATCCACTACAAATGTTCCCAAAGCTGGTTTCGCCTCAAAATTATCCAACTTTGTTTGGTTTTTCCTTTTTTAAAAAAAAAGTTAATTCCTAGAACCCATCTCTCTGAATTTGGATTCAGTGCAATTGTTTGGGCTTTTTCCTCTTTTCCTCCCAACAAACCTGTCATGTGATTCTGATACTACCAAATCTTCATTTTCACCCATAGTCCTCTCATCTCCTGATGCTCTTCACTCTACTAGGCTCTAACATTGCTGCCCACGTTGGCTTTTGTTGCCTTTCCTTTATAGCTGTCTAGTGCTTTAAGAGCTGAAGCTTTGGGTTTATTTAACCTCTTACTAGTTCTTTGATACTCATTAGCTAACTTTACTGATATAAGCTTTAATTTGTCATTTATAAAGTGTGCATAATAGAGTACATTTCTAAGGGGTATAAGGATGAAATCAGTTAATCTGTAAAATATTTAGAACGTTGCGTGGTAAACACTATGTGTTCATACTCTTGTTTTTATTGTTAGGAAATAAATGAATAGATTAACACAGTAAGTCTTGCTAAATACTGTTATTTCAAGTCTCCAACAGCTCATCAAGTACCAGGCACTCTACCTGAGATGTTTTTGTAAGCCATGCACACCTGTCTGTTGCCATCACTACTACCTAAATCAGTCCGTCTTCTCTCATCTGAAATTTTTTAGTAGCTTGACTACAACTTATAGATTATTTTTCATAAAATATGGCCCAGAATCATCTTTGTTATAAAAAATTAGAAATCAGCTTAATGAGAGTGTAATTTATTGCCAATCTGCATGGTTAAATGCCATGCTTCATAGGAGCTCCTAAACTTTTGTCAAAGGCTCATTCAGTATGCCCAAATCTCTTAGGTATACTTCTCTTACTTAAATTTCTCCTTCTCTTCCTGTTAATGGTTATTGACTTTTGAGACTAACATAGAAAATTGTTGTTAAACCAAAATCTGTTTTTCAGTACTTTTCATCCATTGGTACTTGTTCTCCTAGGGCCAATTGAAACAATGGTAGTTGCAAGTATTTAAAGGCAGCTGGTTGTATTCCTGTTTTGTCTCTTCCTTCTTAGCCTAAATATCCCTAGTTGTTACATTAGTTCTCTTGTGTTTTGATTTGAGGTTTGATTCTTGTTTCCTGCTTAAGAATTTAACCTGTTTTAACATAGTTTCATCAATGTAGTATCTGCAATATTATCAGAATGACCTGACTGGAGCAGAGCAGCACTCTGATATTCTCTTGCTTATTTCAGTCACTAAATATTTTTTAGTGTAATATCACTTCACCTTTTTTGGTAGTTACATAACAGTGTTGCTGATGTTCAGCTGACCATTCACTGAAATTTTTCTGATCCTATTGATCTTACAGACCTGAAATTCCTAGTATAACCATTTTTCTGAATTATTGGAATTAGGAAAAGCATCAAAGGAATAATTAATAATAATTTTTTAGCTAATATATCTCACCTCAGAGTTGTTTAATTTCTGTTTTGTTTGTGCATTTATTCAAAATGAATGCATTTATTCACCTAGAGACTTTTAATTTTTTCTAAGCATTTTCATGTTTTACCCATAAAAGTTTATAAACTTTAAGAAATTTAGATGAGTAGAGCCACAGACTTTTGAAGTTTGGTTGGTTCATTTAACAAGGTTTCAACTTGCCATAGCTAGTTACCTGCTATGTGGTGTTCCCAAGAAGTCTCACAGTCTGACTCCACTTTTCCTCACTGTGTCATCATTAAGATATATAGGGAATAAGTCAGTTATCACTCCTAGAAGCTTCCAGTAATTTGGGTAGTCCCAAAGTAGCGGTCTTTTCTCTTTTTGGGTAGTCCCAAAATAGCAAACTAGGAAAAGCCTCTAGTTCCAAATTCACATTTCTGTGTGTAGGCGGTATCCTCACTCTTTGTTGCAGTACAGCTTCCTTTGCAGGGACCTGGTAATTTAATCAAGTAATTGCAAGAATGTATATACTTTTGTTTTTGTGTGTGAGTGTTCTGTCAGGGACAAGGGTCTTGGATAATTCCAGTGTTTGGGCCCATTTTGCAAGGCAAATGAACCTGTTCTGTCTGGTCTTGCTTACTACACAGGAAATAAAATCTTGGAAAAATTATGACAATGAAGTGAGTATCTGGTGAGGCAAAAAGAAGCTTGATACGTAGCTTGGCACCTATCCTATGCCTTCTTCCTGAGCCTTGTAAGGAGAGCCTCAGGTTGGATGACTGGAAGTTTCGTCCTCCTCCAAGAGGTCATGATTCTTTGGCCCATCCCATGTGTTGTTTCATGAGTCCTGCCATTTTTAACCAACAGTAAGTGGTCTAAAGAACCAGTTGAAATTTCAAATGCCTTTAAAGATTTGAAGAGTTCACTTTTTGTCCTTTACCGAACACTCTTTTCTTTCTGTAGAAATCCAGCTTGATTATAGTCTCAAAGCCTCCCGCTTTTTCCTTTATCAAATTGAGTTCTTAATGTTGGAAAGACTCAGTTACTCTAAGAAGTATGACAATGAATTTAATCTAGATTTTTTTACTTCATGTTGGGTATTAGTTTCTCTTGTTCAGGACTGAGCTCTCAATAAGTTTCAACAAGTTGCTTCTGATTACCATCTTTAAAAAGGGAACAGAATTTCTGTTTTTCTATTTTCTTTAAGGGAGTTGCAGAGGATAATGCGATGGAACAGTATTAATCCGTATCATCTTTCTGGCAGTATGCTAGTTATTTCATACACACACACATACGTATATACCTTTTTTTTCTTCAAAACCACCATGAGTGTGATTATTAAATGAGAAAATTGTCTCTCAGAGAGGTTAAGCATTTGCCCAAGTTCTAAAGTCAGTAAGTTTCAAAAGCCCAGAATTTAACCCAGATCTGTTGATCCCAGTGTTCTATATACTACCTCCTAGTATAGTAGCTGCATTTACTAGGCTGCTGTGCTGCCTAGTCACATGGCTTTACAAAATGTTTCTATAGTTGAGCATCTATCAACTTTTTTTTCCTACATCT
The DNA here is from genome assembly GCF_002263795.3 of Bos taurus. Lineage (NCBI taxonomy): Eukaryota > Metazoa > Chordata > Mammalia > Artiodactyla > Bovidae > Bos > Bos taurus. The sequence continues at coordinate 82,016,806 of NC_037337.1, read as the reverse complement.
GTCTTTAAAAAATTCTTATTAAAGTTGATCCTTGAAGCAATCTTTAGAGATACAGTTTTTATAGCATATATTTTTCTCACTCTATGTGTTTTTTCCACATATTCCATCTCCTTGTTTCTGGAATCTTAAGTCAGTTTCCTACCCATTACATTGTATTATGACCAAATTCATTCTTCTCTCTTAAATTGTGTTTAGTGGAGAACCTTGTTTATGACTTTTTGAAAGCTGAAATAGACCATGTTACTAGTTATCTTTATGTAACAATATTCTTATATTTTTTGATATTCATCAATTTGCCTAGTCATTTCATGAACATTTGCTGACTACTCTGTGGCATGTGCCAGGCAAGGCATTAGGAAAACAGGAAATGAAATGTATATCCTTTGAATCAGAAGAACTCAGACTGAAGTTGAAGGAGGAGAGATAAGTAAGGAAGCAAATATAGAAATAAACACTATTTTTTTTTCTCCCTATGCTCTCACAGGACTCTGTGATCTTTCTAGAGTGGTTCAGAGCCTGGATTCTTAAGTCACACAGCGTGCTTCAATTGTGCTTAAGTCACACAGTCGCTTCAGTTGTATCTGACTGTGCGAACCTGTGGACTGTAGCCTGCCAGGCTCCTCTGTCCATGGGATTCTTCAAGGCAAGAATACTGGAGTGGGTTGCCATGCTCTCCTCCAGGGGACCTTCCCGACCCAGGGATCGAACCCATGGCATCTCCTGCATCTTCTGCATCACAGGTGGATTATTTACAGTCACACAGACCTACATCCAGTTCTTAACTGTGCCACTTAAGTAAGAGACATGATCTAGTAGAGACCAGGCATATGCATTCAGTTCTTGCACAAGGGCTTATCATGGAGTGAGAGAATAAAGATGCTGGTGACTGAAAAAAAATGCATTATCTAAACATTGAGGATTATGTTTTATCTGGCAGTCTTCCTGGGGACTTCAGGCCCACAAGACAGCTACTCAAAGAGCTCTGAGGGAGTGCTCCAAAGAGGTAAAGGAGGAGCCAGAATATTATAGGGGTTTTTGCAACAAAGGCCAGGTAGTCAGAACATCCAAAGATTACTGTTAATGAAAGAAAAGTAGGTATCTCAAGTTAGGAAATTTAAGGCTTTTCTGTGTATGGGAAGATGTGAGTCAGGGTTCATTGAAATCATTCCTTTGATACACACCTCAGGTATGTAGGGCCAGTATCTTGTTCTTTCCCATTCTGAGTCCTCTTGGGGTGCACCGTTGAGGGTGGCTGCAGTGGCTGATGGCTTGCCAGTGGGTCAGCCTGTTTGTCTCCGTCCTGAGTTCCCTCAGGGCTCACTGTCGAGCAGCTGTAATATGATGGCTGCAACATCCTTTGTGTACCAAAGTGGCAGGCACCTTTTTCATCCACAATCTTGGTCATAAATTTGACCAACATTTGGAAGAAACATTTCATGACTAATTTTTGTCCCATGAACCTCCCTAGGAAGGCTCATTCCTAGATCAGGCAAAGATTCTGTTGCTGTGCCACTCAAGGTGCTAATTTCTGGATTAGGCCCTGTTGATACTTTAAAATTCTCTGGATCCCCTGTCTTACTAATTTATTATGATCCAAGAAATGTTTTTCCTTGTTGCTTCTTCCCATACCTAGAGTTGCACTATTATAATTATTCTATGTAGAGTTATATACGTTTAACTCTCAAGACATCATTAGTTTTGTTGGAGGCCTGGAGTAACTACAGGAGACAACAATCTTACAAAATAGTCAGGATGTAAATAACACAACCAGTAACATTAACAGAGTCAAGTGTAGCAGACAGACTTAAAGCACAAACAATTAGGAAACAAAGAGAACAAATTAAACCAAGATCAGTATAATTAGTTGTAATCTGGTTGCAGTAAACCATCAAGTCCACAGGCGAGCCAGCTTGGAGAAGCCAAATTATGGAAGGATCTGGAATAGGTAGATCAAATGCTTACCTATATATTGGAAAGAGAAGTGTAGGAGCAGTGAAAAGAGGCCCTGATGTACATCCTGACAGGTACTGCCTAAAACATCTTTGGTAGGTATTGACTAAAAAAACAAAAGCACAACCTAGACGTTGAAAGTTATGTTTTATTTGGCAGATAGAACTGAGAACTTAAGGCCAGGGCAAAGCCTCTCAGGTAGCTCTCAGTCTGCTCCAAAGAGGTAAGGGAGGAGCCAGGATATACAGGAGTTTTTGCAACAAAGACCAGGTAGTCAGAACATCAAAAGATTACTGTTAAGTAAAGAAAACCAGACATCTCAAATTAATGAATTTAGAGCTTTTCTTTGTGGCTTGAACCCAGGTCTTCTTTGCGGGCGGGGTCCGCACCCCCCGCCCTCAACCCGCCACCCGTCTGAGCCACCAGGTCTTTCCTTCTGTACATGGGAAGACGGGAAAGTCTGGGCTCATCGAAGTCATTCCTTTGATACACGCCTGAGCTGTAAGGCCAGCATCCTGTATCTTGCTCTGAATCTCCTCAGGATACCTCATTGGAGATGGCCAAGCAGTGGCTGACTGCTTGATGACAGGCATCCTGTTTCAGTCCTGAGTTTGCTCAAGGTTCACCGTTGGGGGCGGCTATAACGTGATGGCTTGATGGCTGCAGCAGCCTTTGTTTACTGATGTTGTAAGGCAGTATTTTTTTTCATTCACATAGGCCATATTCTTTGTTGCTTCCATCAGACGGGGCACCAGGATGGAGAGGGACTGAGTTGAGCACAGTACATTTTTTTGTTGCTATACCATCTTTCTGTTCCTTTGAGATGTAAGATTTTCCCTTATTCTCTCCTTGTTTGTCATGCACACTTGTTCCTCTGTTTTGGGAGAAGTAACAAATAAAAAGTCACATATTTCATCTTTGGACCAGAGTTTCTCCAGAGAATATAATAGTTTTAAGTGAAAAGATGCCTCATTACTAATCTCTTGAGTCACTTATTTGAATCTTTCTTTCAGTCTACACATATATTGAGCAGTGACCATAGGGCAGGTTTCTGTGCACAACACTGTGGATACAAAAGAGAATTGAATTTTAATATAATTGCAGTGGGTAGCTGAGCATAGTGATTAAGAGCATTTTTGCCTGCATTGCTAGCTACGTGCGCTTGGGCAAGTTACCTCACTTCGCTATACCTTGATTTCTTGAAAATGAGGGTATTAATAGTACCCACTCAGAATCTTTGTGAGAATTAAATGGGGATTTTGTTTTGTTTTACAAATGATGTTGATTCTGTATCAGGTACTTATCTAAGCAGTTTGCCAAAAATAATTAATTTAATTAATTTAATGGTGCCTGTCATTGCTGCTGCTGTGTAGAAAATAGACTTTACTAGGGTAGGAGCTCGGAGAAGGTGATGGCACCCCACTCCAGTACTCTTGCATGGAAAATCCCATGGACGGAGGAGCCTGGTAGGCTGCAGTCCATGGGGTCGTGAAGAGTCAGCCATGACTGAGCGACTTCACTTTCACTTTTCACTTTCATGCATTGGAGAAGGAAATGGCAACCCACTCCAGTGTTCTTGCCTGGAGAATCCCAGGGATGGGGGAGCCTGTTGGGCTGCCGTCTATGGGGTCACACAGAGTTGGATATGACTGACGAGACTTAGCAGCAGCAGCAGCAGCAGGGTAAGAGCTGAGTCATCTAGGAAAGGCACGGTAACCTATCTCACAGGCATTTTAGGGACATTGGGCTTTCCCTCCTGTATTTCTCTTCTTTTGTGCCTTTTTTTTTCCCCCCAGGTTTTGACAAAGCCTGCTAGAGGCTCACAGAGACATTTTTAACCTTGCTGCATTTCCCCAGAATTAGAAATGTTAGGAATTCCTGGCTGGAGTGTTATTTCCAATGGTTTAACAGAAACTTAACACCAACTGAGGTCCATAGGTGTACTGGGTACTGTATGGGACAGGACATAGAAAAATAAACAAAAGCCAGTCCCCTGCACATGGATGTTTATAGCAACTTTATTCATCATTGGAACTAATTATTGCAGTAAAGAGTTAATTAAACCAGTCATTTCAGTGAAGTATGTTTCTAGGCAAAAGGAAGGTGGTGGTTTAGTCGCTAATTGGTGTCCAGCTCTTGCAGCCTTGTGGATTGTAGCCTGCCAGCCTCCTCTGACCATGGGATTCTCCGGCAAGACTACTGGAATGGGTTGCCATTTCCTTCTCCAGAGGCAAAAGGAAGAGGACATTGAGAATCATGGAGACATGGAACACTTAGGTGTAGAAGGGTGAGAAGCAGGGAGGTGGTAATTATTATTTTTTTAAATTAAGACTTTATTTATTTAGAGCAATTTTTGTTTCATAGCAAAATTGAGAAGAAGGTCAAGAGATGTTCCATATCCCCCATTCCCACATATGCATGGTGGTTTAGTCACTAAGTCGTGTCCAACTCTTAGGACCCCATGGACTATATAGCCTGCCAGGCTCCTCTGTCCATGGGATTCTCCAGGCAAGAATACTGGAGTGGGTGGCCATTTCCTTCTCCAGGGGATCTTCCCCACCCAGGAATTGAACCCAGGTCTCCTGCATTGGCAAGCAGATTCTTTACTGACTGAGCTACAAGGGAAGTCACATATGCATAGCCTTCCCCATTATTGACATCCCCCCTGGAGTGTTTGTTACAATTGGTGAACCTACATTGACACATTGTAAATACCCAAAGTCCAGTGGTTCACTTTAGAGTTCACTCTTTGTGTTGTACCTTCTACAGAAGTAGAGAAGTGTAGAATGACTTATGTCCATCTTACAGTATCATAGAGGGTTTCACTGCATTAAATCTGTGCTACATCTCTACAGTCCTCCCTTCCCCCAACCCTAGTAACCACTCATCTTTTTTCTGTCTTCGTAGTTTTGCCTTTCCAGAGTTTCATACAGTGAAAATCATACAGTATGTAGCCTTTCCAGACTGGCGCCTTTCACTGAGTAACATGCATTTAAGGTTCCCCATGTTTTTTCATGGCTTGATAGTCCATTTCTTTTTAGTGCTAAGTAATAGTCTGTTCTGTGGAGAAGTGTGAGAAGTAGGGGAATGTAATCACATTTTTTGCTCAGTTGTTACCAAGTAATTGATGCTTTGAGGAACTTTGGGCTATCTTTTATTATTGATTAATTGTGAGTCAGTAATAGAGGATTACAAAGAGTCGGACACAACTTAGCAACTGAACAAGAAAAGACTTCCCTGGGGGTCCAGTGGTTAAGAATTCACCTTGCAGTTCAGGGACACAGACAGGTTCAATCCCTGGTTGGGGAACCAAGATCCCACATGCCGCAGAGCAACTAAGCTAGCACACTGCAACCTCCTGAGCCCATGTGTTAAAACTGTTGAGCCCGCGTGCCACAACTGAAGAGTCTCTGCTCCAACAAAAGATTCTGCATGACGCAACAAAGATCCCACGTGCTGCAACTAAGACCCAACACAGCCGAATAAATATATTTTAAAAATATTAGATGCTTAGAATACTTGCATTTTTGCACTTGAGAATTATCAGATTTCATTTTAAAATCAATTTTATTGCAGTATCATTGACATGTAGTAAAGTACATCCATTTTAAGTATAAAGTTCTGAGAAGTTTGTCAAATAATACGCATATGTATAATCACGACTCATCACTTGAGAAAATTCTCTGTGTGTTCCTGCAGTGGGCCCTCTCACTGCACGCTCTAGGCAACCACTAGTCTGATTTCTATCACTGTAGATCAGTTTTGCCTAATGTAGAATGTCACAGAAATAGGATCATATAGTGTGTATTTCGGAGAAGGCAGTGGAACCCCACTCCAGTACTCTTGCCTGGAAAATCCCATGGACGGAGGAGCCTGGTGGGCTGCAGTCCATGGGGTTGCTGGGAGTCGGACACAACTGAGCGACTTCACTTTGACTTTTCACTTTCATGCATTGGAGAAGGAAATGGCAACCCACTCCAGTGTTCTTGCCTGGAGAATCCCAGGGACGGGGGAGCCTGGTGGGCTGCCGTCTATGGGGTCGCACAGAGTCGGACACGACTGAATCGACTTAGCAGCAGCAGCAGTGTGTATTTAGGCTTCTTTCACTCATTTACACATTTATTTGGTATTACTGTCAGTATTTCATTGTATGGGGCTTCCCAGGTGGCTTAGTGGTAAAGAATCTGCCTGCCAATGCAGGAGATACAAGAGACACGGGTTTGATCCCTGGGTCAGGAAGATGCCCTGGAGGAGGAAATGGCAACTCACTCCAGTATTCTTGCCTGGAAAATCCCATGGACGGAGGAGCCTGGTAGGCTGCAGTCCATGGGGTCGCAGAGTTGGACACCACTGAGCAACTGAGCACAGCACACACATTTCATTGTGTAAGTATGCCACGATATACCATAGTATGATTATCCATTCACTTATTAATTCACATTTATGTTGTTTCTGGGGTTTTGGTTATTAAAAATAAATCTGCTATGAGTATTCACATGTGACTCTTTGTGTAAACATGTATTTTAATTTGTCTTGATTAAATACCTAATAATTGAGAATGGGTTTGCTGGTTTTAAGGGTGTGTGTTTAGCTTTAAAAGAAATTGCCAAAATGCGTTTCAAAATATGTGTGTTATTTTATACTTCTACCAGGTATGTATGACAGTTCCAGTTTTCTCACATCCTTGCCAATATTTGATATTATCTTTCCTTTTTATCTTAGTCATTACAGGGGCTGTGGAATGGTTTTTATTTGCATCTCCTGGATGCAAATGATGATGGAGCATATTTTGATATATTTATTGCCCTTTCATATATATTCTGGAAAGTACTCAAGTCATTTACCCATTTGTATTGTATTGTTTGTCTTCTTCTCATCAGACTGTAAGAGTTCTTTATATATTCTGGACAGAAGTCCTTTGTCATGTTTATGTGCTGCAGATATTTTCTTTTGGTTTGACTTGCCTTTTCGCTTTGGGAAGTGGGGTTTGTGTTCTGAAGAGTGGAAGGCTTTAAGTTTTAAGAACAGTTTGTTGGGTTTTTTTTCTTTTTTCCCCTATGGTTGGTACTATTTGTATAATGTCTAAGAAATCTTAACTACCCCAAGGTAAAGAACATTTTCTTCTATGTTTTCTAATAAAACGTTACAGATTAGCTTTTATGTTTAGTTCTGTGATTCATTTCAAATTAATTTATTTTGCATGTATTTGGGGTTAAGCATGCAAGTTCCTTTTTATGTCTGTCTCATACACAGTTGTCCCAACACTTATTGAAAATATTATCCTTTCACCATTGAAATACATTAATGTATCAGATAAATTGAGCATTTATATGTGGGCCCAGCATTGGGTTCAAATTGATTCCATTATCCTGTTTTTGTCTATACAAATATGTTGACAAATGTAGCTTTTTAGTAAGCCTTGAAATAAAGTGTGCCTTCCAATTTTGTTTGTTCCTTTTCAAAAATGTTTTGACCATTATAAAATAGAAGTTTAACAATGTAAATTAAAAAAAAAAAACCCAGAGTATAAATTTCCATGTAAATTTTAGAACCAGCTTGCCAATTTCTATAAAAATATCTGGTGGGATTTTGATTGGGATTACATGAGAATGTTGCTGTTTTATGAAATGACGTTATCTGCAGCAACATAGATGGACCTGGACATTTTCGTACTCGGTGAGGTCAGAAGGGGACGGACCGATGCCATATGGTATCACTTTATATGTGGAAACTAAAGTGTAACACAAATAAAGTGTTCTGTGAAACGGAAACAAGCTCCCAGACATGGAGAACAGACTTGCGGTTGCCAAGGGGGAGGTCGGGTGGTGGAGGGGTAGATTATGAGTTGGGATTAGCAGATGCAAACTATTAACTATAGAATTGATAAACAGTAAAGTATTACTCTGTAGCACGGGGAACTGTATTCAATATCCTGTGATAAACCTTAATGGAAAAGAATATGAAAGTATATATATATATATGTATCACGGAGTCACTTTATAGCAGAAATTAGCACAATATTGTAAATCAACTGTACTTCAATAAAAAAGTAAATTAGAATCTATTTTGATTTATGGAGAATTGCATCTTATAAGTACTAAGACTTCTGGTCCAAGACATGGTAGAGCTTCATTTATTTAGTTTTTATTAATAATTTTGTGTACCACAATGTAAAATTTTTTTAATGTGTCATTCAGCTAAGATGTTTTCTATTTTTCCTTATAATTTCATCTTTAACTCA